>NC_086109.1:96897268-97209768 GCF_963921235.1 Mobula hypostoma | reverse complement strand
AGGGTTAGGCTCTGGGTCTGGGTCAGGGTGGGTTAGGGTTAGGCTCTGGGTCTGGGTCAGGGTGGGTTAGGGTTAGGCTCTGGGTCTGGGTCAGGGTGGGTTAGGGTTAGGCTCTGGGTAGGGTCAGGGGGTTAGGGTTAGGCTCTGGGTCTAGGGTCAGGGTGGGTTAGGGTTAGGCTCTGGGTCAGGGTCAGGGTGGGTTAGGGTTAGGGTTAGGTCTGGGTCAGGGTCAGGGTGGGTTAGGGTTAGGCTCTGGGTCAGGGTCAGGGTGGGTTAGGGTTAGGCTCTGGGTCTGGGTCAGGGTGGGTTAGGGTTAGGCTCTGGGTCTGGGTCAGGGTGGGTTAGGGTTAGGCTCTGGGTCTGGGTCAGGGTGGGTTAGGGTTAGGCTCTAGGGTCTGGGTCAGGGTGGGTTAGGGTTAGGCTCTGGGTCAGGGTCAGGGTGGTTAGGGTTAGGCTAGGGTCAGGGTGTGTTAGGGTTAGGCTCTGGGTCAGGGTCAGGGTGTGTTAGGGTTAGGCTCTGGGTCTGGGTCAGGGTGGGTTAGGGTTAGGCTCTGGGTCTGGGTCAGGGGTTAGGGTTAGGCTCTGGGTCTGGGTCAGGGTGGGTTAGGGTTAGGCTCTGGGTCTGGGTCAGGGTGGGTTAGGGTTAGGCTCTGGGTCTGGGTCGGGTTGGGTTAGGTTGGCTCTGGGTGGGTCAGGGGGTTAGGGTTAGGCTCTGGGTCTGGGTCAGGGTGGGTTAGGGTTAGGCTCTGGGTCTGGGTCAGGGGGTTAGGGTTAGGCTCTGGGTCTGGGTCAGGGTGGGTTAGGGTTAGGCTCTGGGTCTGGGTCAGGGTGGGTTAGGGTTAGGCTCTGGGTCAGGGTCAGGGTGGGTTAGGGTTAGGCTCTGGGTCAGGGTCAGGGTGTGTTAGGGTTAGGCTCTGGGTCAGGGTCAGGGTGGGTTAGGGTTAGGCTCTGGGTCTGGGTCAGGGTGGGTTAGGGTTAGGCTCTGGGTCTGGGTCAGGGTGGGTTAGGGTTAGGCTCTGGGTCTAGGGTCAGGGTGGGTTAGGGTTAGGCTCTGGGTCTGGGTCAGGGTGGGTTAGGGTTAGGCTCTGGGCGGGTCAGGGTGGTTAGGGTTAGGCTTGGGTCCGGGTCAGGGTGGGTTAGGGTTAGGCTCTGGGTCAGGGTCAGGGTGTGTTAGGGTTAGGCTCTGGGTCAGGGTCAGGGTGTGTTAGGGTTAGGCTCTGGGTCAGGGTCAGGGTGTGTTAGGGTTAGGCTCTGGGTCTGGGTCAGGGTGGGTTAGGGTTAGGCTCTGGGTCTGGGTCAGGGTGGGTTAGGGTTAGGCTCTGGGTCTGGGTCAGGGTGGGTTAGGGTTAGGCTCTGGGTCTGGGTCAGGGTGGGTTAGGGTTAGGCTCTGGGTCTGGGTCAGGGTGTGTTAGGGTTAGGCTCTGGGTCTGGGTCAGGGTGTGTTAGGGTTAGGCTCTGGGTCTGGGTCAGGGTGGGTTAGGGTTAGGCTCTGGGTCAGGGTCAGGGTGTGTTAGGGTTAGGCTCTGGGTCAGGGTCAGGGTGTGTTAGGGTTAGGCTCTGGGTCTGGGTCAGGGTGTGTTAGGGTTAGGCTCTGGGTCTGGGTCAGGGTGGGTTAGGGTTAGGCTCTGGGTCTGGGTCAGGGTGGGTTAGGGTTAGGCTCTGGGTCTGGGTCAGGGTGTGTTAGGGTTAGGCTCTGGGTCTGGGTCAGGGTGTGTTAGGGTTAGGCTCTGGGTCTGGGTCAGGGTGTGTTAGGGTTAGGCTCTGGGTCTGGGTCAGGGTGGGTTAGGGTTAGGTTCTGTGTCTGGGTCAGGGTGTGTTAGGGTTAGGCTCTGGGTCAGGGTGTGTTAGGGTTAGGCTCTGGGTCTGGGTTAGGGTGGGTTAGGGTTAGGCTCTGGGTCTGGGTCAGGGTGTGTTAGGGTTAGGCTCTGGGTCTGGGTCAGGGTGGGTTAGGGTTAGGCTCTGGGTCTGGGTCAGGGTGTGTTAGGGTTAGGCTCTGGGTCTGGGTCAGGGTGTGTTAGGGTTAGGCTCTGGGTCTGGGTCAGGGTGTGTTTGGGTTAGGCTCTGGGTCAGGGTCAGGGTGTGTTAGGGTTAGGCTCTGGGTCTGGGTCAGGGTGGGTTAGGGTTAGGCTCTGGGTCTGGGTCAGGGTGTGTTAGGGTTAGGCTCTGGGTCTGGGTCAGGGTGGGTTAGGGTTAGGCTCTGGGTCTGGGTCAGGGTGTGTTAGGGTTAGGCTCTGGGTCTGGGTCAGGGTGTGTTAGGGTTAGGCTCTGGGTCTGGGTCAGGGTGGGTTAGGGTTAGGCTCTGGGTCTGGGTCAGGGTGTGTTAGGGTTTGGCTCTGGGTCAGGGTCAGGGTGTGTTAGGGTTAGGCTCTGGGTCTGGGTCAGGGTGGGTTAGGGTTAGGCTCTGGGTCTGGGTCAGGGTGTGTTAGGGTTAGGCTCTGGGTCTGGGTCAGGGTGTGTTAGGGTTAGGCTCTGGGTCTGGGTCAGGGTGGGTTAGGGTTAGGTTCTGGGTCTGGGTCAGGGTGTGTTAGGGTTAGGCTCTGGGTCAGGGTCAGGGTGTGTTAGGGTTAGGCTCTGGGTCTGGGTCAGGGTGGGTTAGGGTTACGCTCTGGGTCTGGGTCAGGGTGTGTTAGGGTTAGGCTCTGGGTCTGGGTCAGGGTGGGTTAGGGTTAGGCTCTGGGTCTGGGTCAGGGTGTGTTAGGGTTAGGCTCTGGGTCTGGGTCAGGGTGGGTTAGGGTTAGGCTCTGGGTCTGGGTCAGGGTGGGTTAGGGTTAGGCTCTGGGTCTGGGTCAGGGTGTGTTAGGGTTAGGCTCTGGGTCTGGGTCAGGGTGTGTTAGGGTTAGGCTCTGGGTCAGGGTCAGGGTGTGTTAGGGTTAGGCTCTGGGTCTGGGTCAGGGTGGGTTAGGGTTAGGCTCTGGGTCTGGGTCAGGGTGTGTTAGGGTTAGGCTCTGGGTCAGGGTCAGGGTGTGTTAGGGTTAGGCTCTGGGTCTGGGTCAGGGTGGGTTAGGGTTAGGCTCTGGGTCTGGGTCAGGGTGGGTTAGGGTTAGGCTCTGGGTCTGGGTCAGGGTGGGTTAGGGTTAGGCTCTGGGTCTGGGTCAGGGTGTGTTAGGGTTAGGCTCTGGGTCTGGGTCAGGGTGGGTTAGGGTTAGGCTCTGGGTCTGGGTCAGGGTGGGTTAGGGTTAGGCTCTGGGTCTGGGTCAGGGTGGGTTAGGGTTAGGCTCTGGGTCTGGGTCAGGGTGTGTTAGGGTTAGGCTCTGGGTCAGGGTCAGGGTGTGTTAGGGTTAGGCTCTGGGTCTGGGTCAGGGTGGGTTAGGGTTAGGCTCTGGGTCTGGGTCAGGGTGGGTTAGGGTTAGGCTCTGGGTCTGGGTCAGGGTGGGTTAGGGTTAGGCTCTGGGTCTGGGTCAGGGTGTGTTAGGGTTAGGCTCTGGGTCTGGGTCAGGGTGGGTTAGGGTTAGGCTCTGGGTCTGGGTCAGGGTGGGTTAGGGTTAGGCTCTGGGTCTGGGTCAGGGTGTGTTAGGGTTAGGCTCTGGGTCTGGGTCAGGGTGGGTTAGGGTTAGGCTCTGGGTCTGGGTCAGGGTGTGTTAGGGTTAGGCTCTGGGTCTGGGTCAGGGTGGGTTAGGGTTAGGCTCTGGGTCTGGGTCAGGGTGTGTTAGGGTTAGGCTCTGGGTCTGGGTCAGGGTGTGTTAGGGTTAGGTTCTGGGTCTGGGTCAGGGTGTGTTAGGGTTAGGCTCTGGGTCAGGGTCAGGGTGTGTTAGGGTTAGGCTCTGGGTCTGGGTCAGGGTGGGTTAGGGTTAGGCTCTGGGTCTGGGTCAGGGTGTGTTATGGTTAGGCTCTGGGTCTGGGTCAGGGTGGGTTAGGGTTAGGCTCTGGGTCTGGGTCAGGGTGTGTTAGGGTTAGGCTCTGGGTCTGGGTCAGGGTGGGTTAGGGTTAGGCTCTGGGTCTGGGTCAGGGTGTGTTAGGGTTAGGCTCTGGGTCTGGGTCAGGGTGGGTTAGGGTTAGGCTCTGGGTCTGGGTCAGGGTGTGTTAGGGTTAGGCTCTGGGTCTGGGTCAGGGTGTGTTAGGGTTATCCTCAGCCAAACCACAGAACCTCCGACTCCCATAGTCATACTTTATTGATCCTGGGGGAAATTGGTTTTCGTTACAGTTGCACCATAAATAATTAAATAGTAATTAAACCATAAATAATTAAATAGTAATATGTAAATTATGCCAGGAAATAGGTCCAGGACCAGCCTGATGGCTCAGGGTGTCTGACCCTCCAAGGGAGGAGTTGTAAAGTTTGATGGCCACAGGCGGGAAAGACTTCCTATGACGCTCAGTATTGCATCTCGGTGGAATGAGTCTCTGGCTGAATGTACTCCTGTGCCCACCCAGTACATTATGTAGTTGTTATCATGGGTGACTTTAACTTCCCCAATATTGATTGGCACCTGATTAGTTCCAAGGGTTTAGATGTGGCAGCGTTTGTTAAGTGTCTAGGATGGATTCCTGTCACAGTATGTGGACAGGCCGACCAGGGGGAATGCCATACTAGATCTAGTACTAGGTAATGAACCGGGTCAGGTCACAGATCTCTCAGTGGGTGAGCATCTGGGGGACAGTGACCACCGCTCCCTGGCCTTCAGCATTATCATGGAAAAGGATAGAATCAGACAGGACAGGAAAATTTTTAATTGGGGAAGGGCAAATTATGAGGGTATAATGCTGGAACTTGTGGGTGTGAATTGGGATGATGTTTTTGCAGGGAAATGTACTATGGACATGTGGTCGATGTTTAGAGATCTCTTGCGGGATGTTAGGGATAAATTTGTCCCGGTGAGGAAGATAAAGAATGGTAGGGTGAAGGAACCATGGGTGACAAATGAGGTGGAAAATCTAGTCAGGTGGAAGAAGGCAGCATACATGAGGTTTAGGAAGCAAGGATCAGATGGGTCTATTGAGGAATATAGGGAAGCAAGAAAGGAGCTTAAGAAGGGGCTGAGAAGAGCAAGAAGGGGGCATGATATGGCCTTGGCGAGTAGGGTAAAGGAAAACCCCAAGGCATTCTTCAGTTTTGTGAAGAAAAAAAGAATGACAGGAGTGAAGGTAGGACCGATTAGAGATAAAGGTGGGAGATGTGCCTGGAGGCTGTGGAAGTGAGCGAGGTCCTCAATGAATACTTCTCTTCGGTATTCACCAATGAGAGGGAACTTGATGATGGTGAGGACAATATGAGTGAAGCTGATGTTCTGGAGCATGTTGATATTAAGGGAGAGGAGGTGTTGGAGTTGTTAAAATACATTAGGACAGATAAGTCCCTGAGGCCTGACGGAATATTCCCCAGGTTGTTCCACGAGGCGAGAGAAGAGATTGCTGAGCCTCTGGCTTGGATCTTTATGTCCTTGTTGTCCACGGGAATGGTACTGGAGGATTGGAGGGAGGTGTACGTTGTCCCCTTGTTCAAAAAAGGTAGTAGGGATAGTCCGAGTAATTATAGACCAGTGAGCCTTACGTCTGTGGTGGGAAAGCTGTTGGAAAAGATTCTTAGAGATAGGATCTCTGGGCATTTAGAGAATCATGGTCTGATCAGGAACAGTCAGCATGGCTTTGTGAAGGGCAGATCATGTCTAACAAGCCTGATAGAGTTCTTTGAGGAGGTAACCAGGCATATAGATGAGGGTAGTGCAGTGGACGTGATCTATATGGATTTTAGTAAGACAGTTGACAAGGTTCCACACGGTAGGCTTATTCAGAAAGTCAGAAGGCATGGGATCCAGGGAAGTTTGGCCAGGTGGATTCAGAATTGGCTTGCCTGCAGAAGGCAGAGGGTGGTGGTGGAGGGAGTACATTCAGATTGTAGGATTGTGACTAGTGGTGTCCCACAAGGATCTGTTCTGGGGCCTCTACTTTTCGTGATTTTTATTAACGACCTGGATGTGGGGGTAGAAGGGTGGGTTGGCAAGTTTGCAGACGACACAAAGGTTGGTGGTGTTGTAGATAGTGTGGAGGATTGTCAAAGATTGCAGAGAGACATTGATAGGATGCAGAAGTGGGCTGAGAAGTGGCAGATGGAGTTCAACCCGGAGAAGTGTGAGGTGGTACACTTTGGAAGGACAAACTCCAAGGCAGAGTACAAAGTAAATGGCAGGATACTTGGTAGTGTGGAGGAGCAGAGGGATCTCGGGGTACATGTCCACAGATCCCTGAAAGTTGCCTCACAACTGGATAGAGTAGTTTAGAAAGCTTATGGGGTATTAGCTTTCATAAGTCGAGGGATAGAGTTTAAGAGTCGCGATGTAATGATGCAGCTCTATAAAACTCTGGTTAGGCCACACTTGGAATACTGTGTCCAGTTCTGGTCGCCTCACTATAGGAAGGATGTGGAAGCATTGGAAAGGGTACAGAGGAGATTTACCAGGATGCTGCCTGGTTTAGAGAGTATGCATTATGATCAGAGATTAACGGAGCTAGGGCTTTACTCTTTGGAGAGAAGGAGGATGAGAGGAGACATGATAGAGGTGTACAAGATAATAAGAGGAATAGATAGAGTGGATAGCCAGTGCCTCTTCCCCAGGGCACCACTGCTCAATACAAGAGGACATGGCTTTAAGGTAAGGGGTGAGAAGTTCAAGGGGGATATTAGAGGAAGGTTTTTTACTCAGAGAGTGGTTGGTGCGTGGAATGCACTGCCTGAGTCAGTGGTGGAGGCAGATACACTAGAGAAGTTTAAGAGACTACTAGACAGGTATATGGAGGAATTTAAGGTGGGGGCTTATATGGGAGGCAGGGTTTGAGGGTTGGCACAACATTGTGGGCCGAAGGGCCTGTACTGCGCTATGTTCTATGTTCTATGTAGTGGATGAGAGACATTGTCCAAAATGGCATGCAACTTAGACAGCATCCTCTTTTCAGACACCACCGTCAAAGAGTCCAGTTCCATCCCCACAACATCACTGGCCTTACGAATGAGTTTGTTGATTCTGTTGGTGTCTGCTACCCTCAGCCTGCTGGCCCAGCACACACCCGTTTGGCTCCAGGTAGCTGCAGAACAAAACCCGGCCCTTCAGTCGATCCTGCCCTGCTACCTCTGGACGTGATCACTGATGAAATTGAACTGCAAACAGGAGGCTGCAGGGACATTTGGTGAATTTCTGACTTGAATTGACTGCTTTACCTGAGACGAATTGGAACTAATTTGGCAGGAACAGGTGCCACAGTTGTGTCGCGGTTAGCACAATGCTGTTGTCGCTTATCAGAGTTCAGTGTTCAATTTCAACACCGTCTGTGAGGTGTTTGTTCACCTGTCCCGTGAACGTGTGGGTTTCCTCCGGGTGCTCCGGTTTCCTCCCACAGTCCAAAAACGTACCGGTTAGTGGTTAATTGGTCATTGTAAATTGTTCTGTGATTAGACTTGGGTTAAATCAGTGGGTGCTGTGTGGCAAAGGATTAGGGTTATGGTTAGAGTTACTTAGAGAATCCACCCTGATTCTCCTAGTAAATAAGTGAAAGGAGTAGTTGTACAAACACGAAAAAATCATACAGAGTAAAAAGTGCACAGAGTACTTAGATATGAGGGGACAAGTTCACTCAGATATAGACGTCAATGGAGAAACAGTAAGAAACGAGATCATCTGCAGTTGCTGGGAATCCCACAAAATGCTGGGAACGGCAGCTCAGGCAGTATCCATGGAAAAGAGCAAACTGTCGACATTTTGGGCCACGACCCCTCATCAGGTCCTGCTGAGTAGCTGCAGCATTTTGTCTGTGTTGCAGATGAGTAATTTGGGAGGATCGAATGCTGAGCTGCATGAAGGAATCTGAGAAAGTTGGGTTGAAATATGATCTCTGACACATGACGGGCAGGAGCCGTAACTCGCCGTCCCAAGAGACGAGGTTTCACAATGATTAAGAAGAAGGTCACTGCAGTAATGAGGGAAAATGTTCTGGAAGGTTCTTCATGTGGGTAGAGATTGGTAATAACATTTTTCTCACACAAAACGGGCTGCTGCAGGCGAATGTGGGAGTGGAGTACAGTACTTGGGTTGAAGGAAGGCTGGTTTCTATATCGATAGACAGGACCTGTCAAACATAGACCGGAAAGTAGGAAGATCATCAAACTAAAGTACACTCCCTAGTCATGGTGAAGGGAAGGGACACTGCAGGTTGAAAAAGGAAGCATCTAGTGGGTATAGGGAACTGAATCTGATGCAGATTTTCAGGAACTGGGCGAGAGGGCTACTTCAAAATGAAAGCAGGAGAGAGGCCAAAGGAGGGTCATAAAATATGACTAGCAGATAAGGAAATCCCATAGTGCATTGAAAGCAAAAGGATACCAGGGAACAAGTGACTAGAGGGGAATCTGTGCCTGTGCCAGGTCTTAAATAAATACTTCATCTGTACTTGCTATGGACTAGGACACTTAGCTGGTCAGAGAACTTGTAGAACAGGTTATGACTGAAAAGAAAGATGTATGAGATGCCACGGTGGACGTAAGGATGGATAAATCCCCAGGCCTGATGAGATATATTCCAGGTTGCTATGGGATTATGTGCTTCTGAAAGAGATGTTTCAACCTCTGGCCAGAGATGAGATGTCAAGTGATTGGGTAACAGCAAACGATGGTACCTTCATTCAAGGGATGAGTCTGGTATGAGAAGCCAGTTAGTCTAGCCCAGGATGAACCCACACAGAAAGGCAGGGATGGTCAACACAACATTGCTGGTGGGACTCCAGCTCCTGCCTGACTAATCTGAATCTTTTGAGGAGGTAACAAACTATATTGATGAGGGCAGAGTAGTTGAAGTGGACTTCGATAAGGTCTTTGACCAGGTCTCAGATGGGAGGCTGGTCCAAAAGGGTGAAGTCCATATAATCCAACACAGATGGGCCTGGTCCCAGTAGACAGTGATCGGTGGCATTTGTGATTGGATGCCTGAGGTGAGAAGGGGGTCTGTGTTCAGTTACACCTCAATATGGATTGGAAACATTCAACCCAACCTTAAATCAGTGATCTGATGAGTAAGATCATAGATAATATAAAGAGTTGTGGAATGGTAGACATCAGAAAAGGTTGTTTAAAGATACAAGAACATCTTCTAAAAATATATATTGTGTGATCAACTTCATAATTATATTAAGTTTATCATGCATGTGATTAAACACATGATTAAAATTCTTTGCCTACTGCCAACCAATAGATTTTCTGAAATATTATGATGATAAATGGCACTAGACATAAAGTGAGGTTTGTATAAAATGTTGGTCAGGCCGCACTTGGAGTGTTATGAACAGGTCTGGTGATCCCACTACAGGTAGGATGTGATAGGGAGAGTGCAGAGGAGTTCACCGTGACGTTGCCCTCCCATCCATCGCACAACCTCTCTGACATCCGACCGTCAGGCAGAGGTAGAGCAGTGTAAGAGCAAGGGTTGTTCAGCTGGGTAACAGCTTGTTCCCCCAGGCTGGGAGACTGCTGAACACCCCGATACCGCTCAGTACACATTATCTACCACAGCGTCACGACCAGTACAGTGCCATGTGTGTCACGTGCACTTTGTCAAGCTCTATCATCTGTCAGTATTGGTGTTAATATTATCCTGTGTGCCGTGCGCGACGTGTGTTGTGTGTGCCGTGTGTGATGTGTGTGACGTGTGTTGTGTGTGACGTGTGTGACGTGTGTGACGTGTGTGACGTGTGCGACGTGTGTGATGTGTGCGACGTGTGTGACGTGTGTGACGTGTGCGACGTGTGCGACGTGTGCGACGTGTGCGACGTGTGTGATGTGTGTACTCTGTTTTGCACCCTCGTCCCAGAGGAACAATGTTTTGTTTAGATCTGTCTGAATGGTTGAATGAAATAAACTTGAATGGAAGGTGAAATCAGAGAGGGTGGGCTAATTCTTACCAGAATATGGGAGGCAAAGGGGAAGCCTCCTAGAGGGGCATTGATAGTTTAGGTCGTCCAAATCTTATGCCCTGGGCAGGGGAGAGGTTGAAGGTGAGAGAGGACGTTATGGGATGAGTTTTCCACACAGGGGATGGTGGTGATAGAGACAGATGAGTGTAGGCAGGCATGTCAGTCAGTACGGACAAGATTCACTGGCATGCCTGTTTCTGTACAAGCAGAGCTTACCTGCTGTTGTTATCCTCCATGAATACGGGGCATCATTACAAATTAAGAACTTCCCAGGAGGCTCAGTGGCCGTCGTCTCACTGCAGGAAGTGACATCACAAAGTGACCCTCAGCACCCACCGCCCAGAGATTGTGGGTGAGGCTCAGTGACCGGTGACAAGAGCTCTGCCCCAGGGTCTCCGTCCAAACGCCAAATGGCCACAAGCAGCAGGGCGAGGGGTGACAGCCAGTGACAGGTAGCCATCCATCATAATACAACCCAATAACTAGCCAATCAGAGATAATGGGTGAAGTCACTTCAATTCATCTAGAATATTCTGCGGTTACTTGCAGTTTCATTAAGGCTGGTGTTTACCAGCGATGCCTGGACAATCTAGTTCCCCACGGCCTCTGTCACTGAAGCTTGTCTTGCTCAGTCGGTTGTCCTGACCCTCCCGCAGAAATGAGGAGGGATTTCATCAGGCAGAGAGTGGTGAATCTGTGGAATTCATTGCCACAGGCAGCTGTGGAGGGCAAGTCATTGGGTATATTTAAAGCAGAGGTTGATATGTTCTTCATTAGAATCGGGTTCAATATCTCCAGCATATATCATGAAATGTGTTGTTTTGAGATGACAGCACAGAAATTGGATCACTGAGTGTGTGTCTTCAGGCTCCTGTACCTCCTTCCTGACGGTAGCAATGAGAAGAGGGCATGTCCTGGGTGGTGGGGGTCCTTAATGATGGATGCCGCCTTTTTGAGGCATCACTCCCTAAAGATGTCCTGGATACCAGTGCCCATGATGGAGCTGATGGAGTTCTACAACTCTCTGCAGCTTATTTCAATGCTGTGCAGTAGCCCACCTCCCCACCTCCCCAGACAGTGATGCAGCCTGTCAGAATGCTCTCCACAGTACATCTATAGAAATTTGCAGCTGGCATACCAATTTTCTTCAAACCCCTAAGTGAAATTTAAGAGACTACTAGACAGGTGTATGGAGATATTTAAGGTGGGGAGGGGTTTTGTGTACTCAGCCCCCTGCTGTACTCACTGTACACCCATGATTGTGTAGCCAAGTTTCCATCAAACTCAATATATAAGTTTGCTGATGACACAACAATTGTAGGCCGCATCTTGGGTAATGATGAGTTTGAGTACAGAGAGGAAATTAAGAACCTGGTGGCATGGTGCGAAGACAATAACCTATCCCTCAATGTCAGCAAGACGAAGGAATTGGTTGTTGACTTCAGAAGGAGTAGCGGACCGCACGACCCAATTTACATCGGTGGTGCACAAGTGGAACAGGTCAAAGCTTTAAGTTCCTCGGGGTCAATATCACAAATGACCTAACTTGGTCCAACCAAGCAGAGTCCACTGCCAAGAAGGCCCACCAGCGCCTTTACTTCCTGAGAAAACTAAAGAAATTTGGCCTGTCCCCTAAAACCCTCACTAATTTTTATAGATGCACCATAGAAAGCATTCTTCTAGGGTGCATCACAACCTGGTATGGAAGTTGTCCTGTCCAAGACCAAAAGAAGATGCAGAAGATCGTGAACACGGCGCAGCACATCACACAAACCAATCTTCCGTCCGTTGTCTCACTTTACATCGCACGCTGTTGAAGCAGTGCTGCCAGGATAATCAAGGACACGACCCACCCAGCCAACACACTTTTCATCCCTCTTCCCTCCGGGAGAAGGCTCAGGAGCTTGAAGACTCGTACGGCCAGATTTGGGAACAGCTTCTTTCCAACTGTGATGAGACTGCTGAACGGATCCTGACCCGGATCTGGGCCGTACCCTCCAAATATCCGGACCTGCCTCTCGCTTTTTTTTTGCACTACCTTACATTCCATTTTTCTATTTTCTATTTATGATTTATAATTTAAGTTTTTAATATTTACTAATTTTTACTATTTTAAATATTTTCAATATTTAATATTTGTAATCCAGGGAGTGGGAAGCACAGAATCAAATATCGCTGTGATGATTGTACATTCTAGTATCAATTGTTTGGCGACAGTAAAGTATAAAGTATATGGGAGGTGGGGTTTAAGGGTCAGCACAACATTGTGGGCCGAAAGGCCTATACTGGGCCTATGTTCTAAAGGGTTATGATTTAGTGGCCAATACAGAGACATGGTTGCAGGGTGGAGAGGACTGTGATTTGAATATCTAAGCATATCAGGTCATACGGAATAGGCAGGAAGATAAGGGAGGTGGGGGTGGCACTCTTAAATAAGGATGAGATCAGGGCAATAGTGAGAGACGATGTAAGATCTGAGGAGCAGAATCTGGGTAGAGATTAGGAGTAGTAAAGGGAAGAAATCATCAGCCACCGACTAATAACATTACAGAGGCACAGGCAATAAACGGAGAAATCTCTGAGGCATGTGAGAATGGAACAGCAGTTATCACGGGGGAACAGCGTGTTACTGAATCTACAAGGGAACGTGATATCTTAGATCTGGTCCTGTGCAATGAAGCAGGTAAAATTAGTGATCTTGTAGTTAGGGTTCCTCTTGCTTAGAATGATCACAGTATGACTGAGTTTTTGATGCAAATGGAGGGTGCAATAGTTCAATCTAAAACCAGAGTATCATGCCTATACAGTGGAGACTACAATGGGATTTGGCTAATGTAGACTGTGAACACAGGCTATATGGTGGGATGGTTGAGGAACAGTGGAAGACTTTTCAAAGAGATTTTTCACGGTGCTCAACAGAAGTGTTTTCCAGTTAAAAGCAAGGACAGTAGGGTGGGGAGAGCCAGCCTTGGATAACTAAGGAAATAAAAGAAGGCATCAAACTAAAAGCTCGTGCATGCAAAGTCGCCAAGAGTAGTGGGAAACTGGAAGATTGGGAAAACTTTAAAAAGCAACGAAGACCCACTAAATGATCAATAAAGAAAGGAAAGCTAGATTATGAAAATAAACTAGCACAAAATATAAAAACTGCTAGTAAATGTTTTTATAATTATATAAAGTGGAAAAGGGTGGCTAAAGTGAATGTAGGTCTTTTGGAGGACGAGAAGGGGGAGTTGATATTGGGTAATGAAGAAATGGCCGACTATTTTGAGTTAGTTTTCATGGTGGAGGACACATCTAACATGGCAAAGAGAGATGTTATGGATGCAATGGGAGGTGAGGATCTCGATTCAACAGCTATCACTGAAGAGGTAGTGCTGAGTAAACTTGTGAGCCTAAAGATAGACAAGTCCCCTGGTCCTGATGGAATACATCCCAGAGTACTGAAAGAAATGGCGGAGGTTATAGTAGAGGTTTAGGTGATAATTTAACAAAATTCTGTGGATTCTGGGTAGGCCCTGGTGGGTTAGAAGAAGATGAATGTGATACCACTGTTCAAAAAAGGATGTAGGCAAAAGTCAGGAAACTGTAGGCCAGTTAGTTTAACATCTGTGGTTGGGAAAATGCTTGATGCTATCATTAAAGAAGAAATAGCAAGGCATCTGGAAAGAAATGGATCCATCAGGCAGATGCAGAATGGATTCAGCAAAGGCAGGTCCTGTTTGACAAACTTCCTGGAATTTTTTGAGGATATAATGAGCGCAGTGGATAGAGGGGAACAGATGGATGTTACTTACTTGGATTTCCAGAAGGCATTCGAAAAGGTAATGCATAAAAGACTTATCCATAAGATAAGGATGCATTGAGTTGGGAGTGGTGTATTAGCATGGATAGAGGATTGGTTAACAATAGAAAGCAGAGAGTTGGGATACATTGGTATTACTCTGGTTGGCAATCAGTGGTGAGCGATGTGCTGCAGGGATCAGTGCTGGGCCCGCCAACTTCATGATATTCATTAATGATGTGGAAGAGGGGACCGAGTGTAGTGTATCTAAGTTTGCTGATGATGCTAAATTGAGTGGAAAAGCAAATTGTGCAGAGCATACGGAGAGTCTGCAGAGAGGTGTAGATGGGTTAAGTGAATGGGCAAGAGTTTGGCAGATGGAGTACAATGTTGGCTAATGTGAGGTCATCCACGTTGGAAGGAAAAATGGAAGATTAGGTTATTATTTAAATGGTAAAAGATTGCATCATGCTGCTGTGCAGAGGGACTTGGGAGTGCTTGTGTATCAATCGCAAAAGGTTGGTTTGCAGGTGCAGCAGGCTATCAGAGAAGGCAAATGAGATGTTGGCCTTCATTGCTAGAGGGATTGAATTCAAGAGCAGGGAGGTCATGCTGCAACTGTACAGGGTACTGGTGAGGCCGCAGCTGGAGTACTGTGTGCAGTTCTGGTCTCCATACTTGAGGAAGAATATACTGGCTTTGGAGGCGGTGCAGAAGAGGTTCACCAGGTTGATTCCAGAGATGAGGGGGTGAGACTACGAGGGAAGATTGAGTCGCCTGTGACAGTACTTGCCGGGATTAAGAAGGATGAGAGGAGATCTTAGAGAAACATATAAATTAATGAAAAGGATAGATAAGATAGAGGCAGGAAAGCTGTTTCCACTGGTAAGTGAGAATAGAACTAGGGGAACTAGCCTCAAGATTCAGGGGAGTAGATTTAGGACAGAGATGAGGAGGAACTGCTTTTCCCAGAGAGTGGTGAATCTGTGGAATTCTCTGTCCAATGAAGCAGTGGAGGCTCCCTCAGTAAATATATTTAAGACAAGGTTGGATAGATTTTGCATAGTAGGGAACTAAGGGTTATGGGGAAAAGGCAGGTAGGTGGAGATGAGTCCATGGCCAGATCAGCCATGATCTTATTGAGCAGGGTTGACGGGCCAGATGGCCGACTCCTGCTATTTCTTATGTTCTTAAAGGGAATCAGCTGGAAGGAATGAATCAACTGGACATAAGGAAGAGGGTGTAGGGAATCAGCTGGATATCAGGAACTGAATGTAGCGATTGAGCTGGACATAGGGAATTCAGTATAGGGAGCAGGATACATGGAATCAGCTGAATATAGGGACCAGGATATAGGGATCAGCTGGATACTATAGAGACAGTGCAGAGGAGATTTAAAAAGAAGTTGTCTGGATTGGAGGGTGTACCTTATGAGAATAGGTTGAGTGAACTTGGCCTTCTCTCCTTGGAGTGATGGAGGATGAGAGGTGACCTGATAGAGATGTATAAGATGATGAGAGGCATTGATTGTGTGGATAGTCAGAGGCTTTTTCCCAGGGCTGAAATGGCTAGCTCGAGGGGGCACAGTTTTAAGGTGCTTGGAAGTAGGTACTGAGGGGATGTCGGGGCTAAGTTTTTCACACAGAGAGTGGTGGGTGTGTGGAATGTACTGCTGGTGACGGTGGTAGAAGTGGATACAAGAGGGTCTTTTAAGAGCCTCTTAGATAGGTACATGGAGCTCAGAAAAATAGAGGCTATGCAGTAGGGAAATTCTGGGCAGTCTCTAGAGTAGGTTAGATGGTCGGCACAACATTGTGGGCCGAAGGGCCTGTAATGTGCTGTAGATTTCAGTAGGGAGCCAGCTGGATATAGGGAACTGAGCAGGGTATCAGCTAGATAAAGAAAATGTGCTGGATACAGGGAGTGAGATGGATACAGGGAATCAGCTGGATACAGGGAGTGAGCTGAATACAGGGAATCTGCTGGATACGGGGAATCTGCTGGATACGGGGAGTGAGCTGGATACAGGGAGTCTGGATACAGGAAATCTGCTGGATACGGGGAGTGAGCTGGATACGGGAAGTGAGCTGGATACGGGGAGTGAGCTGATTACAGGGAGTGAGCTGGATACGGGGAATCTGCTGGGTACAGGGAATCTGCTGGGTACGGGGAATGTGCTGGGTACGGGGAGTGAGCTGGGTACGGGGAGTGAGCTGGGTACGGGGAGTGAGCTGGGTACGGGGAATCTGCTGGATACCAGGACTGAGGTGGATACAGGAAGTGAACTGGATATAGGGAAGAGGAGTGAAAATTTAAAGAATTAAGTTTAATGAGTGACACAGTCAGGGTGACAAACAGAGCAATCAGTGTGACTGTACATAGCAGACCGTAAGCCAGAGGAACACATCCTGTTTCTATTCCTGCTTCCCCCACTGGCTTTAGTGGAAAGCATTCATCTGCAGAACGTGCTTCACCGGCCTGACCGGCCAATTGACAGGCATGTTCTTCCGTTTCCGCTATGAAACAACACAGGCTCCCTTCTTGACCATAACTTCCTCCTTGGATATGATTCTATTCAATGGAGACCCGTCTCTTGCGGCCTTCACAGCCTCAATGATCTGAGGAAACAGGACACAAGATCTTTAGCACAAAGACAACCAAAAGCTTCTAAAAGACACGTTCAATGTTATTGCCAGAGGTTCTGTCTGATGCTCCAGGGTTTGAAAGGCAGGTGAAACGATTTTGCGTTAATATGGGCCATTACACAGAGTAACACACACACACACACACACAAAATGCTGGAGGAACTCAGCAGGTCAGGCAGCATCTATGCAGAGGAATAAACAGTCCACATTTTGGGCTGAGCCTCTTCTTCAGAATGGGAAATGAAGTGTGAAGATATCGGAGAGTGACTGGTTATGGTCACACCACAGCACTGGTGAACAGGGCTCAGTTTCCACTGCTGTCTATAAGGAATTTTTACATTTCTCCTGTGACCATGTGGGTTTACTCCCACATTCCAATGACGTCTGGGTGAGTAGGTTAATTGGTCACGTGGGCAGTGTGGGCTCGTCAGGCTAGGAGGGTCTGTTACCGTGGCATACCTGTAAAAGAAAAACACCTCCCCCAGACCACCCTTCCCGATCCCCAGACCACCCATCCCGATCCCCAGACCACCCATCCCGTTCCCCAGACCACCCTTCCCGATCCCCAGACCACCCTTCCCGATCCCCAGACCACCCATCCCGTTCCCCAGACCACCCTTCCCGATCCCCAGACCACCCATCCCGATCCCCAGACCACCCATCCCGTTCCCCAGACCACCCATCCCGATCCCCAGACCATTCACTCCGATCCCCAGACCATTCACTCCGATCCCCAGACCACCCATCCCGATCCCCAGACCATTCACTCCGATCCCCAGACCATTCACTCCGATCCCCAGACCACCCATCCCGATCCCCAGACCACCCATCCCGATCCCCAGACCATTCATCCCGATCCCCAGACCACCCATCCCGATCCCCAGACCACCCATCCCGATCCCCAGACCATTCACTCCGATCCCCAGACCACCCATCCCGATCCCCAGACCATTCATCCCGTTCCCCAGACCATTCATCCCGTTCCCCAGACCACCCATCCCGTTCCCCAGACCATTCATCCCGTTCCCCAGACCACCCATCCCGATCCCCAGACCATCCATCCCGTTCCCCAGACCACCCATTCCGATCCCCAGACCACCCATCCCGATCCCCAGACCATCCATTCCGATCCCCAGACCACCCATCCCGTTCCCCAGACCACCCATCCCGATCCCCAGACCATCCATCCCGTTCCCCAGACCACCCATCCCGATCCCCAGACTATTCATCCCAATCCCCAGTCCATCCATCCCGATCCCCAGACCATCCATTCCGACCCCCAGACCACCCATCCCTATCCCCAGACCATCCATCCCGATCCCCAGACCACCCATCCCGATCCCCAGACCACCCATCCCGATCCCCAGACCATTCACTCCGATCCCCAGACCACCCATCCCGATCCCCAGACCATTCATCCCGTTCCCCAGACCATTCATCCCGTTCCCCAGACCACCCATCCCGTTCCCCAGACCATTCATCCCGTTCCCCAGACCACCCATCCCGATCCCCAGACCATCCATCCCGTTCCCCAGACCACCCATTCCGATCCCCAGACCACCCATCCCGATCCCCAGACCATCCATTCCGATCCCCAGACCACCCATCCCGTTCCCCAGACCACCCATCCCGATCCCCAGACCATCCATCCCGTTCCCCAGACCACCCATCCCGATCCCCAGACTATTCGTCCAATCCCCAGTCCATCCATCCCGATCCCCAGACCATCCATTCCGACCCCCAGACCACCCATCCCTATCCCCAGACCATCCATTCCGATCCCCAGACCACCCATCCCGATCCCCAGACTATCCACCGCGTTCCCCAGACCATCCATCCCGATCCCCAGACTATCCATCCCGATCCCCAGACCATCCATCCCGATCCCCAGACCACCCATCCCGATCCCCAGATGATCCACCACGTTCCCCAGACTATCCACCACGTACCCAAGACTACCCTGCCCGATCCCCAGCATCTGCAGAATCTCTTGTGCTCTATCAAATTTACTCACGTCTTCATGATAAGGGAACGCATTTGATTGCAGCTTAGAGAAGACCAGCTTGTTGTTAACTGTAACTTCAAAACTTCCTGAGGACACAAAGAAATGTAATTTGCAATGTTATACAAACCCAACACCCCATTTCGATGCTCCCAAATAAATTACCTTCAATGATAATTCTGGGTCTGAACGTTCCCGAACCTGGGATGGTAACAGATCGGGAAAAATAACTCTTCTCAAGTAGGTTGTGGATTACCCCCATCAACCCAGCATGTTAATTGGACCCAGATGACCAGGAGAGGGTGGGGGCTTGGCCAGAGGTCTTGTCTAGAGCTTGAGAGGGAGAGAGGCTTTCGCGAGGGTTTGAATGGAGACGAGCCGGAAGGTTTAGGGAGGGATGAATTTCTTTCGCCACCGGGAGGCACTGAAATCAAACAGACAGCGGAGGTGGGAGATGGAAACCTGCGGAAGCCACCGGAGCCGACTGGCTGTGGCACGGAAGCTGGTCGAGAAGCTGCCTTCGATCTACGGGTTGATGCTCATGCCGAGGTCGAGTGAGATGAGGGTGTTGTCCCAGGGAGGGAGGTGGATTAGGGGGCAACTGAACCGGAAGCTGAAACCATTGGGTTCAGGCTTCCCAGCAATTAATTGGGAAAAAATTGATCATTATAACATAACTATTCTTCGCCTTTCAATGAAATCTTTTCCGACTGATCTTGGCTTGGGATGGGCTGCAGCCACACCAACAAAATCCCGAGTGACTCTGGACCTGGAGACCCAGCGGGCAGGACGCCTGGAGGAGAGAGAGGCGGGGGGCTGAGGTGCTGAGGGGACAGAAAGGGGCAAATGGGGCCAGGCCACAGGCTGGAGGTGGAAAGTGGAAGTGCGTGGCAAGGTGCAGGAGACGGCGGTTTGGGTGGATGGCGGTTCCAGAGGCACCCAAGGGTGACGTTCCTGTGGTGAGGGTGGGATGAGAGCTGCTCCGGTGGGGGGAGTCCCCGAGAAGGTGGGCATGGATATGGGAGAGGTTACAACAGTAGCGGCAGCGGCGGCTTTGGGCGGTAGAAATGAGTAAAAGCTGTCTCAGGAGAACCTCTGTATTGTCAATCGGAACAGTTCCCGCGGGCCTTTCGGCTAATGAAACGGCGCTCACCTTTCTGCCCGATGAGCCCGGTAATGCGCGCCTCCGGAACCTGCTCTTTGATCTCAGTGGCCAGGAACAAGAAGCGCGCCAGGAATCCTCAGGAGGTACTGGGGACAGAGACAAGGATGAGACCGGCTCCACCCCGCGGGAACCCGGTTGGTCCCAACCGTTTTATATTTGATGATTTTTAAACAAAGTCGCTTAAGATTTTTGTAGGTTTGTTATATTCCAGAACCCGCAATCGC
Source organism: Mobula hypostoma (assembly GCF_963921235.1). Lineage (NCBI taxonomy): Eukaryota > Metazoa > Chordata > Chondrichthyes > Myliobatiformes > Myliobatidae > Mobula > Mobula hypostoma. The sequence continues at coordinate 97,190,057 of NC_086109.1, read as the reverse complement.
CACGGGGAAAGCTTCGCAAACACTCTGTTAACCTCCGCAACCCGCGATCACTCACCAGTATTCCACCCGGACCTCCACGGCCCCGGGCTCGGGCTCGGCCACGTCCACGCTCTGTGTTGTCCTGTTGCTCCCCACCAGATTCTGCTGGCTGTCGTCCATCTGCTCCTCGACTCCGCAGCCGCAGCCGCAAGGACTCAGCATGGCCTCAACCTGAGTCCTGAGCACCAGGGCACCGCTGACGTCCCGGGCCGCTTGTGACCGAAGTCGGGGGGCAAGAGCAGACAGAGGTCCGGTCCCGAGACACCACCCCCTCCTCCACAGCCAACGGGCCAGACGGAGCTCCGGACTCTCCCTGCACCCCGGATACCCGAAACCTGCAGGAGGTCCGGAGAATCTCGAAGGGTCGGGCAGGAGAAAGCAGACAAATGGAGGGTTGAGATTGTAGTTGAGGGAGAGGTTTGGAGGGTCGATGGAGGGGGTTTGCAAAGTGACAAGGTGCTGTCTCATCTACTTGAATCAGCTCATTATCAAAAAGAGAGGTCTGTCTGGTCGTCCCCGACAGAAAACTCAAAACTTTTTCCAGAACCTAAATGTTCCAGATCCTGCCGAGGAATTCGGGGAACATGGAAAACCTACAGCACAATACAGGCCCTTCGGCCCACAAAGCAGTGCTGAACATGGCCCTACCTTAGAAATTACCTAGGGTTACCCATAGCCCTCTATTTTTCTAAGCTCCATGTACCTATTCAGGAGTCTCTTAAAAGACCCTATCGTATCCGCCTCCACCACCGTTGCCGGCAGCCCATTCCACACACTCACCACTCTCTGAGTAAAAAACTTACCCCTGACATCTCCTCTGTAACTACTTCCAAGCACCTTAAAACTGTGCCCTCTCATGCTAGCCATTTCAGCCCTGGGAAAAAGCCTCTGACTATCCACATGATCAATGCCTCTCATCATCTTATACACCTCTATCAGGTCACCTCTCATCCTCAGTCGCTCCAAGGAGAAAAGGCAAGTTCACTCAACCTATTCTCATAAGGCATGCTCCCCAATCCAGGCAACATCCTTGTAAATCTCCTCTGCACGCTTTCTATGGTTTTCACGTCCTTCCTGTAGTGAAGCAACCAGAACTGAGCACAGTACTCCAAGTGGGGTCTGACCAGGGTCCTATATAGCTGCAACATTACCTCTCAGCTCCTAAATTCAATTCCACGGTTGATGAAGGCCAATGCACCGTATGCTTTATTAACCACAGAGTCAACCTGCACAGCTGCTTTGAGTGTCCTATGGACTCACACCCCAAGATCCCTCTGATCCTCCACACTGCCAAGAGTACCACCATTAATACTATATTCTGCCATCATATTTGACCTACCAAAATGAACCACCTCATACTTATCTGGGTTGAATTCCATCTGCCACTTCTCAGCCCAGTTTTGCATCCTGTCAGTGTCCCGCTGTAACCTCTGACAGCCCTCCACATTATCCACAACACCCCCAACCTTTGTGTCATCAGCAAACTTACTAACCCCTCCCTCCACTTCCTCAGCCAGGTCATTTATAAAAATCACGAAGAGTAAGGGTCCCAGAACAGATCCCTGAGGCACACCACTGGTCACCGATCTCCATACAGAATATGACCTGTCTACAACCACTCTGTCTTCTGTGGGCTAGCCAGTTCTGGATCCACAAAGCAATGTCCCCTTGGATCCCATGCCTCTTTACTTTCTCAATAAGCCTGGCATGGGGTACCTTATCAAATGCCTTGCTGAAATCCATATACACTACATCTACTGCTCTACCTTCATCAATGTGTTTAGTCACATCCTCAAAAAATTCAATCAGGCTCATAAGGCACGAGCTGCCTTTGACAAAGTTATGCTGACTATTCCTAATCATTATGCCTCATTTAACCAGCAGTTCCCACTCATCCGTTGCCATCCCTGATTTTTGCACCAGAGCCTCCCGGACTTGGCCCAATGGCCAAGGATGCAGTGCAGCTGGAGTCCAGGCTTCGCTGCACACGCTGAGCACAGAAAAAGCAGGGATGTAATGCTGAGACTTCCTAAGGTACTGGTCGCATGGCATGGCACCTGAAGAGGAATTTCTTTAGCCTGTGCGTGGTGAATCTGTGGAATTCATTGCCACGGACGGCTGTGGGGGCAAAGTGATTGGGTACATTTAAAGAGGTCTGATAAGTTCTTGGTCAGTACGGGTGTCAAAGGTTGCTGTAAGAAAACAGGAGAATGGGGTTGTGAGGGAAATTATTTTGCTATGTTAGAATGGCAGAGTAGACCAGATGGGCTGAATGGCCTGATTCAACTCCTGCGTCTTTTGGTCTAAACTGCAACAAGTACTTTGTCTCCGAGGGTGTTGACCATAAACATATAGCAACAGTCTGAACAAGACAGCCCCCTTGCAGCAGTTTAGCAACTCACAAACAAGTTGTTGATTGAAAATTCGATGATGACTAAATCTCACACAGAATATTCCAGACTCATTGTCACTTGGTCCTTACCTGCTCTTCTCACCCAACAGTTGACTTAGACACAGCATGATAACAGGTCCTTGAGACGCAATGGCCCCATGCCATCCAACTGTACCCATGAGGCCAATCAACTAACTAACCTGCACATCTCTGAAGTGTGGGTGGAAACCCACACGCTCACAGGGAAAACGTACAAACTTCTTACAGAGTGCCCGGAATTGGACCTGGGTCGCGGCTGCTGTAACAGGGTTATGCTCACCTTTAGGCAACGATAGTCATAGTCATACTTTATAGATCCCGGGGGAAATTGGTTTTTGTTACAGTTGCACCATAAATAATAAATAGTAATAAAACCATAAATAGTTAAATAGTAATACGTAAATTATGCCAGGAAATAAGTCCAGGACCAGCCTATTGGCTCAGGGTGTCTGATCCTCCAAGGTAGGAGTTGTAAAGCGCCCTCTAATGGGAGTAACTTCACGAGGAGGACTTTAACGGTAGAGGGCAATGGCTTCTCATCAGTCTCTGGGCATCAAGGACTGTAAGAACCGCAGATCCTGTTCACACCCAGCCCAAGCTCGCTACTACTACCAACAGCAGATTTACAGTTTCAGTTCCACTCTTGGCAGTTTCACACTCACCAACACTGATACTGCTTCTTATTTCTGGGTTTACTGAAGACTTGGGATATAATGGTGAAGTTGTACAAGACGTTGGTGAGGCCTAATCAGGAGTACCGTGTGCAGTTTTGGTCACCTACCTACAGGAAAGATGTACATAAGGTTGAGAGGGGAATAGAATATAAAGGCAAGGTGATAATGCTGAGGCTTTATGAGACACTAGTCAGGCGGTACTTGAAGTACTGTCAACGGTTTTGGGCCCCATATCTCAGAAAGGATGTGTTGTCATTGGAGAGTCCAGGAGGTTCACGAGGATGATTCCAGTAATGAAGGGGTCAACATATGAGGAGCATTTGGCAGCTTTGGGATTGTACTCACTGGAATTTAGAAGAATACAAGGGGCGGGGGGAGGAGTGCGGTCTCATTGAAACCTACCAAATGTTGGAAGAACTAGAAAGGGTGGATGTGGAGAGGACGTTTTCTGTGGTGGGGGTAACAAGAACTAATGGGTACAACCTCAAAACTGAGCGGCAACCTCTTAGAACAGAGGTAAGGAGGAATGTTTTTTAGCTTGAGAGTGGTGAATCTGTGGGAAGCTCTGCCACAGACTGCAGTGGAGGCCAAGTCCATGCACATATGAAGCTAGAAGTTGATCATTTCTTGATGGGTCAGGGCATGAAAAGATATGGTAAGAATGTAGGTGAATGGGATTGAGTGGGATCCAGGATCAGCCATGATGTAAAGGCAAAGCAGGCTCCATTGGCTGAATGGCCTAATTCTGATCATATTTTTTAACGTCTTATAGACAAAGGAGAATGGGTGGATGTTAACACAAGGAAATCTGCAGATGCTGGAAATTCAAGCAACACACATAAAAATTGCTGTTGAACGCAGCAGGCCAGGCAGCATCTATGAAAAGAGGTACAGTCGACATTTCAGGCCGAGACCCTTCGTCAGGACTAACTGAAAGAAGAGATAGTAAGAGATGTACTTGGATTTTCAGAAGGACTTTGACAAGGTGCAGCACATAAGGCACCTTAGCAAGATAACAGCTCATGGTATTACAGCAAAGATATTAGTATGGATAGAGCATTGGTTGATTGGCAGGAGACAATTTTTTGATTGGCTACTGGCGACTATTGGTGTTCCGCAGAGGCTGGTATTGCGACCGCTTTTTAGTCATAGTCCTATGTCAAATGATTTGGATGGTGGAATTGATAGCTTTGTGGGCAAGTTTGCAGACTATACAAAGATAGGTGGAGGCAAGAAGTGTTGAAGAAGCAGGGTGGCTAAGAAGGATTTTAACAGGCTAGGAGTATGGGCAAAGAAGTGGCAGATGGAAAACAGAGTACTGTACTGTGTATAGTCATGTACTATGGGAGAAGAAATTAATGGATTTATTTTTCTAAACAGGCATGATATTCAAAAGCCTGAAGCGGGAAGGGATTTGGGAGTCCAGGTGCAGGATTCCCAAAAGGTGAACTTGCAAGTTGAGTCTGTGGTGGGGAAGGCAAATGTGATGTTAGCTCATTTCAAGAGGACTAGAATATAAAAGCAAGGATGTAATGTTGAGGTTTTATAAAGCACCGGTGAGGTCTCACTTGGGGTTCTTGTGAGCAGTTTTGGGCCCCTTATGTAAGAAAGGGTGTGTTGACATTGGAGAGGCTCACCAGAGATTCACAAAAATGATTCCAGGAATGAAGGGCTTATCAGATGAGTGTAAATGGGTCTGGGCTTGTACTCACTGGAGTTTCGTTTTCAAAAGATGTCCCCCCACACCCCATTCTTCCTATTGAATGTTGAAAGACCTATATAGAGTGGGTGTGAAGAGGATGAGCATGAAATGTTATGGGGAGAAGGCTGGAGAATGTGGTTGAGAGGGAAATTGATTAGCCATGATCAAATGATGGAGCAGACTCAATGGGCTGAATGGTCTAATTCTGCTCCTCTGTCATACAGCCATAGCAGAAGGGGATCTTGTCAGTCATGGAAAAATACAGCACACAGGAATGGTCCTTCAGCCCATCTAGTCTATGCTCTACCATTTAAACAGCCTACTCCCATCGACCTGCACTGGGACTCCATACCCCTCCCATCCATGTATCTACCCAACCTTCTCTTACATGTTGAAATCGAGCTTGCACACACCACCTGTGCTGGCAGCTCATTCCACACTCACGACTCAGTGAAGTAGTTCCCCTCATGTTCTCTTTAAACTTCTCACCTTTCACCCTTAACCCATGACCTCTAGTTATAGTCCAATCCAACCTCAGTGGAAAAAGCCAACTTGCCTTTACCCAACCTACATTCCTCATAATTTTGTATACCTGTATCAACTCTCCCCTGTTCCAAGGAATAAAGACCTAACCTTTTCCATCTTTCCATAAAACTCGGGTCCTCCAGACCAAGCAACATCCTTGTAAATTTTCTCTGTACTTTCTCAATAATCTTATTTCAGCCACTTCACACATGTCAATCTGTGACTGCTACAAGTTCATCTACCTTATTCCATATACTGCACACATTCAAATACAACACCCCCAGTCCCGTATTCACTTTTCAAATTTGTACACCATTTACATTGCAGCTCATCCTGTTGACGGCGATTTTGTCCTACCAGCAGCCTCGCTACACACTGCCTCTGTTTGTAAACCAGCTACACCACCCTCAGCACAATCATTCCAGCTCCCATCTCCATGTCATATTAGTTTAAACCCTCATGAACAGCTCTAGCAAATCTGTCTGCAAGGATATTGGTCCCCCTCATTTCCAGGTGTAACACATCCCTCATACCCTCCCCAGAAAAGATCCCAATGATCCATAAATCTGAACTTCCGCCCCTTGAACCAATTTGTCAGCCTTGCATTTATCTGCCAAACCATCCTATTCTTGCTGGTGAGTTGCACGGGCAGTGATCCAGAGATTACCTCGAAGTCCTTTTCAGCTTTCTACCTAGATTCCCAAAATCTCTCTTCAGAACCTCACACCTTTCGTACCTACATGACTCATGCCAATATATACCAAGACTTCTGGCCATCACCCTCCCCCTTTAGGTTGCTGTGGACTCGATGTGAGATATCCCTGATCTTGACACCTGGGAGGCAATGTACCATCTAGATGTCTCCAACTCATCTCTGTTCCTCTGACAACGGAATCTCCGATTACCACTGCAGTCCTCTTCACCTCTCTGCTCTTTTGATCCACAGCACCAGAAACCTGGTCACTGTGGCTCCCCCCAGCAGGTCATCCCCCTCAACAGCATCCAAAGTGGTATATTGAGGGCAGCGGTCACAGGAGTTCTTTCTCCTGACAGTCACCCAGTTACCTGTCTCCTGCACCCTAGGGGTGACCATTTCCTTGTAGCTTCCATCTATCACCTCCATGTTCTCCTGATGAGCCAAAGGTCATTGAATTGCAGCTCCCGTTCCTCAACACATCCTCTTGAGAAGCTGCAGCTTGGTGCAGATCGAGTCTCCCAGCATTCCCACATTTCACACAGAACAAAACACTGCCCCGGAGCCATTCTCACTGCACTACTATGCCCTAACAGACGACGACCGAAGAATTAAGATAAAGGGAAACTTACCAGATACCTACCTTGCCCAAGCCTGATGGAGCGGAAGCTACTCCAAACACTGACTCATTCACACAATGGCCGCTCTGCTTGCGTTTGCGTTATTTTCATTCACTCTTTCTTATGAATCCCACTGTGATTGGTAACAGTCCAACTCCGTAAAACTGCTGCGAAGTTCCATGGTGAGATTGAAACTGGTACCCAAGCAACACACACAAAATGCTGGAGGAACTCAAGCCAGGCAGCATCTATGGAAAAATGTACAGTCAATGTTTCAGGCCAAAACTGGAGAAAAAAAAAGAGTAGATTTAAAAGGTGGGAGAGAGGAGAGAGAAACACAAAGTGATATATGAAACTGGGAGGGGGAGGGATGAAGTAGGGAGCTGGGAAGTTGATTGGTGAAAGAAATACAGGGCTGGAGAAGAGCGAGTCTGATAGGAGAGGACAGAAGGCCATGGAAGAAAGAAAAGGGGTGAGGAGCACCAGAGGGAGGCAACGGACAGGCAAGGGAAAAGGAGATGGGGACTGGTGGGGGCATTACCAGAAGTTCGAGAAATCAATGTTCATGCCATCAGCTTGGAGACTCCACCAGAAGAAGCTTCACCCATCACCTTGTGTTTCTCTCTCCCCTCCACCACCTTTTAAATCTACTTCTCAGCTTTTTTCTCCAGTCTTGCTGAAGGGTTTTGGCCAGAAACATCGACTGAAATCTTTTCCATAGATGCTACCCGGCCTGCTGAGTTCCTCCAGCATTTTGTGTGTGTTGCTTGGATTTCCAGCATCTGCAGATTTTCTCTTTGCTTGAAACTGGTATCTCTGGATCAATAAATAACCAGGCAGCTGGCATCTAAGCCAATAAACAGATCTGGAAGCAGACTTTCCATTAGAGATTGTAGGGCACCAAGACAAGACTTCAAAAAAATCTTTTATTAGATTAAATGATGTACAAAATTTCTGCAGCAATGATCCCATTAGTTCTTTGCTTTTACTGTTCAACCTCTAAAACCACTGTTGTGTTCGTGCCTTACATACAGTATCTATAAGATACATCTATTAGATTAAAAATTATACAGCTCTTCATATAAACACCCTTGTTTTAAAAATGACAATAGTACCTCTTTGTAACATAGAAAAGATGCCACAATGCTACCACTTACATAAATATTTTACGGTAGATATGTGGCTTCATCGTGCTGACAATTCAACCAATTCAGGTCTCATTATTTGCATAAAGATAGATTGCATTCTGCCCATTACCATATGTACAAGGATTTCAATACTTCCTTTTAAATTCAATCTGCATGTACCACAAATTCTAGCATTACACCAAGGCGTCTATACACCTGAAATTCATTAAAATCAGATTACCAGAACATTCTTTTAACTGTGCTGACTAAACAATTCTTGCATTGTGTTAGTGTAGTTGATAGACTCATTAAAACCTGACAGATTTTGTCAGACTAAATTTGACTTCACATTTTAGAGGATTTTCTCTTCTAGGTAATTTGTAGTTTAAATATTATTTGCATCTTGGTACAGTTAAGCTTGTACCAATTTAAATGGCTTTATTTAATAAATTGATTAAAATGGTTAAAATGCGAAGATTTAAAACTGGACGTTTATCTTTGTTTAAAACCTTTACACCAATTCTGTTTGCTTCCAACGTGGATTGCTCTGCAGAGAATAGCATTTTCTGCTAACAGATCATTTCAGTTCATTAACAGCACTGTTGCTTGCTCTAGTGTAGTATTTCACAACAATAAAATAACCAGTTACATTTTGAGGGCACTGACACTGCATCTGATGAGATTTTGGAAAGTCCCACCATTCTTTACCCTTTGCTTGTTTCAAAAAATTGTTCATGATTGGATTTAGGAAGCCTTTTGCACAAACTCTGCGATTCCTCTTACGGAGTGGCAAAGGCGACTTCAGGCAATTTCAAGTTTCTGCCGTGGAGAGATAGTCTTCGTACCATTCTGTGGCTAAATCATTAAACGTATCGAGTTCCGTATATCTTTGGTACCACTGCCAGCCTGGATTGCAACTTCTACATCATCGTGAGGCACCGCCACTTTGTCTGGGGTATAATCATTCCGTTTTATATCTAAGCAGAGAGAACAAGATGGTACATGTTAAGTGCAGCACCAAGAATTACCCAAACAAAGCACACCCCACCCCATTACCACCATCCGGGAGGGAGACTGAGCAGCCAATTTACCCTGCTCTCTGCTCAGCGAGATTTACCAAAAGGCAGACTAACTCAGTATTTCAGTGGTATGTATTGAAGTCTATCTGCCAACAGATTCTTAGATTGAAGGGAATTCATCGTATATGAAGCCCGATGATCTGTCACACTTCACATTACAATTCTATCCTAGTGTTTGATATATCGGACATCCTAAACCCCAGGAGGCGCCTGAAAACATCGGAACTCAGAGGTTATGGAGGCAACATCCCCAAAGCTCATAAATATCTGCAGATGCCAAAAGCCAGAAATAAAAACAAAATGTGTTGGAAGAACTCAACAGAGCAAGAGTGTTTCAGGTCTGACTCAGAGCCTCTCCACCCCCAGCCCAGCTCCACATCCATTCACAACCCGATCTGACTCCAACAATTCCTGTAGAGTGCTGTTTGAATGACAATCTCTAATTATCTGTTGGAGATGGAACCTCACTCTACAAATGTCCAGGAAATTAGTAAGATCACACAGAGTGCTGAGTCCAGTTCTGGTCACGACACTAAAGTGATGTCATTAGGCAAAGAGGGCACGGAGGGTTTGAGTTACAAAAGACCGGACAGGTCAGGACTGTGTTGCTGAAGTGAAGGCTGCTGGGGGGTGACCTTACAGATGTGTATAAAATCACAAGGGATTTAGATCAGATCAAAATCAGGCTTATTACCACTGACATGTTGTCACATTTGTTGTTTTGCAAGACATAAAAATTACTACAAGTCAGTCTCTCTCCCAGGGTAGGGGAGATCATAGGTTAAAGGTGAACAGAGAAAGATCTAAAGGGAACCTGAAGGGTATGTATTTCTGTAGACAGGACATGGGACAAGCTGTCACAATGTTTGGAAGCTACACAGATACAAGGTACAACTCCATGACTGTCTCAGTATCACTCAGTGGCAGACTGGCATATGATCCTCAAATCTGTCTTAGTGATCCCCATCCATACCCACACTCACATACCAGCTCTGACCAATCCAGACAGGGAGGAGGAAGGAGGACGGAGGCCACGCATTGCGGTGTTATGGACAGTTACTGGAAGGATTTAAACAGGCAGGTGTTGGGAGGAAGCAGGGATGACCCAGAACAGTGAAAAGGCGGAGGTGTGCACATAGTTAATAAAAACTGAGCATAGGATAAGGTTTAGGAATAAATTGAACAGAGTTAAGGGGGTAGAGGTTATTAAATAGCCTTTCTCTTTGAATGTAGCATGGACTGGCTAGGTGGGCCATTAAGATGTGCTGTTCATGAGGCCAGCAAGGTCCCCACAGGAGAGGAAAACAGTGGGGAAAAGCAAGATAACCCTGCAAGAAGAACATTTGGGTATTTTGACCAAGTGCTTGTGTCGGATCGAGTTATCATCACTTGGTTAAAGCTGTATACCCCTGAATGGCTTTCATCACAAGTGAACTGCAGCAATAGGCCATCCAGTTTGGCATTCAAACTCAGCCCTTCAATTTGTTAAATCAGCCAAAACCCAGAGGTTCCAGCCCGCACACAGTATGAAGCTCCCACCTGAGCTGTACACGAGGTCCATGGACCGATGATGCTGTACTGAAGTCACTAGCGTCAGGGGAGCAAAGAGCAAGGAAAGTACTGAGAAAAGCTTACCAGGAAGCTTCAGTCTCCCACAGCAGGAATTACAATGGTGTCTTGATCGAAAATTTTTAACTGCATCTTCTCCTAAATTGGCAGGTCCAAATACCATGTCATGTGACCTGGAAGAAATACAAGTTTGGACAAAGCAGTGTTAGAGGATCTATCGCAGGATTCAGCTAATATTGCTGAATGATAGCCTGTCTGCAGCCTCACCTCCTCTCCAAACCGTGGCCTCTATCAAATGGCACAATCTCCCTCTTTCCCCTTGCTGACAAGGCAAACCCAGAGCGATGGAATAGTATGAAATAGAGAATGGAGCTACAAAGGTAGATGGAGAAACTATTCTGACATTTGAATCTGTCAACTTGGCAAGCACCTGACATTAGGAGCCAAGCTGTTCAGATGTGAAGTCCAGTGGCTGAGATCTGAAATCCTAATTGAGGGTCTATCAGTTATTAACCTATTAAATGCTCCCAATGGCACAAGCCTCAAATAGCCTCTGACAACCAAGTCCAATTTCTGGCCTTCAAAGGTGGCTGAGTTACTAAGCCTGGTGGAATCGTTTCTACTGATGGGAGAGGGGCAAAGGTGGGTTACTGGCACCATAAAACCAGTCACTTTGGGCAGATAGGGCTTGTCAGTTATGGTTGGCAGCTCATATAGGAGAAGGAAAACTCTGATCTCAAATCTCTGCTGCCTTGTGGCCTTACCCACTACAAGGGAAGGCTTTGGGAGTAAACCCCGATAGAAACCCAGTTGTGGAGTCCCTAAGGCAGCCCTACATTGAGTTTGATGCTGACTGGCAACTCCTGCGAAGCTGCTGGTGCCGAACTGCATTGGTCTACCATTCCTTTGGATTCATCTGCATGGAGAGGGTGTGCCTGCTGCACGGGCAACGACTTACTCTCCATATTGTCTTGCCCTGGCTTGCCCATCATGTAAAGAGCTAGGATACAATATTCCATGGTTGACTCTGATCAATGGAGGGCGTCAGGAAGGGAAGTATGCTAAATGACTGGTTAATGGAGCGGGATGACATATCAGTCACAACGTAGTAATGTCAAAACAGTGTGTAGGAGGTAAATTTCTATATCTTAGTTTCTCTGCAATTACAGTAAATCTCTTCTGCAGCATCTGAGCCCCACCCCAACAACCACACAAAAAAAAAACAAATTGCATCAAATGGCAATAAGGAAGAACAGGCGAAAACATGAATATAAAATACAAAGAGTCTGCAGTCCAATCCATAAATCAGAGAAACTTCTTGCTAAGAATTAGAAAAAGTTAAGGCAGTGTTGAAGGTATTTGGTGTAGACATTCCGCATTGAGAAGTTCTCACTGAGGAAGCAGGCAAATCACATTCAAACGAATACTTACTGCTTCTCCTCAGACTTTATTACTGAAGGATCAGTTAGGTTCTCCCCAACACCTACAAAAGGAAATGTAAAAAGATCCATAACTATAAAGTCCCTGCAAATGCGGGCACTACTCAGCAAGTCAGGCAGTATCTGTAGAGAGAAACTGAGTTTATATTTCATATCCAATACCCTTTTATCGGATGAGAAGGCACAAGCCTAAAACTTAAACTGTTTATATTTCCACAGACTTGCCCACTGGCTTTATGTTACCAGCATTTCCTGCTTTTCCATCACACCTCCAAACCGCAGCAAGACTGCGCTGATGAAAGAACACGAGATGCAGATGCCGGAAATCCAGGGCAACACACTCACACACACAAAATGCTGGAAGAACTCAGCAGGTCAGGCAGTACCTATATAAAGGAATAAACAGTCAACTTTTCGGGCCAAGACCCTTCATCAGGACAGGAAAGGGGAAGGCGCCAGAATAAAAAAGTGGGGGGAAAGGAAGGAGATTTAGCTAGGTGATAGGTGAAGCCAGATGGGTGGGAAAGGTAAAGTAGTGTTGGATCTCAGTGGGCAATGAAGTTTTAGATAAGTGACTGTCCAATGTACTGCATGTGTCACTAGATCAATACATCAGTGTTGAGCTCTGGGCAACACACACAAAATGCCACAGGAACTCAGCAGGTCAGGCAGCCTCTATGGAAAGGAACACAGTCAACATTTCAGAGACTGTTTATCAGCACTAGAAAGGAAGGGAGAAGATGCACAATCCTACTTCAACACAGGCACAAGGGACTGCAGATCCTAGGATGTGAAGCAACAATTTGCTGTATGAACAGTGGGTAGAGCACCATCTTTGATGGTGCGGGTGGGGATGGGGGGGGGGTGGAGGAATTACTGTCGTTCTGTAATATGCCATTGTTCCCGCAGTTTTAGCTTTTCATCTCGAGCTGGCCTTGGTATTCAGCAGCTCCTCCTCACCAAAGTACATTCCCCGATGCATCAGCAAAGGTTTTCATGGTTTGTCCACATCACTGTAGCTCTCTTTGTACAGAATTTAACAACTTGGTTCCAATATTCACAGTGATCATCTGCTTGTCAATATGTAGACTACCAAACTAGTACCCTGTGTTCTAATTATTTACTGAACTTTACTTTTCTGTGCCCAAAGGTGAACCCTAATAAAGGACTACAGGTGCTGGGACAATGAAAGAGGGCAGAAGTGCAGTAAACACAAATGTGGGGCAGCATCTGAGAGATTTTGGACATTAAGGAAATTGGGCTGGTGTAGGAAAATGACAGAGTGAGGATCAGCCATGAGTAATTCTCTTGCCTCTACTCACGTAGAGTGCATGCGGGAGAGCACCAGTGTTCCTTCAGATTCTGCCCAAGCAGTGTACCTTGCATTATACACACACAAGAGGCCATTCAATCTATTGAGTCCATGCTATCTCCCACCGCAGCAATCAATCCCATGCTCACTGCCCTTAATTCCCTGCATCTTGACTTCCAATCACGCAACACAGAAACAGGCCATTCAAAGCTGAAGGGGATGGGGTCGGCAGCATTTAAGAGGTTTTTCGACAGGCACGTGACTATGCAAGGAATGTTGGAGTCCAGACCATATGCAGGCAAACAGAGCATTTAAATTGGCATCATGGACACAGTGGGCAGAAGGGCCTGTTCTGGGGAGATTCTCTTTTTTATTCCACTAAAAACTTCACTCTAACAAAGGAAAGCCAGCACGTACTCACCCTGTAAGTCCAGAACCAATAGTTCACCTCTAGTATATTCATAAGTCCAGTGACTAAAGGCAAGCATGGTCTCCTCCAGCATGTTGTTTGGACGGATCTCATCACCACTGTTGTGATTAAATTTGCGGAACTCACCACTCATGCATTCTTCAATCGCAAACCACTGGCTTGCTGAATGACAATACAGAAGGAACACTTCCAGGAACCTGAGGTTAAATCAGACTTTAATTCAGCAATATTGTTGGAACTAACTGAAAAATTATTAGTCTTCTAGTAAGGATAATCAAACATACCATCATCCTTAAGCTCCTGGAAGCATTTTGTTAATGTAAAGGTGATGCTTAAACATACATTACTATTATTTCAAAAGTTTAAACTAGAAGAATCTCAACTTTCTAAATAGGAGCAGCTTTCTTTCAAGAGCAAACTGATAGCTTTTTTAAGAACCAAAATGAAAGGATACAGGGGTTTCTGCACCCAAGAACAGCTTCAATGACTGGCAGTGTAGCCACAAAGACTGAATGGCTTTTTAATAATTCCATTCCTTACTGTGAACAAAATCTCTAGTATCGTTTCCATCCTGAAGCAGAGAAAGTAAACTAGTCTTCTAAATGACACTGGGACGGGTAAAACTGGTGACTGCTTGCAAAGACACTGCTTCTGCTGTTGGCAAACCACATTAGAAACTACCTGTTGGTAACAGTGCTGTTCCTCAGTAACAAAGTTAGGTGGCGATTCTATATTCATGACAACTATGCACAGCCTACATTGTTTTATTCAGCATAACAATAAGCTCGAAGTCTTTCAGAACAAAATCAATGCAGTGATAGTGCACAAGGACATCAGTATTCAGTAGTCTCTGATACAGGTAGTGGGGGACCAGCAATGCAGAGTGTGTTTTAAAATCACTCTGCTGTATCCTTCTGTACACATTACTAATGGCTCCAGACTGTGGGAACAGTTACATCGACATGCTACTCTCCCAGCAATACTGAGAGACAGCAGACTTTACAAACTTATTTATCATTAGAAGTTTGGAGAATAGAATTTTTAACAAGTTGAAACTGTAGATTGTGACTGACCTTGGAGAGTAGGGAATGGTCTTTGGTTTCATTTGGTTGAAGGCAAAAGCAAGTTTCTGTGCAGCTCTCTGCTGTTGAATCTCCTAGAAACAAGAGACTGGTGGTAAAGCATGCAGTAAGATCTGTCAGGCACCATCTGAAATACACAGTAATGTGCAAAAGTCTCTCATTATCTATATAGTTATCCTAAGACTTTTGCATAGTACTGTATTTGTCAACGTGGAGTGTGAGTTTGGGAGCAAACGATGTTGGGAATGGCGAGGGTGGAGCACTGCGGGAGGGGTGTGAGACAGGTGGCAGAGGTGTGCCGGGGCGGGGTGGAGGATGGGGAGAGAGATGGGTGGCCCCAAGACACTAGGCAAGGTCACTTGATTCAAAACAATTGGTTGATTGATTATCACAGAACGTCTTTCTCGTGCTTCCCACTCCCTCCCCTCTCCATTTTCCTAACCATGATTTCCCTCCCCTTGTCCCATTCCCACTCCACAACAGAGACCCATAACAGAATGAAATTTATCACAATTTAAAGTCGTTAATTTTTGCAGCAGCAGTACAGTGTAATACATAAAATCAGTACTGTGCAGCTATTCAGAACAGCTTCTTCCCCTCTGCCATCCGATTCCTAAATGGACATTGAAGCTTTAGACACAATCTCACTTTTTTAATATACAGTATTTGTTTTTTCGCACATTAAAAAAAAATCTATTCAATATACGCAATTGATTTACCTGTTTATTGATTATTGTTTTATTTCATTTATTATTTTTTTTTCCTGTCTGCTAGATTATGTATTGCATTGAACTGCTGCTGCTGAGTTAACAAATTTCACATCACATGCCGGTGATAATAAACCTGACTCAGATTCTGAAGTCTTAGGCACCCTAACTATATACGTGGCAGCACTGCACGACATCAGCAACAGGGGCCAGTCAGAGGCATAATGTGTTTTATTGCGCAGAAAACCCATTAGAAAATATTCTACAAGTATAGAGCAATCCAGTTTCATCGAGTACTAACACGAATAAGCCACATCCACTAATGAAACCTGAATGAATGATCTTCTGCTATTTGTGATTAATCACTGGCTGCGCAATTCCCATCTACTGGTACAAAATAAACAGAAAACTGGATTTTAGGAATGAGCAGAGCAGCTTCAGTTTCTAAAAAAAGATGTCAAAATACGATGTTACTAGTAAGTCTAAAAATGAATTTTATTTTATTTAGGGACACAGACCCTTCTGGCTGAACGAGCCAGTGTCACCCACTTGCACCCATGTGACTAACCGGTACGGTTTTTGGGATGCGGGAGGTAACTGGAGCACCCGGAGGTATATGAAAATCCTTCCATTCCTCGATGCCTTACAGTACTTTCCCAGTTTCAAATGTTTAATCCTGTTGAGCCTTCCCAATGCAAAAAAGTGTCGCCTTACCTGTCTGGACTGATCCACGTGTCACTTCTCCATTCAACAGAGCAGGCCAACTACATCAACATTTGTATTATCTATCACTAGTGTTGTCCCATTAACTTACACTAGCAACAATGACCAAATACTGAGCCCCTATGGTCACAAAATCATCCAGTCACCCAGGGCTCTGAATGGTAGTGAGGGAGGTGTAGGGGGCAGGTGTAACAGTCCTTCCAGGTGAGACTACATTTCACCTGTGAGTCTGTTGGGGGGTCATACACAGTGTGCGGTGCTCCCACTGTGGCCTCCTGTATAATGGTAGATTGGGAGACTGCTTTGAGCACCTACACTAATTCCATTTCCCATTTTCATTCTGATATGTCTATCCACGGCCTCCTCTATTGTCACACTGAGGCCACACTCAGGTTGGAAGAACAACACCTTATATTCTGTACGGTTACCCTCCAACCTGATGGCATGAACATTGATTACGCAAACTTCCGGTAATGCCGCCCGCACCCCCCCCCCCGCCACCATTCCCATTTCCCTCTCTCATGTCATCTCCTTGTCTGCCCATCACCTCCCTGGTGCTCTTCCCCCACTCTTCTTTTTTCCATGGCCTTCTGTCCTCTCCTATCAGACTCCCCCCTTCTCCAGCCCTATATCCCTATCACCAATCAATTTCCCAGCTCTTCACTTCAGCATCCCCATCCAGCTCTCACCTATCACCCCTCCCCTTCTTACGAAGCCAGTGCAGTCCAAGTACCTTCAAGCAGAGATGTAGTACAGTATCTTCCTTGTAGATCCTCTTCCATGTGTTTATTACTTCAGGAAGAAAAGATTTCACAATATACAGCTGACCTGGTTTCAGTATATCAAACTCAGACCAGGTACACTCCACTTTCAAAGCTCGTCTCAATCCTCCCCCCATTTCTTCTTTACTTAAGAACTCAATCTTGGCACATCGGCCCTGTTGTGACCAGGAGGACATACTGTTGTTCAGACTGGCTGGTGAGCTCTCTTCAAGCCGATATATTGTCACAGGTTCACCTTTAACACAAAAGAGAAAGCCAATCATATCAAAACAAGCACACTAAATTAATAATGTTCCAACTAACATTACTATAAGCATTATACATCGTTATTCTGCTTCTAAACTGGAAGTAGAACCAACTCACACCCACTCTTTCCTCACTCCACAGATGCTGCCTGATCCACCGCCTATTTTCAGTGATTTGTTTCAGATTTCCAACAACTGACCAGACAGAAACATCTTTGCTCATTCCCATATTTCTTGACGCCTTTCAAATCTTGTGACTGTACGTACTTCTATCAACTCCACAGGCAGCAATTACCTGCATTAAAAAAAAATTACACTCACATTTCCTTTAAGTTCCTCCTCTCATCTTAAACTTGTGGCTCTATAGGTGTGTAAGATGATGAGAGGCATTGATCATGTGGATAGTCAGAGGCTTTTTCCCTGGGTTGAAATAGCTAACACAAGAGGGCACAGTTTTAAGGTGCTTGGAAGTAGGTACAAGGGGGATGCTAGAGGCAAGTTTTTTCACACAGAATGGTAGGTGTGTGGAATGCACTGCCAGCGAAGGAGGTAGACATGGATACAATAGGATCTTTTAAGAGTCTCTTAGATAGGTACATGGAGCTTGGAAAAATAAAGGGCTATGCAGTAGGGAAATTCTAGGCACTTTCTAGAGTAGGTTACATGGTCAACACAACACTGTGGGTCAAAGGACCTGTAATGTGCTGTAGATTTCTGTTCCTATCTTTCTATACCTTCAGATGCCTCTACCCTGGGAAGAAAGGCTAATGATCTAACCTATGTTGCTCATAAATTTTATTATCCTCTTAAATAATCTCAGCCTCCTATGTTCCAGTTAGAGTAAGCTCAGCCCATGTAATCTCTCCATTCCAGGCAACATCTTCATAGAGCTGTGCATATGATACCAAGGCGTTTATTCAAGGCAGGGACAATAATCCTATTCACTGTAGTATGTTTCAATGTAACAAACCAAAAATCTAAGGGTTTTAGTTAGGCAAGAGAAGCCAGATTTCCCACTGACTGCATGTGCTAACCACTGGGTAAGGACAGGAAAAATGAGAGCTGTGACAAGGGGGCGGACAAAAATCTTCCCGATAGACAAATGGCTTCCAACAACAGGTTAGTATTGTAATTTTGAGATCCATATAGTTGGCCACTTGATCACTAACTTAATTGGTTCAGCACAACAACGTGGACCAAAGGGCCTGTTCCTGTGCTGTTCTGTTCTACACACTGGAACTGCAACTTGACTACACAGGCAACAAGGAAATTGAAAAATAGAGGAAAAATAATAGCCAATGGAAAGATGCAGTACATGTACAGATATTGAACACAGCTAGGCATGGGAACAGAAATGAGAGTTGTTGGTTGATGTTGAGATTCTGTGATGTGCATTACTCTATAATTCAATCATAGTCACTGAACAAGAGAGATTTATTGTTGCATGCTTAACTTTTCAAGTTCCAAGTTTGTGGTCATCTGACCACACAAAACATCATTCCTCCGGATGACAGTGCACCAACAGCATATAAAACAACAATAGACTTGCGTCAACAAGAATAGATGTTTAAATAGTAGAAGAAATGGTATAAATTTAACTCACCCCTGTTTGGAAGAGGAGTAAAAGGAATGCTCTGAGAAAGTCGCATCAAATTATTCCTCTCAACCGCTGTGGGAAGGATGCAGAGACCTCATCATCAGTCAATCCCAAACAGTGGTTGAAGTAAATATTAGAGCAAGTTAACATTTAGTAATACTAACCTGAATAGAAGTAATTTACATCCAGTGCAGGTTTAAAAGGCGAACCAATCACTAAGAGTCAAAGGAGGGAAAAAGAGATTTAATAATTTAAAAGTTAAATGTAAAAGGATTCGTGCAAAAGTACTGAAGGTTTTCTACTGTAAAACTAACTAGTTTTCTCTGAAATCTAACTTTTCATAAACTGTTATTTTGATTGCTAAAAAGAGCAATTTAAAGAAAAAAAATCTGAAGATTTCAATATCCCTCACCTCCCATTTTCCTTTGCCTTACGTGAGATGGATGAGCATTGTAAAAGTGTTGTGCTGAAAAAGATGGAGATCAAGATCTTTAAAACATCCAGTGGGTTAGACTACTAAAAAAAAGCAGCTGCATTTAGAACATATCGAAATGCTAAACAGCATTAAAGTCAGTCACTTCACAAAACTACACCTTTAACGCACTTCAGTTATATTTCTGGATGACTTCTCTAATACACTCCAGACACTTAGGAAGCCGGTGTTAAATCACTTACAGCCAAGACCATCTTTAATAGGACTGCAGCAACCATGGAGCAAATAGCGGAAGAGTTGCTATAAAATTGACAATTTCTATCACTTCAAGCAGTACAAATATGGTCTAACATCGGATACAAATTTTAAACACAAGGAAGATGGTCAACTTGCTCAATATTTGCAATATTCAGTGTTAAATTTAAATGTTAAACACTATGCATATAAAGCACAGTTCATTTATATAAATTGCTTGGGCACAAAATTATCACTATAATGTAGTTTGGTGATAACTGACTTCCCCAACAAAGAAATTAAGTAGAAAGCAAGCCACAGCATTATGTAAAGCTAATGAAGGAAAAGAATTGGTGTTCACTGAGAAAGAAGTCTGATTATCTTTCAGCAAAGCAAATTTAACAGGTAACCAAAAAAGGTAGAACTTATTAATAAATGTTTGTTGGAATTAGACCATAATGACATATCAGATTTTGATCATTGGCACAAGGGACTTTCTCTTTCAGCACTAGAACTCCATACAGGCAAAACATACACCTACTTAGCACATATCAGAACATAGTGCACAAATGCAAAGTAGATTGAAACAAGACTACAGCATAAATGAGCCTTTTGCAGAATCACAAAGCTGACGTCTACAGTCCTTTCAAAGTATTCAAGCCTACTCCAAAAGTACTGGTTTAAAACGTTCAAACACTTCCTCAAAAACAAATTATTTCAGTAAAATTATATATTATTGATACTCAGCATGTTACACGAACTTCAGTCTTACCAGTTAAGGCATCCTCACCAGCAGCCCTGAAATGCAAAAGTAATCAACTTATTTGACCAAAAAGATTTAAAATTAAAATAAACTACCTACACGACAAATAAATTATTTAAACAGGTAGAAAGCATATTAGCAAGTTTTGATAATTTTGTGACATTTAATAAACCCCACCAGTTGCACATGAATGACTTTTACTTCAGATACTGTTCAACACAGACAACAAGAACATTTGAGAACATTTCTTCAGATGAATTTATTGCTTACTGAGTGAAAACAGGTATCTGCTATCAACTAAAACAAATGCTTTATGTTTTTAATGTAGAAAAGTGTCTTACGACAGTTTAGAGGCTAGCAATATTGATAGATTAATGTAGATCTAATATATCCATCAAAAACAAATGACTGCAGGTTACTATGCTCAATCATGATCTTATTTCCGATTACCTTTTCCTATCTTCTTCTGAAACAGGTCAGTGCAACTAACTGAGGCAACACAGACCGAGAACATTCCCTTCATGCTTGTTGTTCATGTAACTTCAAGCAAGCCATGGCCCCCCACTCCACGACCCTCAGCTCCCCAAACCACCACTTCTCCTGCAACTCATTTACTCTAGGCGCACTTTCACCAACCAGCCTATTTTTGTGATGTGGGTGGGAACCAATGTAGTCAAAGTGAGAATGTACACAAAAGCAGGAGATGAAAAAGCCCAGTATGTTGAAAGTAAAACCTCTTTCAGGTGACCCACGTTCACCTGTTACCAGCTGAACAGCACACATCATGTTAATGATGTATTTTAATCAAGTGTTCATACTACAAACATTAGTGCTATAGCTAAAACAAGCATTAGTGAGAGCAGCAAAAGTGTACTCAGACTGTTAATCAGTGGCTGTACTCAAACAATAACATTGCATATAGAAAGGAACAAGGTGTACCAATTTCCAGAAGGCATTCTACAGAGAACTCAAGTAGTTGGTTTGGCAGATATACAAAGATCTCATGCTTCAACCTGAAACCACAGAGAGTTATTTCTAGTATCAGGACTGATTTTTCTTCCTCATTCAGCAATGATCTGAAACAAATTGTATGCTCATTGTCATATCAGTTTGTGTGGGTCAGAGTGCAAAAGTTAATGCAGTTTTCCCTTTACTACAAATGAACTTTACAATATGAAATTTTAAAAAAGCAGGCAACGCTGGACACACTCAGCAGACGAGAAAGGAAAAAAATATTTCCAAGTGAAATAAATTTTGTCATAAGTGCAGAGATGGTACAGTAGCATAACAGTTAGTGCAGCAATTTCAAGCAATGAGCTACAAGCTGAGGATTTGATTCCTGCCACCGTCTGTAAGGAGTTTATATGTTCTTTCATGACCGTGTGGGTTTTCTCTAATGTTCTGGTTTCCTCCCACATTCCAAAGACACAAGGGTTAGGGTTAGTGTGCTGTGGGATGCTATGTTGGTGCTGGAAGCGTGGCCACACTTGCAGGCTGCTCAGTACAATCCTTGCTGATTTCACTGTATATACATCCAATAAAGCTAATCTTTATTGCATGTACACACACACACAAATTTAGATCACTCTGTGGAGATCTGTTTTCACTTTGACACAAAAGTGTCTTTTTCTGCTGATCGGTGTCAAAAAAGCCAAATCCACTGTGATTCAACATTGGCAAAACAATAAAACATGAAAACATGGGGGGGGGGGTGAATACTTTACATAGGCACTTTAGATACACAAACACACACACCCCAAATAACTTGGGGTGGGATGGTAGTGTAGCAGTTAGTAGAATACTCTTAGAGAACCAGCCACCTGTGTTTAATTCCGCTCAACTTCCCCCCACACTCCAAAGACGTACAGGTTGGTAGGTTAATTGGGTGTAAGTAGGCAGCACCGGCTCACTGGGTTGGAAGGGGCTGTTACCCTGTTGTATCTCTAAATAACAACTGCAATGCCTGAGGAACCCAGCAGATCAGTCCCAGAAGCTCGTGTCTATTCTTTTTTTTATATACTAACTTTCAGGATCCGACAGTCACCATTTATTGCCCTTGGTAGATTAGGGTCTAAGCCGTTTTATTGTGTTTCTCCTTGTGACTTTAGCTTATTTTGCACTTGCATATATAGTATGTTTGTAGAACCATCTTTTTGTCTGTAGACTGTTAGTAACTTGTAGTAATTTTGGTTCAGTATTTCTGTAATTCCTTTGTCTGGGAGGTTTTGTATCTGGGACCAGTCGCACTAGTTTTGCAGAATGAAGAGGTATGTGCACACACTCCCTTGTTACAGTTAGTTCTTCGTTACATCTGCCTTGCTTGCTTTGTCTGACCTGTACTACAATGAATATCTAATAAAACACAGCACCTTAAAGATTTGTGCCTGCCTTCTGGACAACATCTCTAGATCTCACCCTGCTGAGAAGATGGCAGTCAGCTAACTTGAACAACTGCAGGTCTAGAAGGTATGTCCAGTGTAACTGCAGAGTATGTTCTCAGATTTAGACCCAGTGATGATAAAGTCATAATAGTGCCTGGGTTTAAAAAAAAGTGCAGGTTGTGGTGTGTATACCCTGGCTGTCCTAGTCTGTCCTGCTGGGAGAATTGTACTGTATTTTATTAGTCAGCGAACACTACAGCATAGAAACAGGCTGTTCAACGCATCTAGTTCATGCTTAACTATTAATCTGCCCAGTCTTACCAACCCACCACCAGACTGTAGCCCTCCCACCCGTGCAGCTATCCAAACTTTTCTTAAGTGTTGAAATTGAACCTA
This sequence comes from Mobula hypostoma, assembly GCF_963921235.1. Classification (NCBI taxonomy): domain Eukaryota; kingdom Metazoa; phylum Chordata; class Chondrichthyes; order Myliobatiformes; family Myliobatidae; genus Mobula; species Mobula hypostoma. Next base: position 97,167,073 of record NC_086109.1, on the reverse strand, counting down.
TTTCCATTGAAATCTCATTCCACACACTCACCACTCTTGGTGAATAAGTTACGCACCCCCCACGTTCCCCTAAATAGTTCACTTTTTACCCTTAACCCATGATCTCCAAGATGTAGTCTCACCTAGCCTTCATTGGAAAAAGCCTGTTTTGCATTTACCCTGTCTATACCCTTCATAATTCTGTATACCCCTATCAATCTCCCTTTATTCTCCTGCGCTCTAGGGAACAGACCTAACCATTGTTAAATTGAAGCATCGAACCTATTCAATCTTTCCCTATAACTCAGGTCCTCAAGTCCTGACAACATCCTTGTAAATATTCTCTGCACACTTTCAATCTTATTTACATCTTTCCTGTAGGTAGGTGACCAAAACTGCACACAATACTCCAGATTAGGCCTCACTGATGTCTTATACAATTTTAACATCTCAATTACTACACTCTACTTTGACTTATGAAGGCCAAAGTGCCAAAAGCTTTCTTTACAATCCTATCTACCTGTGACACCACTTTCAAGGAATAATGGACCTGAATTCCCAGATCCCTCTGTTTAAATCCTCATTGCCTACTGCTCACTGTGCAAGACCTATCCTGTTTGGCCCTCCCAAAGTGCAACACCTCACACTGTCCACATTAAATTCCATCTGTCATTTTTTAGCCAATTTTTCTAGCTGATCCAGACCCCTCTGCAAGCTTTGATCGGCTTCCTCATTGTTCAGTGTGTGCCGCTGGTGTAGGGAATGACTGCTCAGATGGATGATGGGATGCTGCTTTGTCCTGGATCGTACTGAGCTTCTTGGGGGTTGCTGGGCTACACTCATCCAAGTGGAGGGGCATCCATCACACTCCGACCTCTGTCACCACAGAATATCCAGCCTCGGGCCTGTTCTTGTGATCACAGTATACATTTTGTTACTGGTGACTTCCACATTGTATTGTTGGTAATGGCAGATGAAAGGAAGATAGTTGAAAATGGTCACATTAAGGACACTGCCCTGAGGAACTCCTGCAGCCACCTCCTGACATAGGGACATTTGAGCAGCAACAACCACAATGCTGTAATATCCACGATTCGACAAAATTCTATCCATTTACATTTGACAGCTGCTTGCAACAGGTTTGTCTTCCAGACGACTCTAAAAGAAAAAGGAAAATTGTTAGGGAAGATGAACACACTGGTGTATATAATACATATTGTGCTTTAATGACGCAAACACGCGGAAATCTGCAGATGCTCGAAATTCAAGCAACACACATAAAATGTTGGTGGAACGCAGCAGGCCAGGCAGCATCTATAGGAAGAGGTACAGTCGACGTTTCGGGCCGAGACCCTTCGTCAGGACTAACTGAAAGAAGAGATAGTAAGAGATTTGAAAGTGGGAGGGGGAGGGGAAGATCCAAAATGATAGGAGACGACAGGAGGGGGAGGGATGGAGCCAAGAGTTGGAAAATTGATTAGAAAAATTTGTCTCCTCCTATCATTTTGGATCTCCCCCACCCCTCCTCAAATCTCTTACTATCTCTTCTTTCAGTTAGTCCTGGCGAAGGGTCTCGGCCTGAAACGTCAATTGTACCTCTTCCTATAGATGCTGCCTGGCCTGCTGTGTTCACCAGCATTTTGTATGTGTTGCTTGTGCTTTAATGATGCTGTTTTTTTGTTAGGTGTACATCCAATGTTGGGCTTGTTGGTCAACTTAAGCTCTAACATGTAGACTGGACGATTTAAAACTGCAATCACTTAATATAGATGGTCTTTTCTGGAATGAAATCTGGCTACAGCATTGCCATGTCTTCTATATTTTTTAAAAAAAAAACAGCATGGCTTGTGATTTAATGCTCAGAATCTGATCATCTTATTTTCCAGTTCTGAATGGCTGATATGAAAAGATTCTTATTCTCACTTTGCAGTGCTGCTGAGTACATCTTGTTTTTAACCCCAGTCCCTTCAAGGACATTGATTGGAAATGGAAATATCATTGTAAAAACAGTATTTAATTCATCCTCCATTTACAATCTGTACAACATAACGTCATTTCAGATGGAGACCTGAACCGATCTGACAAATCATCCACATTTCCTTAAACAGTGTGCTAATTTGTAAATGAAAGATGAATCAACATTGAAGACATCCTAATGCAAATTTATATTTTCATATTAGGAGGAAGGAGGAATTTCCAGCATGTCCCAAAACGCTCAGTTGCAGAATCCCTCGTTTTAGAAAACAGCAGTAGAAATGAGGCAAAAATACATTTTTACTGCAGAAACAAATCAAACAAGGTATAGAATAAATGATAGGAGTCTGATTTGGATCTGAATAATGCTTCCAGACTTCATAATTTATGAGATTAAATTAATAATGCATTAACTATCTGACAGCTTTTCATTAAATTAAGTTGTTGTGCAAAAAGAGACAACAGAAGCAATTTTCAGATTAGGCAAGATGTTTCAGTATATCATCCCTTAACACAGAGCCAATTCTTTCTTTATATCCACGGATATTAGCCAAATTTCACCCTTCTTGAGGGTAAATTTCAATAATAGGTGTGATATTTTTCATCTCTTGTGCACTAGTTTATTTCACTGAAATGTGTAGAGTTTGAAGGTTTAAAGATTATAGTACATCTCTTTCTGTAGATGCTACCTGACCTATAAGTGTTTCCAGCACCTACAGTTTATTTGATTTGCACCACCAGCTTCTGTGGTGACTAGAGAGCAGTTAGGATAATCTGCACAAACCATGGAAATGGTAGTTAAAGACATAAACTGATTGGGTTCAAAGGATTACTTTTAAAATCAGTCTTAAAATCACTTTAAGATTGATTGCTTTCCAACAGTTAAGCACCACAGCTGACGTAACTCTACCAACATTATCTTCCAACAGTCACAACAATCAGACTGACCATGACAGAAGCTTTCGAATCCTCCCGGAAGAATGATACATCTTCAGCAGAGGCCCTGATCCGGTCTTTACCACCTCGAGCTTGTACTGAAGTGAACACAAACAAAAAAAAACTGTAGAGCAATGATACAAATATTTTGAAAGGCTTCAAAATGGTGCTTTAAGAATTTCTTTATACTTAATCAAGAAATTGGCAAGAAGTGGAAGACTAATGGACAAATACACTGATACATCCAAAAAGTGATACCAATAAACCTCCTAATGTCAAATCAAATCACTGACTTTACAAATAGTGCCAGACTAGAAAGGAAGTAGTGTTAGAGTCAATGCTGGAGAATGAAGCTGTGAACTTAGGAATAGTGACCATAGCGATAAAAGTAGTACAGATAGTCTAAACCGGGGGGAGGACAAATGGCTGAAAGGCAGTCCAGTCCTCTGTTGATTACAGTTCAGGAAGGAAGACATTTTCAGAGACAACTACATGGAATGCGCTGGAAGAATTGTCATCTGCAGCTAATCTGTTGGAGATGCAAGACCATATGACATAGCAGCAGAATTAGGTTACTTGACCCATTGAGTCTGCTCTACCATTCAATTATGGCTGATCCTTTTTTCCCCTCCTCAGCCCCAGTCCCCAGCTTTCTCCCGTAACTTTGATGCTGTGTCCAATCAAGAACCCATCAAGCTCTGCCTTGAATACACACAACAACCTGGCCTCCACAGCTGCCTGTGGTAATAAACTCCACAAGTTCACCACCCTCTGGCTACAGAAGTTTCTCCACATCTGTTTAAATGGATGTTCCTCTATCCTGAGGCTGTGCCCTTTTGTCCTACTCTGTCTAGGCCTTTCAACATTCGAAAGGTTTCGATGAGATCCACCTCCATCCTTCTAAATTCCAGTGAGCACAGACCTAAAGCTATCAAACATCCTTTGTAAATGGAAGACAAGTGGGAAGAGGAGAGAGAGAAAAAAATGTAACGCTGGAATGGAAGTAGAGTCCAAGTTGGGCTTTGTTTGGCCTCTTACACTGTTCAAACACAGAGGTCAGAATTCTCTGATTTAGCGTCTGTCAGCATTTTCTTTTCATTTCCAGTTTCTAACTCATGCAATACTCCATTTACATCATAACTGTTTTTCTTTTATTTAGAAAAAAGGTGAAACTGGAAAAAATTACCCCAACTTAGTAAATATTTGAAAATTGGAATCAAGTCAGAGTTGAGGCAGTTCTTCTAAATGCTTACTGGAACTGAGAATACAGGGTTTGCCTAAACCAAACAGCAATGTTCAGTGTTCCTCGTGAGCTTCAAACTTACAAGAGAATGCTTGAGCAGGTGCATTAGAAGTTAACAGACTGCCATGAAGCTCCGCAAATCCAGTATAAGAATTCACTGCTCTCAGATGATAGTCACCGTGGTGGGCACCCTATAAAGAATGGAGGTATTAGCATCCGTTGGACCCCAAGATGGAAAGAGTGGGTGGGAAGAAGGAAGAAAAACCACGTACCAAATCATGAACGGGTCCTGCCATTGACTTCTGCTCCTTCAACTTTATCGCTGCTCCTGTTCCCAACTTTGGCAACTCCAATAAGTCTTTGTGGCCTTAAAAAAAAACACATTTGCAAGTTAACAAGATTTATTTAATGGTTGCTAATAAACTGACAATATAAAAGAAAATGTTAGTATAATGCATGCAACTTTGAAACGTTTCTGATCTGACCTCACACACCAATGATATCAGTCTAGGTATCATCGACTAGAGTGTAAATAGAGATGCATATTTAAAACAGTGAAACAAATTTTGATATGAAATGTATTTTACACATTTCTGATTTAATATTCTAAATTTGCATGTTTTAATCCATACACCGACTCTAATTAAAGTAACTGATTTCTCACTGAAGACCAAGCAATGATCGGTATTATCAATTCCATGTTATGGAAACCTTTCAAATGTCAAATCTAAAGCCAATAAAACTTGCTAGTTTTCAGGTCACCATAAATCAGATGACATTGCCCGATATCCTGTTATAGACATGGAGAAAATACACTGCGTGCTCTGGATTTCATTGAGTTGCAATAGTTTTAGAATTTAACACAGGAGGCTTGCAGTACAGCATGGAAACTCCCAGCCCATTGTCGCTTTAAAAAGATCCCTTGGACATGAGGCACAGTGCGACGAAGGGCATGTTTCTATGCTGCAACATCTCTGATTCCAATAGTTAAGCAAGGAAATGTTTGGAACTGCTGACAAGCCAAGCATGGATTGGAGGTACAAATCTGAGACATTCAAGAGGATATAGTAGTGTTACTGAACTGGGGAAACAGAGTGGAGCAGTAGTGCTTTAACTCAAAACACAGGAGAAAGAGGGGCAATAAAACCAAGGAGAGTCCCAAGCAATGCACCAACAGTGAAGTCACCTGCAAGCAGAAGTCCCACAAAGTTACAGTGGTACAGGAGCTCAAACCTCTACATTGGGTTTTGTTCCACAGGTCACTCAGAAGTCCTGTACTGTTCCCAATACTGATATGTTGATTTCGCAATTCGATAGCCTGCATGAAGCAATCGTCCAAATCCCTTTGCCCTTTTCTGATTCTTTCACAGGTTTCGTTACTGGATATGGTGGCTGTAGTTAATTCGCCTGCTGGCAGAGGTCCTTTTGTTTGAAACTGGTTGTCAAAGTCATGCTTGGCCCTTGGGTTGTATTTGGTGCTTCGGTCATGGCTGCTACCAGTATCAGTGCTACTCTCAGTATCAATGAAGGCGTGATTGAAATATCCTTCCATTTCAAAGCAAGCTGTGGTGGGAGTGTGGCAACAGAAGCTGCAAGCAGGATGACAAGGACAGCAGCACATCTCTTCAGGTAAAGCACAAACAACTTCTCTATACTTACCAACAAAAGCCCCAAATTCAACAGAACTCCCGTCAGCATCTACATCAGTTTTAACTGAATCGACCGAATTAGGCACAAGCTCCAATTGGCTTGAGCCACTTGGCTGAGATGGAGTACTAACAAAAAACTTGGCAGACGGGGAGGAGAGATTTGGTATGCTATGGAACGACTGTCCTGGCTTCAGGTCACTGGTCAAAGACTGAGTTTTCCCAAGGCCAATGTGGCTCCGATGCCGAAGTTCGGAGGACGCTGCTGCTTTGGGTAGTAAGGCACAGCTGGAGGATCCAGCCTCGCGAATGTTCTGTTCATTCTGCTGGGAACCTGAAAGCAATTCCTGACCAAACTTTCTGCTCAACACCTCCTTTTGGGAAGGGTTGATATATTCCTGAATGAAACCGTCCACACAGACAGAATTGCCAGTGTTCATGCCTCGCTGAGGAAAAGAAGAGCCAAAGTATCTTCCAATGCTGTGTTTTTTCAATGAGGTTTTTAACGGAACATCAGAAGCGTTCTCTCCCAGATTTTTTGAAATGCTGAGCTCACGAGTAATCTCGTTGTGCACCTCTGTGGCCTCAGAAGCTTTTTGAGCAGTCAGTGCTTTCAATGTATCCACTGTCAGGGCTGAAAGGTCCTGCAAATGGCCAATCTGACTGTCCAAGGTTTGCAACGAACGCTTTATATAATTTACTCGGTCACCTACTTCTTTTAATTGGATGGACATATTTTCAACTCTAAAGAGAAAGAGAAGCAGAGAATCAGCTTCATTATTTCACACTCAACTAGACAATTGTGAAGATTATGTAATGTCTCAGATATATAAATTGCACCATTTCCTCAAAAATACCTCAATGTTTAGAAGATCTACAGACACCAAATTTTTAAAAAAGGTGGAAGCAAAACCTGGTCAAAGAGGACTTAAGGAGGATGTAAAAGCAGATAAATGGTGGCGGTGGAGCAGAGACTGGTGGTGGTTTCCGCACAAAATGAGCTCTAGGCCTAGATGAGTAAATGTACAAATAAAAATGTGGCAAAGAGCAAAGCTTATACAACATTAAGGATTCAATGGAAGGTTGGGGAGGGTGCTTGCATGCAGTTTCATCACAGGAAAGTCATGGAGCTAAAGCCATAACCAGAGAATTCAAACATGGATACCCCCACTTTAAGGTAAATCAGCAGAACAAGAGCCAGAGGTGAGCAGGATAAGGTGGTGAGCTGAGTGGTGGATGGGTCAGTCTCCTGAGGGAGAAAGGATAGCACTGGAACAATGAAGGAGGACTGGGTTTGGACAACACTGCAGGGAAGCTTGGACCCTGTATTGAAGATGATACAGGGTCAATAGTTCCAATAATCTCTGAGCAGAACAGATTAACAGTCTGGTTAAACAAGCAAGTGGCAGTGAAGACTGAAATCAATGGCGAGTTGCAAAGATGATGGGTTCCCAAAGTATAATGGAAAACAAAATCTCCTTGCAGGGTTAAGCAGAGCATGCTGTACTCCAAAATATGATTAGATTCAACTAGTTGGGTCAATCAATCTCAGCCTCCTGTTCTCAGTGCTACAGGACACGAGAAATACAAACTTGCAGTCCTCAGGAAATCTTACCAGTTAGGTTCTCAGTATTGTTTGCTGTGCATCAGAGTATATGAAAAAGGTACAACAGATGAGAATCATAATGTACATCAAAACCTATCTAGAATCTTTAAATAGTAAATAAGAAATTAATTACTGAAGTCAGGGCACCAATTTTTGAATTTCTCTGGTGGTATATTGCGATTTGGGAAACTGTTTCATTATACACAACAGGAAAATAGAATTCATTGCAGCAAGATAAACCTGAATTGGAGATCACTTTTAAAGTAGTTTGTATGTAACTACATTTCAACCACATTCCTTTATTGTACTGCATGCTTTGATCATGAGATGGGCAATCAGCTTGAGCAGACTTGTGTTAGTGGTTAGGGTTAGAGCTATTATCGAAATGGTCAATTTTCAGGCAATGAAACGAGTCCCAAATCAGTGCAGGCAAACTCCACACCTTTCTAACAAACTGCTCAACCCCATATGCCGTCCAGTCTTGGAGGCACATACAGTGGCAGGTAAAAGTTTGGGCACCCCAGGTCAAAATTTCTGTTACTGTGAATAGCTAAGTGGGTAAAAAATGAACTGATTTCCAAAAGGCATAGAGTTAAAGATGACACATTTCTTTAATATTTTTAGCAAGAAAACTTTATTTCCATCTTTTACAGTTTCAAAATAACAAAAAAAGGAAAAGGGTCTAAAGCAAAAGTTTGGGAACCCTGCATGGTCAGTACTTAGTAACACCTCCTTTGGCAAGTATCACAGCTTGTAAACGCTTTTTATAGCCAGCTAAGAGTCTTTCAATTCTTGTTTGGAGGATTTTTGCCCATTCTTCTCTGCAAAAGGTTTCTAGTTCTGTGAGATTCTTGGGCAGTCTTGCATGCACTGCTCTTTTGAGGTCTATCCACAGATTTTTGATGATGTTTAGGTCAGGGGACTGTGAGGGCTATGGCAAAACCTTCAGCTTGCGCCTCTTGAGGTAGTCCATTGCGGATTTTGAAGTGTGATTAGGTTCATTATCCTGTTGTAGAAACCATCCCCTTTTCATCTTCAGCTTTTTTGCAGTCGGTGTGATGTTTGCTTCCAGAATTTGCTGGTATTTAATTGAATTCATTCTTCCCTCTACCAGTAAATGTTCCCCGTGCCACTGGCTGCAACACAAGCCCAAAACATGATCGATCCACCCCCCTGCATAACAGTTGAGGAGGTGTTCTTTTCATGAAATTCTGCACCCTTTTTTCTCCAAACATACCTTTGCTCATTGCAGCCAGAAAGGTTCTATTTGAACTTCTTCAGTCGACAGAACTTGTTTCCAAAATGCATCAGGCTTGTTTAGATGTTCCTGTGAATAGATCCCTATAGATTCCTATTCCCTTTTGAATAGATCTTTTTGGCCGCAATGAGCAAAGGTATGTTTGGAGAAAAAAGGGTGCAGAATTTCATGAAAAGAACACCTCCTCAACTGTTATGCAGGGGGGTGGATCGATCATGCTTTGGGCTTGTGTTGCAGCCAGTGGCACGGGGAACATTTACTGGTAGAGGGAAGAATGAATTCAATTAAATACCAGCAAATTCTGGAAGCAAACATCACACCGACTGCAATAAAGCTGAAGATGAAAAGGGGATGGTTTCTACAACAGGATAATGAACCTAATCACACTTCAAAATCCGCAATGGACTACCTCAAGAGGCGCAAGCTGAAGGTTTTGCCATAGCCCTCACAGTCCCCTGACCTAAACATCATCAAAAATCTGTGGATAGACCTCAAAAGAGCAGTGCATGCAAGACTGCCCAAGAATCTCACAGAACTAGAAACCTTTTGCAGAGAAGAATGAGCAGAAATCCCCCAAACAAGAATTGAAAGACTCAACTGGCTACAGAAAGTGTTTACAAGCTGTGATACTTGCCAAAGGAAGTGTTACTAAGTACTGACCATGCAGGGTTCCCAAACTTCTGCTTTGGACCCTTTTCCTTTTTTTGTTATTTTGAAACTGTAAAAGATGGAAATAAAGTTTTCTTGCTAAAAATATTAATGAAATGTGGCATCTTTAACTTTATGCCTTTTGGAAATCAGTTCATCTTTAACCCGCTTAGCTATTCACAGTACAGAAATTTTGACCAGGGGTGCCCAGACTTTTGCATGCCACTGTATGAAGGAGGAAGCAACCCTTGAACCTGGAGCCAGAGCATACCTGGCTCATGATCCAAGGACCAATTTCAACAGCAATTGCCAGAAAAAAATCTTCCCTTTGTCCCAATTTATGTCTTTTTTCATTCATGTTTAAATATTGTTAAGTACTTAACATTTTCTACTTAAAGTTGAATAGCTTTTCCAAAGTCTGTAAGCATCAGGGCTATTTAAAAGTGACTGAAATTAGTGAGAAGTTCGACAGCTGGCAAAGCTGCCCACTAGGGGTGCACCATGCGCCACGCAATCTGCAGCATGAAGCTCTATCAGGGTTCTCCCGTGCAGAGTCCAAGACACAACTGGGCTGCATAGGACATGCCTTGATGGGAATGTAGGGTCATGACATGCATGATTCTGGCCTGGATCCAAAATGAGATTTTGAGATGGTCTTAATCTCCCTATTATCAGGGCTGCTAAAGAATCTGTGCAATTTTGTGTAGAAAACGTTACACCCAGCCAGTGAACACCTCAAAATGGATTATTAATCTATCATCCTTGGAAGCAAAAAGGCAGCTAAATTTGCCAAGATATTACTAACTTCATATTTACTGGAATATTTGATATGCTGGCTGCTACATATTACCAAACTGAATCGAATCTTTACTTTTAAAACTGCTATATATGGTTCTAAAAACCTAAATCCTACCTTTCAGAAGTCACTCGGATTCGTTCCTCACTCCCTGAATGAAATCTATCCTCTTTCTCATGGAAGTACTTATCCACACATTGTTCTTCAAAGTCATGCAACTTCTTCTGATCATCCTCACTGACAAACAGTTCTGAAAGACAGAGGGGCACAGGAAACTTGGAGCGTACAATGTAAAGCTTGTCTTGCACCCTGGTCATACAGGTCACATCATTACACTGTGCCCTGAGCTAGAACAAGGTAAAACAGTAACAATGCAGAATAAGGTGCCACAGCTACACAAAGTACAGTGCAGGTAAACAAGTGCAAAATCATAAAGTAGACTGCCAGGTCAAGAGTCCACTACATTGTACAAAAGGTCATCTCAAGAGTCTGATACAGTGGGGTAGAAGCTGTCCGCCAGAGAAAGCAGGATCTCCCAGTGGCCACACATTTTAATTCCACATCCCATTCTGACATGTCTATCCACGGCCTCCTCTATTGTAAAGATGAAGCCACACTCAGGTTGGAGGAACAACACCTTATATTCCCTCTGGGTAGCCTCCAACCTGATGGCATGAACATCGACTTCGCTAACTTCCACTAATGCCCCACCTCCCCCTCGTACCCCATCTGTTAATTATTTTTATACACACATTCTTTCTCTCTCTCTCCTTTTTCTCCCTCTGTCCCTCTGACTATACCCCTTGCCCATCCTCTGGGTTCCCCCCCCCTTGTCTTTCTTCCCGGACCTCCTGTCCCATGATCCTCTCGTATCCCTTTTGCCAATCACCTGTCTAGCTCTTGGCTCCATCCCTCCCCCTCCTGTCTTCTCCTATCATTTTGGATCTCCCCCTCCCCCTTTCAAATCTCTTACTAACTCTTCCTTCAGTTAGTCCTGACGAAGGGTCTCGGCCTGAAACGTCGACTGTACCTCTTCCTAGAGATGCTGCCTGGCCTGCTGTGATCACCAGCAACTTTGATGTGTGTTAATCCATGATAATATGAGTACATATTTTAATGTCACATTTTCTGCATATACCCAGCTTGGTTTACAGATTAGACAAAATCACTAAGGATGTATTACACACATCCTTGGAGATTGACGGGGGGGGGCAGATATGGGGTTGTGGGGGCCAGGAGTCCTACCTCCCTGAAATGAGTTTTTGCAGGGTGGGATGTCTGCTTCTTTACTTTTTCTTTCCTGTCCTGAAGAGTCTCTCTGTTTATTCCTCTCCACAGATGCTGTCTGAGCTGCTGAATTCCTCTAGCATTTTGTTCCTTGTTTCCTCTAACAGCTCATTCCATATACAGATCACTAACTGGGTGAATAAGTTGACCCCCAGGTTCCTAGTAAATCTCTCCTTTTACCTTAAACCCATGTCCTCTTGTTCTTGATTGCCCAACATTGGGAAAATGACTGCACATATTCACCCTCATGATTATGACCCTCAATTTTATATCGCACTATTAAATCATCCCTCATTCTCCTACGTGCCAATGAAGAGTCCCAACCTGTTCAGCCTCTCTCCATAACAATCCCTTGAGTCCCAGCAACACCCTCGTAAATCACCTTTGCACCCTTTCCAGCTTAATGGTATCTTTCGTATAGGAGGGCGACCAAATCTAAATAGCTCACCAACAATTTGCACAATGGCAACACAACTTCCCAACTTCTATACTTAATGCCTTGATGAAAGCCTGCGTACCAAAAGCCACCTTCACCACCTTGTCTACCTGCGACACCACTTTCAGGGAGCATATACTCTTACTAGTTGGTCCCTCTGTTTTTAGAACATTCCCCAGGGCCCTCACACTCACTGTGAGAGTCCTACTCTCATTTGTCTTCCCAAAATGCAAAGCATCACTGTTATTCAAATTAAATTCCATTTTTGTTTTGCAGATCTACTAATGTGAAGATGTATGAAAATATTTTAATGAAAAGGAAAACAATCATGCATTGAGAATATACTGATCAAAAGTACTACAATCAACCTGCAGCTGAAACAAAAGAGGGGCAAATTATTTGACTAAGTGTCAACATTTATACGTTATAGAAAGTCAGAGGTGGACTTGTACAATATTTATTAAAATCAATTTTACTCAACAGAAATCATTACAATGGTATCAAACATGAAGTAGTCAAACAATCGTAGACCATAGGATAATGCTTTTCAGCAACCAATATCCTGAAGACACGCCTTACTTGGTCTGCCTTGACCTCGGTCACGTTTCCTTCCTTGTCGACAAAGGTGAGAGATTAACAAAGCAAAGTGGCTGAGGAGAATGAGAGGTGGTGGTAGCACTGGCTTTTCATGATATGCCATGATAAAGTGGTACCGCTGGTATTTCCACACAATGTTTGAAATGGCCTTCACTTGGAAATACACATTGCTAAAAAGAATAAAAGAAAGTTACTTACAAACTTTGATTTTACTGGGGTTACTCCAGGCTAGGACAAACTAGTTAAATAGATTAACGTCATTTAAAAAAATTAAAGGCATTAATTATTGAGAACTCAAATCTTACTGACAGATTAAATGCTTATTTTCAGATCATCCTTCCAATCAAGTATCTGACATGTGCATCCCCGCCGACAGCTTCCTAGCCGCTGCTCCTGAAATTCTTTTTGTATCTCACTACTCACACCACGCAGTTCAAATGTCTTTTTTTTAAGCTTAGTGCCAATTTTTCCCTTTTCAAAGCGTTACATGCATTGAAAAGCTGCTAAATGGAAACTGTTGAAGGTATTATGCACCGCACTACATGTACAAGTTGCATTCATTTAAAAAAATTCCACATACAAAAGTGACTAGGGTTAACCAAAAACGCTGCTAAAAAAGGGCTCTGACTTTCTCACAGAGAACAGGATTACAGAGTGTGTGACCATGGTAGCTATGAAAGGCCATCACAGCAGGGTGAAGTGAACATCCTGAACTGCAATGAGTGTGTTGTACATTGTTACTGTGATTCTAAGGGCACAAGTGTGTACTGACGAGAATCTGGATGGCCACAGTCACAAATGAAGATATTTAAATTTATACAAGAAATTAAGTGTGCTCAAAGTATAAACAAGAGATTCTGAAGATGCTCGAAATCCAGAGCAACACAAACAAACGCAGATAAGCAGGTCAGCCAGTATCTATAGAGTCAAAACACTACACCATAGAAGCAGGCCCTTCAGCCCATCCAGTTTGTATTAACCATTAATCTGCCTAGTCCCACCACTGGCCTCCATACCCCTCATAACCAAATTTCTCTTAAATGTAGAAATTGAATCTGCATTCACCACTTGCATTTCACATCCTCACCATCCTCTGAGTGAAGCTTCCTTTCCCGTGTTCCCCTTAAACCTTTCACCTTTAACCCACGGCCCCTAGTTCTAGTCTCACCCAACCTCAGTGGAAAAAGCCTGCTTGCATTAATCCCATTTATACCCCTCAATTTTGTGTACAATAGACAATAGGTGCAGGAGTAGGCTATTCGGCCCTTCGAGCCAGCACCACCATTCTCTGTGATCATGGCTGATCGTCCACTATCAGTATCCAATTCCTGCCTTCTCCTCATAACCTTTGATTCCGCTATCTTTAAGAGCTCTATCCATCTCTTTCTTGAAAGCATCCAGAGACTTGGCCTCCACAGCCTTCTGGGGCAGAGCATTCCATATATCCACCACTCTCTGGGTGAAAAAGTTTTTCCTCAACTCCGTTCTAAATGACCTACCCCTTATTCTTAAACTGTAGCCTCTGGTTCTGGACTCACCCATCAGCGGGAACATGCTTCCTGCCTGCAGCGTGTCCAATCCCTTAATAATCTTATATGTTTCAATAAGATCCCCTCTCAGACTTCTAAATTCCAGAGTATACAAGCCCAGTCGCTCCAATCTTTTGACATATGACAGTCCTGCCATCCCAGGAATTAACCTTGTGAACCTATGCTGCACTCCCTCAATAGCAAGAATATCCTTCCTCAAATTTGGAGACCAAAACTGCACACAGTACTCCAGGTGTGGTCTCACCAGGGCCCTGTACAGCTGCAGAAGGACCTCTTTGCTTTTATACTCAATTCCCCTTGTTATGAAGGCCAGCATGCCATTAGCTTTTTTCACTGCCTGCTGTACTTGTATGCTTGCTTTCAGTGACTGATGTAGAAGAACACCTAGATCTCGTTGTGCTTCCCCTTTTCCTAACTTGACTCCATTTAGATAATAATCTGCCTTCCCGTTCTTACCACCAAAGTGGATAACCTCAAATTTATCCACATTAAACTGCATCTGCCCACTCAACCAGCCTGTCCAAGTCACCCTGCATTCTCATAACATCCTCCTCACATTTCACACTGCCTCCCAGCTTTGTGTCATCGGCAAATTTGCTAATGTTACTTTTAATTCCCTCATCTAAATTATTAATATATATTGTAAACAGCTGCAGTCCGAGCACTGAACCCTGCAGTACCCCACTGGTCACCGCCTGCCATTCCGAAAGAAACCCGTTAATCGCTACTCTTTGTTTTCTGTCAGCCAGCCAATTTTCAATCCATACGTTTCAGGTTGAGAGATGCAAGGGTCTCAGCCTGAAATGTTGACTGTTTATTTCTCTCCATAGATGCCGCCTGACCTGCTGAGCTCTTCCAACATTCTGTGTGCACAGAGTATCCCTTTTATGGTACTGTATACTGTATAGCGGTACTCACTTGAAAAATGCAATGAGGAGATTCACCATGAGGATATACTGTACGAAGAGGTAGACTGCTTGTAAAAATGGTGTTATCCAATATCCAATGACACAACGTTGCTTTGCACCTTCTTCAGTATTATTGGCACAGGCTTTAGGAAGAAAGGAAACATAAGGGTTGTCTCATGCAGATTGGTGAGGTATAAAATCTACCCAAGGCTAATACAGTGCTCCATACTTTACAGTGTGGAAGCTCAATGGATCTGTAAAACAAAATGCAATATCCTGCAAAAACTGACAGCTTCATCTACAGCAATTGGCAATAAAACTTTTCATCACTGATGAATATTCACTTTAGAAGCATGATTCATTTTGCAATTTTGAAGAGGACTGAGGTTTGAGATATGTTCTTGCCATTTCTATTTCTTCACAGTCCATAATTTTAAAGAAAGCCGACTGACACTATCCAGAAGTTAGTGTCAGGTTTTTATGTATACGTACCCAGCGGAGTTCGTTGGTGGCTCGTATATTAAAGAACTTTATATGTAAATGAAATTTTTCTACCCTCATGATATCCTCAATGAATTTCACTGAATACATCAATACCAGCTTTGGGTGAGATTACAATTCAAAATCAACCTAAAGACTAAAAAAATAAAAAGTTCACCTTTCCATGTAATCCCAAGACACACTCATTTGGGAATTAAATAATGGAACAGCCATCTAAATGGATCCACAAGTGTCATAAATGAAGACGGGTGATTGGTAATAGTGGATTACAGGCCACGTATTTTACAGTAGCTGCTGATAAAGTGCTTCACAATCTTGGCTCAGACAATCCTATACAGATACAGACACACAAAAATGTCCTGATCTGACAGGTGTTATTACCACCTCTGCAGCTCGTGAACCCATGTTCAGCTGCTTATAGAGCAGCCTGTACAGATATAAACTTGAACTTGAATTTGGCGTTTAGTCATCCAACCATACATAAATACCCATGAATTCACAAACAACAGCGGAGCCAAGACACAAAACACAGTACCAACAGTCATACACAGCACAAGCAGTAAAATACAGTCACATAAAAAAACATAGTCCAAGTCCGAGTCCATGAATGTTGCAGCAGTTGAACATAATACATCTTGTCTTCTGCCAAGTGAACACTGAAGGCAACACTGACTCCATCATGGATGCTATGCCACACTGCCTCCAGTAGGCTGGTGGAGTGCACCAACTCTAGCGACTTACTGGGCGATTGCAAATAGGTGACACTGTGGTTTGAGACCTAGACCTTGCCACGACTAAGGTCACAGCTTCCCCTGCCACTCGCCAATAAAACAGTGAATCAGATATTACCAACGTCCAACAGGTTTTTGCGATTACAAGCAACGAAGACGATTATTTACTGTTAGACATGCACTGTCTTATTTATGTTGCAGGCAGCAGCACAATCCACACCAGGTCCAGCTCCTCCAGTTTCTCCACCAGCAAGCAACTCAATAATGGGGTAGCCCTGCAGTATTTTAAGTTCTTAATGCCCAGCAAGGTCTTGCAATCATGAAAAGTACACTTAAAAAGATCACCACCTTTGTTTGGGCCCGTGGAAGACTCTGTGCCCAAGTGTACCGCCGCTTACCAGAAGTCCTAGGATGCAATGTGGTATAGACTGCTCTTCAGGAATGGGCAGTTTAATGGAATGTAGTAGTATTAAGGGACTGTGTAGTCATGGCAATGAATCCACAAGCACAGGGTGGGTAAAGTACCACATTCCCTGTTTAGGAATATTGAGGATCAGTACTCAAATGTGGCTCACATATGAACCAATAACCCCAAGATACATAGGAGCAGAATTAGGCCATTTGGCCCATTAAGTCTGTTCCGCCATTTCATCATGGCTGATCCAATTTTCCTCTCAGCCCCAATATCCTGCCTTTTCCTCATATCTCTTTTCACCAACAGAGCAACTGTACCCTATCTGCCTTCCTACCTGTCCTTTCAAAACAATGTGTATCCTTGGATGTTAAGCACCCAACTATAATCTTCTTTCAGTCATGATTCAGTGATGCCTATAACATACCTGCCAATCTGCAACTATCATCCACTTCATTCCCTCTACTGCACATATTCAGTAACAACACCTTCGGTCCCATATTCACCCTTCTGGGTTTGCCCGCCTCTTACGTTGAAATTCTGCCCCAACAACAGCCTCTCCTCATTACACACTGCCTCAGTAAACTACCTACCTCATTTGCAGCACTATTAACAGCCTTTCCTATGATACTTCTTATACTGAAATATATGCAGCTCAAGACACTAACTGCACCATGCTCAACTTCTTATTCCTAACTCTGTCTGAGGTCTTACCAACATCTGCCTCCATAACCTCTCCATTATCTGTTCTGGCACTGTGGTTCCCTTCTCCCTAGTTTAAACCCCACCGTGCAGCATTAACAAACCTTCCCAATAGGATATTAGTCCCCCTCCAGTTCAGGTGTAAGCCATCCCTTCAGTACAGGTCCTTCCTTCCCTGGTATGGAGCCCAGCAATCCAAAAGTCTTATGCCCCCCACCCTATGCCAACTCCTTAACCTGTATAATCTTCCTCGTTCTGGCCTCATTAACATGTGGCATGGTAGCAATCCTAAGATCACATCCCTGGAGGTCCTGCCCTTTAACTTGGCACCTAACTCCCTATCCAGAAGGTCACTTGTCCTACTCATGTCATTGGTACCTACATGGGCCATGACTTCTGGCTGTTCACACTCCCACTTAAGAATGCTGAGGACTCAATCTGAGATGTATTGGACTCTGGCACCTGGGAGGCAACATACCATCCAGGAATCTCATTCTCACCCACAGAACCTCCTTTCATTTCTTCTACCAAAGTGCATGACCATACACTTCCCGACACTAGATTCCATTTGCCATTTCTTTGCCCATTCTCCTAATCTGTCCAAGTCCTTATGTAGCCCCTCTACTCCTCAAAACTACCTGCCCCTCCATCTACATATCCCCTGTAGAACACCACTAGTCACCAGAAGCCAGCAAACTTCAACAAAGCCATCAATTCCATCATCCAAATCACTGACATACAACGCGAGAAGAATTGATCCCAACACAAACCCCTGTAGAACACCACTAGTCACCAGAAACCAGCAAGGTTGCCTTTATTCCCACTCTTTAGTTTCTGCCAATCAACCACTGTTTTGCCTATGCTAGCAAATTGACTAGTACAATAAAATCTAGTTTATCTAGGCAGGAGAGCTGAGGAGCTTGGAGAAGGCTTCAGCTCTTCAAAACTTGGAGAAAGACGTGCAGTGACATAGATAATGATGAACATAATAAGTGACACTGCATAATAGAACCGATACTGTGGCACATATGATTAAAGTAGGTAAATTCAAAAACCAAAGGAGGGTCTCAGCCTAAAACATTGACTGTATTCAGTTCCATAGTTACTGCCTGACCTTCCAGGTTCTTCCAGTATGTGTGTTGCTTTGGACTTCTAGCATCTCAAAATCTACGTTTAAAATTTAAAACTGCCTTAAAGTTAAACAGTGGCAAAGGTGTGGGTAAGCGGTTAGGCAAGACTGCAAACAGTTAACTGGGTACAAATCAGTCTCTTTGTCTTTTGAGTTTGCACATTCTTCCTATGACTGTCAAAGATTCCTCCAACAATTCAAACACAAGTTAGCTATGAGGTCAATTTTAATCAACACACACAAAATGCTGGTGGAACGCAGCAGGCCAGGCAGCGTCTATCTTCTGTCTATCTTCCCTGAACACCTACGCTCTGTCCGCCAGAGGAAGCAGGATCTCCCAGTGGTCACACATTTTAATTCCACGTCCCATTCAGATATGTCAATCCATGGCCTCCCCTACTGCCGAGATGAAGCCACACTCAGGTTGGAGGAACAACACCTTATATTTTGTCCGGGTAGCCACCAACCTGATGACATGAACATTGATTTCTCTAACTTCCATTAATGCCCCTCCTCCCCTTCTTACCCCAACCCTAATTTTAAATTTTTTTCTTCTCTTCCCCTCTCACAATAACTCCTTGCCTGTTCTCCATCCTCCTCTGGTGTTCCCCTCCCCCTTTCTTTCTTCCAAGGCCTTCCGTCCCATGATACTCACCCTTCTCTAGCCTTGTATCCCTTTTGCCAATGAACTTCCCAGCTCTTAGCTTCACCCCTCCCCCTCCTGTCTTCTCCTATCATTTCAGATCTCCCTCTCCCCCTCCCACTTTCAAATCTCTTACTATCTCTTTTTTCTGTTAGTCCTGACAAAGGGTCTCGCCCCAAAATGTCGACTGTACTTCTTCCTATAGATGGTGCCTGGCCTGCTGTGTTCCACCAGCATTTTGTGTGTGTTGCTTGAATTTCCAGCATCTGCAGATTTTCTTGTGTTTGCGATGTCAACTTCAATGACTGCTTGTGTAAGAGCCTGGTAGGAGAACCTGAGCAATGTGTGAGAAAATAAGTAGTAGGAGAGTGGGATTGTTGAGAGATGGCATTGTCTTAATGGGTCAAATGACTCCTTTGATATTGGGAGAGTAAACAAATTATTAGATATAATGATAGATGAACAAGGAGCATTTATAATGTAGAAATGCAGTGTATAAGATTATGTAGCTCTAAAGGAAATGATATAAAATTACAAACTACTGTGTTCTATGATCTGACTACTCCTGCTCTTAAACTCCAACTAGGCAATACTCAAGTTCCAGAGATTGAAGAAACAGAAGCTGGAATCTGGAGCAACACAATCTGCTGGAGGAATTCAGCAAGTGTGGTGGTGAGGCTGAACTGTTCAGGTTTTGGTTTGAAACCTTGCCAGAGAACAGACTGGAGCTGGAAGAAAGTCAATGAAAGAAAGGTGAGAGAGAGCTCAGTAAGTGATTGGTAGGTCAAGGAGAGGTAAAGTTGTATACATCCACCTTGTCAAACTATTAGAAACATAGAAAACCTACCGCACAATGCAGGCTACAACATCATAGCTCCAAGTGCTGATCCACGCTCTAAGCTCATCCACTTTATTCATAAAACTTCTCGCATTAAAATAGACACATCTCAAATCATCCTTCTATCACCTGCCTATCCTCCCTTTTGCACTGTCTCTAAGCTTTCTCTTTTTATGAGCCAACCTCCCTTTCCTCCATCACTTCAGTTTGGTTCCCACCCCCCCAACAATTCTACTTTACACTCTCCCCAATAGCCTTTGCAAACCTCCCTGCCAGGATATTGGTCCCCCTCAGATTCAAGTGCAACCCGTCCTTTTCGTACAGGTCGCTCAGCAATTCCTTAAGCTTTTCATGAAACTAGACAAAGTTGACAGAGCATGGTGAGACACACGAAACTTTACTGCAATAAATTTGCTTCAAGTCATACCATAAAAACCTCCTTGAATGCTAATGCTTTTACTCATTGCTGCACATTATCTTCTGGACTCCAAGTGAGATTTTGTTCCTCAAATACTGTGTGCCCTGAAAGGGACATCACATCAGAATTAAATTCTGTACAATATTCACCTGCTTCCAGCACCTTAACTTCCCATAAAATTTTAGACACTAGATTTATTGCACTGTACAAATCTAAACCTTCGCAGAGATGAGAGACACAGCATCAACTCTTTTACAAGGAATTTAGCACAAGGACCACAGAATTTTTGCTGCAGAAACCAGACCAGCTAATTATCCTGGTTCTCAGGCTGTGCAGTACAAACATACAATCCACATTTGGCAATGACTCTGTAGGCTAACAAAGCATTTTCAAGCACCAGCTTGCCAGCCGGTCTCCACTAAACCATCAAGCTACATTATGCAATGCTGAGTGGAGGTTACCTAATGAATTACAACACTTATGCCAGAATCATTCTAGATAGCACGATGATGCAGAGAGTTACTTACGATCGATTTCATATGCATATACTTCACCATAAATCATCCAGTAAGGTTGAAAGACAATATCTTTTGCTAGTTCCCAGGATGGAGATTCATTTGGGTAAAGGATTGCTTTCCTTGGAACTCCAAAGCTCAGTAAGACTACTGCCATAATTACCACAATATAAAACATGTTTGCCACCTGTAATTGAAGTGGTAAAGTTCACAGGTTAAGATGAATTGAAAGCGAGAAAGGATGAAAAAAACATGTATGTATAATAACACATTCAAATGAGGCACATTTTGTGCAGGTTCTCATCCTGAAATATCATCATTTTGTCTCCACAGATGTAGACTGACCAGTTGGGTTTTTCCAGCAGTTTGTTTTTGTAGGTGTTGGGGAATCTAGAGGAGTCTCTTCTATCTTTAGAACATAGCTAATCAACTTAGCCTGCAACTGTGACTTTTGACAGAATAACAGCTTTCTTTCTACCAGACTTCCTTCTAATGCCAAACATTCACGACCCTAAGGTTCATCATCTCCCTTGAAATGGTTGTTCATTTACCATGAAACTATGACCTTGTTTCAGATACTTGGCAGGGGAAACATCCACACTGCATCCATCTTGCCAAGCCCTTTCAAGATTTGCATGTTTCACTAAGATCACCTCAAGCCTCTTGAACATCAGGGAGCACAGGCCAATTCCAGTCACACTTTCTTCAAAACAACTCTTCCCAGAAAGTGGACCTCTGTTGTACTGTCTCCAAGTACTTCCATAAAGAGTCCAAGTACTCAAGGTATTTTCTTGCCTAGCTCTGTACTGATATACCAATAAAATATCAACATTCCATCTGTTTTAACTGCACAATGTACTGGCTAATATTGTTTCTTGGATGACAACATAAATCTCTCTGAACACCTACACTTAATTATTCGGATTGTTCAAGTATTTGTAAAACAAAAACACCCAAAGTACCGAATATTCCAGCTTCCTTGCATTAATCTTTTTTACCCCCGGATTCTTTAACCAGTTTGTTCTGTATTAATCTTGTATTTTCTTTATTAAAGCAACAGAACAAAAGTTGGTTCCTTAAGGATGTCACAGCTGGGGCTGGTAATGGGGACAAGCTCCCACTTCCTATTAAATAACTCTATGGCGTGAACCTCAAACAGCCTCCGGCCTTCACACGTTGCTTAGCTCCTAAGCCCATGAGAAGGAGAATTAAAATGGATGGCCACTGAGAGATCCCGCTTGTTCTGGTGGGACGTAGGTTCTCAGTGATCTCCCAATCTACATTGGGTCTCACCAATATACAGGAAGCCACACCAGGTGAACTGGTGAATTACCCCAATCGACTCACAGGTGAAGTGTCAGTTTAATTCCACTTCCCATTCCCATATATCCATCCATGGCCTCCTCCATTGTTGTGATGAGGCCATACTTAGGTTGGAGGAACAATACCCTGTATTCCGTTTGGATAGCCTCCAACCCAATGGCATGGCCATTGATTACTCAAACTTCTGGTAATGCCTCCCACTCCCAACCCCCCACCCCCGTCACCATTTCCCACCCCCCTCTCACATCATCTTCTTGCCAGCTCATTGCCTCCCCCTGGTGCTCCTCCCCACTTTTCTTTCTTCCATGACCTTCTGTCTCCTTCACCAATCAACTTCTCAGCCCTTGCCTCATCCCTCCCCCTCCTATTTTCACTTATCACCTGGTGTTTCTCTCCCCCCTCCCCCACCTTTCAAATCTACTTCTTGGCTTTTTTTCTCCAGTCCTGCTGAAGGATTTGGGCCTGAAACGTCGACTGTCCTCCACCAGCCCCATCCCCCCACAGATGCTGCCTGACCTGCTGAGTACCTCCAGCATTGTGAAGGAAAGCTCTGATCTCAAATCTCCGCTGCCTTGTGACTATACCCACTCGTGGGGAAGGCTTCGGTAGTCAATCCAGAGGGAAATTCTGGAACTGGAGTCTCTAAGGCAGTTCTATGCTGAGTTCAACAATGACTGGCAACTCCTGTGACGCTGCTAGTGCCAAACTGAATTGGTCTCTGTTGTACCTTTGGGTTCATCAGATGTGTGGAGAGGGGAAGCCTACCACTTGAGTTACAGCTTGCTCTCCATATTGTACGGCCCAGGCTTGCATATCCAGACAGCTCGGACGCAACATCCATGGTTGACCCTGACCAATGGGGGCCTCAAGAAGAACAAAAGTCAAGCAGTGTGTGGTTAATTAGACTCATCCCACCAGTATTGATTTCCACTGCATTTTCTTTCTCATTTATCTGATTCCTGACAGAGGGAACTCTTTCAACTCTCACATCCCCCCTCCGCCCAAAAAAAAACTAAATCCATCAATCTTCTTCCAGCTTTTACTCTACTCCTTCTCTGGCCATCAAAATCCTGGCTGTCCTGTCCATTTCCCTCCATAGATGCTGTCTAGGCCACTGAGATCCTCCAATATTTTGAGAGTTGATCCTATTCTGGCACCCTTGCTTTGTAAAAACATGGTATTTTTCAAACTGTACAATAAAAAGGAGCATAATTTTTACCCACTGTTTTTGTGTGAATTCAAGGCCTGACAAAAGAAAAGCAAGATTTTCAAGGTGCAGCCTGGCATGATATGGAGACCATTGTATTAAAAATATAAACGACACCTGCACCCACAGTTTAGTTACTTGTAATCTCATACTTTCACCTTTAAGTTTTCCATTACAACTCTCTGGCTGCATTCAGTGCAATACTTCTATGAGAAGTATTGTGTGCAGTTTTGGGCCCTCTATCTAAGAAAGGATGTACTGATGTTGGAGAGAGTTCAGAGAAGATTTACGAGGATGATTCCTGGAATGCAGGGGCTAACATATGAGGAGCGTTTGTCGGCTCTTGGATTGTATTCATTAGAGTGTAGAAGAATGAGAGGGGATCTCATAGAAACATTTCGAATGTTGAAAGGGTTGGACAGAGTAGATGTGGAAAGGTTGTTTCCCTTGGTGGATGAGTCCAGGACAAGAGGCCATAGTCTTAGAATTAGAGGGTACCCAGTTAAAACAGATGAGGAGAATTTTTTTTAGCCAGAGGGTCGTGGATTTGTGGAATTCGTTGCCACATATGGCTGTGGAGGCCCGATCATTAAGGGTGTTTAAGGAGGAGATTGACAGGTATCTAATTAGTCAGGATATCAACAGATATGAGGAAAAAGCCAGAAATTGGAACTAGATGGGTGAACAGTTTAGCTCATGGGGGAGCTGCGGAGCAGACTCGATGGGCCAAATGGCCTACTTCTGCTCCTTTGTCTTGTGATCTTGTGAGAACAGTTCAGTTACTACTTCCTTACAGATGGGAAGTCTGTACCACTTTTTCGTATGATTATTAAAACTTCCCAAAATGTTATCAGAACAAAGTTTCTAAGTAACGCACTTACCATTTTGCCTATCATGGTGACGTAGGGGCCCGCGTGCTGATTGACTGCCAGGAAATCCAGTAGTCGCACATACCAGAATATAATATTGAGGCAATACATTGTTCTCCCGGCATTCCTCACTTGCCCACTTCCAAACCTCAGTCCAAAACCAACAAAAAACAAAACAATTGCAAGTGTGTCGGTGATGTTGAAATAGTCACTGAAATAGACTTTGATCTTCTGACTTATCTTTCCAGCTTCTGACATGAAGAGCTAGACAAAAACAAAATACCATATAATCCCACTGGCAAACCAAAAGTAATCAGTTTCACTCCAAAGTAGGTTTCTGCTACACACAAGCTGTCTATTAAATGTCCTGGAGTTTGAAATGACCAAGTCAAGCAAACCTCATGGAGTTTCTGACTTATGAGCAGAGGATCTCAATGAATGCAGTTCTGACCAACATCTTTAACCCGAAATCAATTATTCTGCCTGACCTGTCAAGTGTTTCCAGCACTTCCTACTTTGTTTTCTGATTTCCAGTTTCTGTGAAATATATATCAGAGAAATCGTATGAAAGCTATAAACAGGTTTCAAACGGATGCAGATTGTTTTGGAAGTGTTTGAAGTTAAAGCTCTCTGACTGTGTTCCACCATCATGGGTTCAATACAGAAAAGCTTCAAAAGACAGGAAATGCAGCAAATGTCACCTTCAGGGTTAGTGAACTAACTGCATAAGCAACGGAGGATGGAGTAATCTATCCCGAGGGATTTTGTACAGAGGTGTTTCTCGCCAGAACTAGTCAACTTATTGCTGGAGGTGGGGCAGCCTAAGGAACAAATGGATCATGCCTTCATTATGTTAAGTCGATGAAGACCAAAACAGAATCGAAACTATCCTGGGGCTCAATGGTACACAACTGACTAAAACCCAGAGCCATGAGGACACTGCGATCCAATTCAATCAGCTTTAACTACCGTCTTCATTGAACAATTTAACATTTTACACTCTGCATGAAATATTAAAGTATGGATAGAAGATATTAAAAATAGCCCATACCTCTCTAATTTTCTCTATGGCCAAGGTAAAAATGAAGGAAATTACAATCCACTCTTGCACTGAGGGTAATTCTTGCATTCGTACCAGAACAACATATGTGTACAGCATAAGGAATCCCAAATAAGCCAACTGGAAATAGAGGAAACAGGCATTAGTGTTTTAAATAGCAGCCCATACTTCAGTCACAGCACTGCAGCTGGGAACATTAGAAATGCTAAAGCAGATCACTAAAGCTTCTGTGCTTAGAAAATCATAACATTTCACGTAGACAAGTCTGTTAAAACTGGGAAAATTTCAAAAACACTAACTGGAGGGAGGGTGGAGATGGGGGCTGTCTCTGACAGGTTAAAACACAAAGTGACTGTGGGGATAAGCTGTAAACAAGATTATCTGGTTGATGAGGGAATGGGAGGCATGAGAGAGTGAGAATACAAACAAAATAATGCAGAAGTTGTGAAATGCAGAGCAGGAAGATGTGCCTGGCATGATCTCCATTGCCAGAGGAAAAACAGAAAAGGGGGGGGGGGGGAAGCTGAACCGAAGTCACAGATGAATAACTGATACAAAGCAAATTAGACATTATTGCAGAACTCGTACATTGAGTTCAGAAAGCTGCAGCATACCAAAATGGAAGATATTATATTCATCAAGCTTACATCGCCCATCACTTTAAAATGGCAAAAGTCCACACATCAACAGGTTGGAATGACACGGAGAATCATTGTGGCAGGCATCGTGAAGCTCAGGGTTTCACTTAAACTAAACTGTTGCCAAATCTGCATTTTGATTTTCCAATGTAGGGAAGACCACATTATGAACACTGAATGCACCAGGCTGACTGTGTAAGTGAATTACCACTTTACCTGCAAAGTCTGTTAAAACCCCTGGACACTGGCGCAGGAAGGTCACCACCGGGGGCTCCCCTCCTGGACACAGACACAGGAAGGTCACTGCCACGCCCCCCCCCCCCCCCCCCGGACACTGGTGCAGGAAGGTCACTGGTAGGGCCCCGGACACTGACACAGGAAGATCACCACCAGGGGGCTCACTCCCCCCGGACACTGGTGCTGGAAGGGCCCCAGACACTGGCACGGGAAGGACACAACTGAGGACCCCCAGACACTGGCATCCAGCACAGCAACTTCCACCTGGGCATGTTGCAGATCTGTACAACTTTAGATAACTTGATTTCTCTGTCTGTTGACCATCAATAAGATTGGCTCAGCTTTTGTTTTATCTGCCTTTTTCCCTCAGAGTCGAAGTCATACCCAGCCAGGCCTGTGGACATAGTCAGAGCAGGCAGACAATACTCCTATAATTTTTTGTCCACATTTCTGCCCTCTATCATATAGGTCCAGGCGAAAATCAACTCTAGACTGAGCAAGGATGTGGACCCTCTGTAATTTGTCTAATGCCACAATAGTTCTATAGCGAATGCAATCTCACCAGCTCTCTAACTCTGCCTTGGACCACCTGAACAATAGTAATAATTATGTCAGGCTGGTGTTCATTGACTACAAGTCAGCATTCAACACAGTCACACCCTCAGTTCTAATCAAAAAGCTTCAAAATCTGGGCAGCTACACAGATCAAACACCATCTATAAATTTGCTGACGACAACTCCTGTTGGCAGAGTTTCAGATGATGAAGAGGAGGCATACAGGAGCGAGATAGATCAGCTGGTGTAGTGATGTTGAGACGACAATATTACAATCAGTTCAGTAAGGTCAAAGAACTGATAATGAATTTCAGGCGCACAAGTTGAAGGAACACACGCCAGTGCTCATCAAGGGGTCAAAAGTGGAAAAGATGAGCAGTTTCTAGTTCCTGGGTGTCAACATCTGAGGATCTACCCTGGCGCAACATATTGATGCGATTTCATTGGCTATATTTCATTAGTAGTTTGACAATTGGTATTTTACCAAAGACAAATTTCTACAGATGTACGGTGGAGAGCATTGTAGCTGGTTGCATCACTATCTGGTATGTCGGAACCACAGCAAGGTGTTGGAAAAGGCTGCAGGAAGTTGTAAGCTCAGCCATCTCTATTATGAGCACTTGCCTCCCCAGCATTCAGGGCACCTTCCAAAGGGTGATGCCTCAAAAAGGTGGCATTCTTCATTAAGGACCCCCATCACCCAGGACATGACCTCTTCTCATTGCTTCTACCAGGGAGGAGATACAGAAGCCTGAAGACACACACTCAATGTTTCAAGGAAGAGCTTCTTCCCCTCTCCCATCAGATTTCTGAATGGAGAATGAACCCATGTACACTACCTCAGATTTTCCCTCTCTTTGCAGCACTTATTTGTTTAATATACATGTCTTATTGTAATTTATAATTTTATTGTTATGTATTGCAATGTACTGCTGCCACAAAACAACAAATTTCACAACATATGCCAGAGATATTAAAGCTGATTCTGATTCAGTGACTGACCAGGTAGCCCTGTTCTAAAGCTCATCCCCATGGCCATGACAATTTTACACCTGAGATCTTGCTCAGCCCCACCTTCCCTTCAGGTTAACAAGCTTCTTTTGTTTCCTTCCCGCTTTCTGACAAGGGGTCGTCATCCTGGGCAGTGTTAACCTTGCCTCTCTTCCTACAATGTGTCTGATCCACATCTGAAGTTTTTCTTTTGATTTCCACAGCTATACAAAAATAAAAGACCAACCTAAATGAA
The DNA here is from genome assembly GCF_963921235.1 of Mobula hypostoma. Classification (NCBI taxonomy): domain Eukaryota; kingdom Metazoa; phylum Chordata; class Chondrichthyes; order Myliobatiformes; family Myliobatidae; genus Mobula; species Mobula hypostoma. Next base: position 97,139,185 of record NC_086109.1, on the reverse strand, counting down.
AACAAATGAAGGAAACTTCACACATTAGGCAGTATCTATGGGGATAGATGAAATACCTGCTTGGCCATATACCTCCAGCACTTTTAATCATTACTCATAATTACAACATTCAGCAGCATTTTAGGCTTAGAAACAATTTCACTTTGCCTCAAAATTCCTTCTAGGAAATCTAGTGCTTATTTTATCGCTAACAGGATCCACAAGATTGAGATTAATAGTGGACCATGAGGATGAAGACTGTCAATAAACATCACTATGCCTGCCTTTCTGTTGGCTTTGTGGAACAATCCATGTTCCAAACCTATTCTGGTATCTGTTCCCCACTTTTCCTTCGCTACATCGATGACTGCATTGGCGCTGCTTCCTGCACGCATGCTGAGCTCGTTGACTTCACTAACTTTGCCTCCAACTTTCACCCTGCCATCAAGTTTACCTGGTCCATTTCTGACACCTCCCTCCCCTTTCTTGATCTTTCTGTCTCTATCTCTGGAGACAGCTTATCTACTGATGTCTACTATAAGCCTACGGACTCTCACAGCTACCTGGACTATTCCTCTTCTCACCCGGTCTCTTGCAAAAATGCCATCCCCTTCTCGCAATTCCTCCATCTCCACTGCATCTGCTCTCAGGATGAGGCTTTTCATTCCAGGACGAGGGAGATGTCCTCCTTTTTTTAAAGAAAGGGGCTTCCCTTCCTCCACCATCAACTCTGCTTTCAAACACATCTCCCCCATTTCACGCACATCTGCTCTCACTCCACCCCCCTGCCACCCCACTAGGAATAGGGTTCCCCTTGTCCTCACCTACCACCCCAACCAGGGTTCCCCTTGTCCTCACCTACCACCCCACCAGCCTCCGGGTCCAACATATAATTCTCCGTAACTTCCGCCAACTCCAACGGGATCCCACCACTAAGAACAATTTCTCTCTCCCCCCGCCACCGCTTTCCGCAGGGATCACTCCCTACGCGACTCCCTTGTGCATTCGTCCCCCCCATCCCTTCCCACCGATCTCCCTCCTGGCACTTACCCTTGTAAGCGAAACAAGTGCTACACATGCCCTTACACTCCCTCCCTTACCACCATTCAGAGTCCCAGACAGTCCTTCCAGGTGAGGTGACACTTCACCTGTGAGTCAGCTGGGGTGATATACTGTGTCCGGTGCTCCCGATGCAGCCTTCTATATATTGGCGAGACCCGACGTGGACTGGGAAATAGTTTCGCTGAACACCTACGCTCTGTCCACGAGAGAAAGCAGGATCTCCCAGTGGCCACACATTTTAATTCCACATCCCATTCCCATTCTGATATATCTATCCACGGCCTCCTCTACTGTCAAGATGAAGCCACACTCAGGTTGGAGGAACAACATCTTATATTCCATCTGGGTAGCCTCCAACCTGATGGCATGAAAACTGACTTCTCAAACTTCCGCTAATGCCCCCCCCCCTCCCCGTACCCCATCCGTTATTTATTTATATACAGACTTTCTTTTTCTCTCTCTCCTTTTTCTCTCTATGTCCCTCTCACTATACCCCTTGCCCATCCTCTGGGCTTCCCCCCTCCCCCTTTTCTTTCTCCCTAGGCATCCTGTCCCATGATCCTCTCATATCCCTTTTGCCAATCACCTGTCCAGCTGTTGGCTCCATCCCTCCCCCTCCTGTCTTCTCCTATCATTTCGGATCTCCCCCTCCCCCTTTCAAATCTCTTACTAGCTCTCCTTTCAGTTAGTCCTGACGAAGGGTCTTGGCCCAAAACGTCGACTGTACCTCTTCCTACAGATGCTGCCTGGCCTGCTGCATTCACCAGCAACTTTTATGTGTGTTGCTTGAAATTCCAGCATCTGCAGATTTCCTCGTGTTACTGTTTTATGAAGTTAAGTGGATTGGAGTTTTGTTACAAACATGAAAATTAGAATACAGAAATGATTTATCTGTTGTACTCTTAAGTGACACCAGAGACTATGGTATATCTGGAGAAGGAGAGACACACAAAATCTACAATGATGTAAAATGTAAGTAAAAGTATGGCTCAGTGTTCTCTTGTATATCCCAATCAGACTTTACTAACCACCATGTCCTCAAATGCTTTTGCTGTCAATTAGGCTTATTCCTTTTGGCATACTACAATCTTCTACTTCTCCAATTTCCCTATTCACTTCTTTTGGTCAGTACGGAATTCAAAGATGTTGAAAAATCCAGTGCAGTTTTACATAGTTAATATGAAATTCAGAGCTGGCTACTCAGAATAACTTCTCTGGCATTAAATGTACCTATTGAAACCTATTGATATAGGACACATATTTAACAGTGGTGATCTGAATGGAATTACTATGAAGGAGATGAAGCATTGCTTACAATCAAGACTTTTTTTATACGACCATCTCTTCTTAAAAAAAAAATCTCTTATCCATAATACTTTTCAAAACAGGATGGTCAATTCCTCATTCAATAACGGGAAACTGAAAATAATTTGATTCTACAACACCTAGAATACTGAATTCTTTTTACAAGATTTAACATGGACTAAGTTTTAAAACAGAGGAATTTTTACTTTGCTACTTACTGTATTAAACCAAAACTTTGCAATTGGTGCATGGTAGAAGGCATAGAACTTTCTTGTGACAGGCAACCTCCTTGGTTTAGTCAAATTTGCATCTTCATGTTTCATTTCATGGTCACAGATTCCTTCTTCTTTAAATACTTCCTGCAGGACAAAATTGTTCTATACTCAGTACTCAAAGAAAACATGGAGGGATATGTGGGAAGGAAGGATTACATTGATCTTGGAATAGATTAAAGGGTTAGCACAACATTGTGGGTTGAAGGACCTGTACTCCATTATGCTAAAAACCATGATTAAAAAAATAGAAGGCATTTTGAAAACTGGGGTATGTTGAATAGATACAAGAAACTCAATCTTATAATTTACTCACTTTTCAGACAATTACCAAATGTGGCGCTGGGTATAAGAGTTGTGATACTGTGTTGCAGGTGTACAAGTCTTTGGTGAGGCCACATTTGGAAGGATGTGGTTAAACTGGAAAGAGTGCAGAAGATTTGAGGATGTTGCCAAGACCAGAGTGCCTGAGTTACCAGGAGGAGTTGACCAGATTAGGTCTCCATTCCTTGGAACATAGAGAATGAGAGGCAACCTTATCAGAAATATTTAAATTTGAGATAACACGGATGGTAACAGTCTTAGAGGGACACAGGCCGAATTTGAAATTAGAAGCCAAGTGGGTACTGAGGTCACCATGGGTTGTATGGGCCAAAAGGTCTGTATCCATGCTATACCACTATGACTCTCACTTTATGCGATCAAGCAGCTCCTACATTACTTGAACGTACAAATCATATACAAGTGGCATTATTGCTCATTACAGTACCTAGTGATGATCATAAGTGGGTCAATATCACCGTGACACCAAGGACAGAAGCTTTTTCCAAAGGCCTTACAAAATGTTGCAGGATTAGGCTTCACCAAACAAGAGCATTTCTAGAGCAACTCCTCAGACTGAAGAAATACTAACAAGACAAACTGCGCAGATTTATTAAAGGATTAATCATAAGTAACCATTCTATAATACTAATTTCTAAACATACAAACAAGCAATGGATACAAACCCTACTAACAAGGAACCTCTACCTAGCCTCTTTCATCACAGTATGTACACAACTGGTTAGTATATTTTTCTACACTGATACAAGATTTTCCTATAGGAAAATCAGTACTGCACAAAAAAAATGTCTTAAGAGTTCTTTGCATGGAGTAAACTCATTATTAGCTGGCTGGTGATGTAGTGACATCCACACCAGATTTTATGGCGAAAATTTTGTAGCACCATGGTCCTGAAAAATGTCTGTTTTTAACTGTGTACTGTACCAGCAGTTATGGTCAAAATGACAATAAAAAGTGGCTTACAACAGGAATTCTGCAGATGCTGGAAATTCAAGCAACACACATAAAAATTGCTGGTGAACACAGCAGGCCAGGCAGCATCTCTAGGAAGAGGTGCAGTCGACGTTTCAGGCCGAGGCCCTTCGTCAGGACTAACTGAAGGAAGAGTGAGTAAGGGATTTGAAAGTTGGAGGGGGAGGGGGAGGGGGAGATCCAAAATGATAGGAGAAGACAGGAGAGGGAGGGATGGAGCCAAGAGCTGGACAGGTGATAGGCAAAAGAGATACGAGAGGATCATGGGACAGGAGGTCTGGGAAGAAAGAAGGGGGGGGGAACCCAGAGGATGGGCAAGGGGTATATTCAGAGGGACAGAGGGAGAAAAAGGAGAGTGAGAGAAAGAAAGTGTGTATAAAAATGAGTAACAGATGGGGTACGAGGGGGAGGTGGGGCATTAGCGGAAGTTAGAGAAGTCGATATTCATGCCATCAGGTTGGAGGCTACCCAGACGGAATATAAGGTGTTGTTCCTCCAACCTGAGTGTGGCTTCATCTTTACAGTAGAGGAGGCCGTGGATAGACATGTCAGAATGGGAATGGGATGTGGAATTAAAATGTGTGGCCACTGGGAGACCCTGCTTTCTCTGGCGGACTAGGTCATGGGTTCAAATCTGGCCAGCTCCTTGCATGTTTTCCATCAGTGCTGGGTTGAGCGTCGAGCTAGCAACTCCGCCTTGTAAAACACAGATAAATGCTAAAGAAACTGCAAGGTTGCCACCTGGTGTGCCACAAGACGTGGTGAGGAACAATCACCTCATTACAAATAACTTAAGATACCATTGGTCTCTTCTTCTGCTGTGATATTTGAACTAGAAGATGCAATCTCGATATCTCCAAAACCAAGCTGATTGATGGTTTAGATGGAAATGAGAAATTTTTTCAAGATCTATTTCTTCATTTTTTGGATTGAAATAATCAGAAAAGTAGAAACCGGTGGAATGAGTCAGCTGCTTTAAACTCCCAGGACTTAACATTGGATAATGCGTCTTGGGCCTTATTCTCTTAGAAGATTAAGGGGCCTGCTTATCAAACACTAACTTCCACAGTATTCTGACTGGTTGCATCATTCAATGCTCATCTCAAAAGCACAAGAATACAAGAAGCTGCAGAGAGTAGCATACTGAACCCAGTACATTGTACACACATCTCTCAAAGAGGGGCTGCCTCAAGAAGGCAACATATCAAAGATCCCCACCATCTGGGTTATGCGATCTTCTCATAGCTCCCATTGGGCAGGAGCTACAGAAGTCCTAAACCACCAGCTTCAGGAACAGCTACTTCCCTTCAACCATTTGGTTCTTGAACCAACTGGCAGAACCCTAATCATTACTTCAGTACAGTAACAATGATCACTTTGATCATAGTAAAAAGGAGATTTTTTAGATTCAATTGTAAAAATTGTGTATAATTTAACTTCTTTCTTGTGAATGCTGTTAATATGATACAATGTGCCGGTGATAATGTTACAACCAGGTTTTCATTGCACATGTCCATATGTGTATTTGTGTATATGGCAATAAACTTGACTTTGTTCAGTGAAAGCAGAGATGGAATCTTTTACCCTGTTCTCTCGTTTCATATTTGTTGAGCTTCTCAATCACCATCAGAAGTACAGTCGACCTTCACTAATCACTACCTGTAATCCGGTTCCTTCGATAATCCGGCACTGATTTCAAATTTTCCGTGCAACTGTAAATTCAAATTTCCCTGCCTACTGTACCAATCTGCTACGCATTGTTTTGGTTGCGCTAGATCTGTTCACGTGTTGGCGCGCTCTTGTAAGCATAGACAGGCGATTCCTGCTTGTTTTCCTGCATTTATTAATATCATTTGCGTGAGGCACGGTTGCCTGGCACCCACCCATCTCACCCGCCAGTGGCGGGGGAGCGGGTGCGCGATGGGTTGGTCTGTCTTCTCACCCGCCTGCCGGCAGTTGTGCACTGCCCTCCAGCATCGCCCGGCCGGCGCTCCGTTCTCTTCTGCCTACGACCTCATATCAGACGTGGCGACCCGCTGAATTTAAGCATATTACTAAGTGGAGGAAAAGAAACTAACGAGGATTCCCTCAGTAACTGCGAGCAAAGAGGGAAGAGCCCAGCACTGAATCCCCGGCCGCCTGGCGGTCTCGTGAAATGTTGCGTCCAGAAGACCTCCTTTTTCCGACTTCTGCTTCTGCTCACCCAGATGTGCTGCCATCAACATCAACAGTTTTTGAAGAAATTGTTGTGCCAGTTTCAGCACCAGTTCCTGATGCTTCACCCATTTTTCAAGATGAAGATGTTGATGATCCTGACAACCCCACACTTGCAGACATGTAACTTTGCCTGAAGGTATATTAAACATCTCACTATAGAAGCAGAAGTACTCAACTGTTCTGTATGATTAATTCCTGTACATTTACCAGTACCATTTTATGTGCCTGTACAGTATATTACTTTATTAACATTTCACTTGCTACTCATTTAATATTTCTGTTTCATTATTATCTAACTTGTACTGATTTACACTATATTTTAAAGGTATGATGAGGCAGTTAGCTATTGCTCAATGTGATCCTTCTGTAATTCGGCATTTTCACTAATCAAGCACTCCTCAGGTCCCAATGGTGCCGGATTAGTGAAGGTCGACCTGTATCTGTTTCAATTCTTTGTGTCCCTCTCCCCTACCCTTCCACTTTCCGCTATTTCTATTTGGTATCTTTCCCTAGAAACCGCTCTCAGTTAATTTGATATACACTTTTTTAAACTTGACGAAGTTTTAGCCTGCCATTCACCATGCAGATTTGACTTGCCCAGCCCAGACTCATTGTGAGCAGCCTTTATCCAACCGTACAACTCTTCCAAAGGCAGAGGACCAAAGGACCTTACCCTTCATACCCAACAGTGAAGTTTGGACAAACAAGTACATTGCCTAACAGAGTCAAGCACTTTGGATTTAAAAACAGCTGAAACATTAAAAAAATAATCAATCAGAGATGATTTGCCTTCACGTGGGCATGGAAGTTGGGACAAAGTGCAGAAAGTTTGCACCGTAGGAATTACGCAAAGTGCTCTCAACTGTTTCATCACTTAAACTACTCACAAGCATGAAAGTACCTTACCATGGATATTTGATCAGTTGGACTCTGAAAGTTGTGTTCACTGTCTTCCATGTTCATTTGATGTGCATCCTCTGTTTGAGGAATGTGAGACATTTCAGCCTTGGTTTTAAACTCCAGCATGAGAATAACAGGTGGGAATAGAATACTGAGAATAACCTGTCCAGAAGAAAAAATACAGGCGATTTTCAGTGACCTCTACTTAGCTCACTACCCACTCACTGCTTTACATACCACCTCATTAGTATATTCAGGTGAGGTCATTTACTTGGCTTTGATTCTCCTCCCATAAAAGCATCATATATTTTACCTTGTACCATGAATTTTTTCTCATATTTAATCTTCCCATCCACATATCTGACAGCAGCATCTGAGTACAGGTGTGGGCTACAAACGGTCGCAGTCTTGAGTGGACAGCTAACTTGAGGCAGGTCGAATTGCTCCAATTCTTCAGTTCATACGTCAGCAACTTCATGGCCATAGTTTCATCTTGTCTGAACGACTGATCCAGTAAATCAACAGCTAATTGTCCAAATTCACTGTAACACAACAGCAGAAGTAAGCTTGCCAACAATTGGTTAATGATACAAGTGAGAAAGTGATCTTAAGAAATTCAGAGTTTTAAAGGTAATCAAGCACAACTCCAGCATAGCTGGTGGCTCTTGGGCCATCACTGATTGCGTAATGGCAGAAACCATCTACCTCCTGCATGTGCAGAATGAGTTGCCAAGAGTGTTCTGTACCTCCATCTGCAACTGGATCCATCCTCAACTTCCTAACCGGAAGACCACAATCTGTGCGGATTGGTGATAACATATTCTCCTCACTGACAATCAACACTGGTGTACCTCAGGGGTGTGTGCTTAGCCCACTGCTCTACTCTCTACATACACATCACTGTGTGGGTAGGTATAGTTCAAATACCACCTATAACTTTGCTGATAATACAACCATTGTGGGTAGAATCTCAGATGGAGATGAGGGCGTACAGGAACGAGATATACCAACTAGTGCAGGGGTCCCCAACCTTTTGCGCACCGCAAACCGGTTTAATATTGATGATATCCTTGTGGACCGGCTGATGGGGGGGGGGGGGTTCAAGTTCAACAGTGCGTGACAGGAAATGAAGAAAGGTGCAGCTGACTCATATCGTTTCATATTGCCAAATCACATCGTTTCTGTGCAGCCCGGTAGTTGGGGACCACTGAACTAGTGGAGTGGTGTCACAGCAACAACCTGGCACTCAACATCAGTAAGACGAAAGAGCTGACTGTGGACTTCAGGAAGGGTAAAACAAAGGAACACATACCAATCCTCAGAGGGGTCAGAAGTGGAGAGAGTGAGCAGTTTCAAGTTCCTGGGTGTCAAGATCTCTGAGGATCTAACCTGGTCCCAACATATCGATGTAGTTATAAAGAAGGCAATACAGGAACTATACTTCTTCAGGAGTTTGAAGAGATTTGGTATGTCAACAAATACACTCAAAAACTTCTATAGATGTACTTTGGAGAGCATTCACTGTCTGGTATTGGGGGGGGGGGGGGGGGGCTAGGGCTACTGCACAGGACCGAAAGCAGCAGCAGAGGGCTTAAATTTAGTCAGCTCCATCTTAGGTACTAGCCTACAAAGTTCCCAGGACATCGTCAAAAAGTGGTGTCTCAGAAAGGCAGCGTCCATTATTAAGGACTTCCAGCACCCAGGGCATGCCCTTTTCTTACTGCAACCATCAGGAAGGAGGGCCAAAAGCCTGAAGGCACACACTCAGCGATTCAGGAACAGCTTCTTCCCCTCTGCCACCCAATTCCCAAATGGACATTGAACTCATGAACACTACCTCACTTTTTTAATATATATTATTTCTGGGGTTTTATTGCACGATTTTTAATCTATTCAATATCCACATACTGTAATTGGTTTACTTATTTATTATTATATTATTTTTCTTCTTCTATATTATGTATTGGATTGAACTGCTGCTGCCAAGTTAACAAATTTCACGACACGTGCCAGTGATAATAAACCTGATTCTGAGAGCTGCCTGACTTACTGAGTTCCTCCAGCATTCTGTGTATGTCCTTCTGAACTCAGCTGACATCGTGTCCTTAGGAAGAGAATTCTGTGCCTACTTTACAATCACTAACCTAGAAGATTGCTTCAGTTCTTCAGAAGTATCATCAACAACATCACTCTGCTTTGCTTCACAAGACATGGATCGGTTTAGCTTGCAAGCAACTAAAGCCTTGGCCATTGACTCTTCTCCGTGCTGCCAAAAGAACATAGCCATCTTCTGCCTCTTCATTAGTACAGCCCACACCAGCAGTTCATTGAAAGGATAGGGAAAACATCTGGTTTCAGGGTCATCAATGTCCACAATTTCATCTTTGGTTCTCTTCTTCTTTCCCTGATCAACAGTGGATTCAGGCTAAAAGAGCAACAAAATAAATAAATAAATCAGTAAGCACTTCATAACAGGAAAATACCAAGACAAGAACATCAATATATTCAGTAATTCAAGATCAAAATTGATTGCTAATTTGCTATGATATGGGAGGGATATGGAGGATTATGGTCCAGATACAGGTTGATGGGACTAGACAGATTAACAGTTTGATACTGACTAGATGGGCCAAAGGGCCTGTTTCTGTGTTGTAGTGCTCTATGACTGTCACCTACTCCCAAAGTCCCTGGCATCTCTCAGCTACTACTGAGCGTCTTTTGGTTCCTTGACAGTCTGAGACCCAAGTTCTTCTGACAGAATTTTTCAAAACTTACAAGTGTCTGATGCAGAGGAGATTCACCACAAATGTTATATTTCATTATTTATATATTGCAGAGACTAGGTACAGTTTTCCTGAAGTGGAAGAGGTTAATAGATGGCATAATTGAGATGTATAAGATTATGAGCTGTAGATAGGCTACTTTGCCTCGGTAAAACTAGAGGCAAGAGATTTAGAGGGCTAAGAAGAGGAGTGGCGTGGACCTAGAACACTGCTGGACAATATTCAAAGCAGAGTCTGGAAGATGGTACTAGTGTGGATAGGATGGGAGTGGGGGGCAGGGGCTGAAAACTGAGTGGCTTGTTTCAATGTTGTATGACTGAGCTCAGGAGTACTTTTTTTTTAAAAAAAACATCCCCAAAGAACATAGAACAGTACAGCACATTCAGTCCACAATGTTGTGCCAGACCAATTAAATTCGTAATTAAATGGCCAACTAAACGATCGTCTTCTGCCTACACAATGTTCATATCCTTCCACTTTCATCACATTCATGTGTCTATCTAAATGTCTCTTAAAAATTCCTAATGTATCTGCCTCTACCACCACCCCAGGTAGTGCATTCCAGACACCTAACACTTAAAATAAAACCTGCCCCTCACAGCTCCTTTGAAATTACCCCCTCTCACTTTAAATGCATGTCCGTTGGTATTAGACATTGCAACCTTGGGAAAATGATACTGCCTGTCTACTCTATCTAGGCCTCTCATAATGTTATAAACCTCTATCAGATCTCCCCTCAGTCTCCGATGCTCTGGAGAAAACAACCTCTCATTATAGCACATGCCCTCTAGTCCAGGCAGCATTCTGGAAAGCAATGTTACTCCGTTTCATTTTTAAGAATAGTGCATAATTTTATAAGCTGATTTAACTTCCTACAAGGCTTAAGTGAACAATACCAAGAGTGAGTGAGCATCAATTCACTGGGCTATACAAATGGAAGTGACAGCAGAATCCCAAGGCAATTCAATATAATTAAATAACAGCACCAATAAACGAATTTTAAGTATTTCTTTTAACTGCAAGCTTTTATCTGTATCATTGAAATCACTATACACTCAGTATGATAACAGTTCAGTATACTCTTCAAAGTTTAAAATCCAGCAGGCAGTGCTCTCACCCCCTCCACCTGCCCTAACATGTTGTTTCACATTGGTTAGTACCTTAGGCTTATAAGGCTGTGCAGTCTTAATGAAATGATTATGTCGCGTCTTCTCTTTTTTATCTGCTCGATTTGTCAATGATTCCTGGTGTTTGCGCAACTGAGGTATACTAGATGAATGGCGACCAGATCGCTGGATTAAAAAAGACGAAGAAAAACTCATTGAAGTACCAGTGATACTCAAGGGTTGTATTAGATTAGAATTTAAGGATGAACTGTACTCTATTTCATGTTTTCAATTCCAGCTTATTAACTGAATTGCTTCAGGTTCTGAGATATTTGTCTAAACTTCTGCATAATTCAATAACCAAAATATTACACTTATTACAGTTAAGTATGAAGTATATGAGGAATATTAGTACTCCTTCGGGCTGGTACAATGAGCAACTGGATTAGATGCAATTTGCTGATGGCACGGTAGCGTAGTGGTTAGCACAACGTTTTACAGTACCAACGACCTGGGTTCTGTTCCCGCCGGTGTCTGTAGGGAAATTGTACATTCTCCTGTGACTGTGTGGGTTTCCTCCGGGTGCTCCGGTTTCCTCCCACTGTTCAAAGATGTACCGGTTGGCAGGTTAATTGGACATTGTAAATTGTCCCATGACTAGGGTTTTGGTTAAATCAGGGGTTGATTTAGGGCCTACTCCATGGTGTATCTCAATAAATAACATTGGAAGTACATACTAAATTCAGATATATTAAACATTAAATCCTTTTAAAAAATGCAATCAAATGGTCTTAAAGGTTTATAGTAACTGCATATAACTTAAAGGTGGTCAGAAATGTTAACGAATATTCTAAGAATACTGCATTTTATTAGAACATGAAATACCAAAGTGCAACAATGCAGCAGGCAAAAAGCATTTTGAAGATAGATACAAGATTTGAAAAATAAGTTAGAGAAAAGCCAAGGGGATGAAAGAAGACAAATTTATGGAAAACTGATTTGAAATCAAGAACTCCATGGCAATGTGGCTTCCTGCAACTTTTGTAATTCACTTGCAAGCTTGCCTAATGCATAACTTTAGCAGTAATTTATTTATTTATTTTTTTTACAGAGTTAAATACATAATTTAATTCCTACCGAAAGCATCGTCAAAATGAAGGTGAACAGCCAGTCTTTTTAATAACTCTACAGATGTAGAGAACAAACTTTTTAAAAATAAAGAGCTAAAAGTACTAAATATTACATCTCCTCTTTCCACAACTTCAATCAGTTTTTGAACTGAACTAGAAATTTTGGCTCAGGAATGGTGCACAATAACTATGCTGGAATACATCAACCTCATACTTGTTTCAAGAACTTTAAAAATTTTCCATGACCTCTCTCTCCATTTCACAATACAACTTCAAGCTAGTGACTACTTTTGATATCTGAAATATTCTGGAAAATGAGCATACCCTGGTGTGGCCATGAAGATTGTTGTAGATAATTCTGAAACGTTTCCTTGTGTATGTACATCGATATGTTCCACCCATAAGATATTCAATGACGAGTCCTACATCGATCAAGCTGATTTTATAATCTGTAGGAAGGTTCCCCTATGAAAATTAAACCAAAATTATTTATTCCTTGATCAGGATAAAATTCCATCCTTCAGGAAATAACTGTGCATTAGGATTAACGTGTCACTCTAACACATCTCAGGAATCACCAAAAACATAGTGGATGTAAAATGAAATTCAACTTCTGCAGCCCAGTTTCAAACCTGATCTCCACAGCAGTCTTTGTGGAATTTGTGCACTGTGCGCTCCCACGTGTTAGGGACGGGCTAGTTAATAAGATAACCACCCCAGCATATGGGATGCTAGGATCAGAGTCGTTGATGGGAGAACATGGACTTGGTAGGCCAAAGAGCTATTTCAAAGCAGTATGCCTTGATGATCTAACAATGTTGAACTTTCCTTTTGAGTATTCATAGATACTTCATTCATCCCGAAGGAAATTACAGCCACAGTACCATTACAAAATGCACAGATATACAAATATTAAGAGAGAAGCAAGAATAAAAAATAAATTATCTCAAACAGTCTAATGGAGGGGGGTCAACACTTCCCCGGCTATAGGTTGACTCATTATAGAGCCTAATGGCTGAGGGCAAAATTGACCTCATAGAACACTCGAAAGCAGCACAGTTGTCTTAGTCTATTACTAAAAGTGCTCGTCTGTTCAGCCAAGGTGGCATGCTGGGGAGTGGGAAACATTGTCCATAATTGCCAGGATTTTTCGGAGAGTCCTTTGTTCCTACCACAATTTCCAGTGTCCAGTTTGACTCTTATAAACAGAACCAGCCTTTCTAATCGTTTATTGAGCCTGTTGGCATTACTCGTGTTGATGCTTTTGCCCCAGCACACCACCGCAAAGAAGACTGTATTGGCGACAACAATTGGTAGAACATGTGAAGGAGAGGCTGCATTAGTGATGACTTGGTGTGCCATATTAAAGGGGGTGAATACTTATGCAATTATTGTGTTTTCTATTTGTAATTAATTTAGATACTTTATACTTTATTGTCGCCAAACAGTTGATACTAGAACGTACAATCATCACAGCGATATTTGATTCTGCGCTTCCCACTCCCTGGATTACAAATATTAAATATTAAAAATAGTAAAAATTAGAAAACATTAAAAATTTAAATTATAAATCATAAATAGAAAATAGAAAAATAGAAAGTGAGGTAGTGCAAAAAAAAACGAGAGGCAGGTCCGGATATTTGGAGGGTACGGCCCAGATCCGGGTCAGGATCTGTTCAGCAGTCTTATCACAGTTGGAAAGAAGCTGTTCCCAAAAATGGCCGTACGAGTCTTCAAGCTCCTGAGCCTTCTCCCGGAGGGAAGAGGGACGAAAAGTGTGTTGGCTGGGTGGGTTGTGTCCTTGATTATCCTGGCAGCACTGCTCCGACAGCGTGCGTTGTAAAGTGAGTCCAAGGAAGGAAGATTGGTTTGTGTGATGTGCTGTGCCGTGTTCACAATCTTCTGCATCTTCTTTTGGTCTTGGACAGGACAACTTCCATATCAGTTTATGATGCACCCAAGAAGAATGCTTTCTACAGTGCATCTATAAAAATTAGTGAGAGTTTTAGGGGACAGGCCAAATTTCTTTAGTTTTCTCAGGAAGTAAAGGCGCTGGTGGGCCTTCTTGGCAGTGAAGTCTGCTTGGTTGGGTTCCAAGAGGGTGAATACTTTTAATAGAACATAGAAATTTACAGCACATTACAGGCCCTTCGGCCCACAATATTGTGCCAACCATGTAACCTACTCTAGAAACTACCTAGAATTTCCCTAGTGCATAGCCCTCTATTTTTCTAAACTCCATGTACCTAAGAGGCTCTTAAAAGACCCTATTGTATCTGCACTGGCACTTTGCCGGTTTGTTAAAATTCCACTATTAATGGTACTTTTACATTACCCGTTTTTTGCATTAGAATATTTATTTTACATGTCCTGATTTCTTATTAATTCAGAATTTAACAGATTTTTAAATTTTGGACACATTAGTTCAGTGATCTTTGTAAAATATATATTTTAAAGTATTTTAAACATGTTCAGAGATGACAGTATAACTGTAAAGGTCAAAGACTAGCAAGAGTACACTTACCTGTTTAACATCTCTCACTAGATGAAGCAGCGTTGGATTCGTTGGCCCCTGTTTCTGCATTGAAAGAGTACAGAATCGAGAATGCAGTTACCCTAAATAGTAAACTTCGAGGAATGGCAGAGCTAGCAATTTATTCAATGCTGATTCATTTTGCTAAATGTCAACATCTGCAGGACCAATAAATGACTTCTATACTTGAAATTACTTTTAGTAAGTCCTAACGTTATTCGTAAGGTATTGTTGAACATCGAACAGTACAGTACAGCACAGGCCCTTCAGACAACAATGTCATGCTGATAGGTTACTCTACTCCAACACAAATCTAACCCTTCCCTCCCATATAGCAGTATATTTCTTTTTACCACCACCGCTGGTAGCACATTCTGTGCAAAAAGTCTACTTCTGACATCGCCCTCCGTTTTACAGAGCTACAACAGTACTTTGCAGCTCTTTAACTCCATACCCTGACTAATGATGGCCAACACAACATGTGCTTTCTTAGCCACCCTACCACTGTGCATTTCTTTGCTCTCTGGATCCTTCTGTAACCCCACAATGCTAAGAATCCTGCCAGTAACTCTGTACTCCACCTTCAAATAATGTTTCACTTGACACTTCTCTGGATTGAACTCCATCTGCACTTCTCATCCCACGTCTGCATCCTACCAATGTCCTGTTGTAACCTACAACCTTCTACACTATGCACATCACCAATCTTCGTGTTATCTGCAACTTATTAACCCACCCACAGCAATCTCTTCCCACAGTAACCTGGGTATATGCTGCCTGGCCCCAGGGATTTATTTATCCTAACGTTTTTCCAAAAGTTCCAGCACATCCTCTTCCCTAATCGCAACATGTTCCAGCATATTAGCCTGTTCTACGCTAACCTCACATTGATCAAGGTCCCTCTCAATGGTGAATATTGAAGAAAAGTATTCACTAAAGATCTCTCCTACCTCCTCTGACTCCAGGCACGTTCCCTCTTTTATCCCTGATGTGACCTACACTCGCTAATCATCCTCCTGTCCTTCACATGTGTAGATTGCTTTGGGGTTTTACTTAATCCCACTCACCAAGGCTTTCTCATTTCCTCTTCTAGCTCTCATAAGACCCTTTTTAAGCTCCATGGCTACCATACAACTCTTAAGAGTCTGTCTGATATCAGCTTCCTTCTTTGTCTTGATTAAATGTTCCACTTTTCTAGAAGGCACAGCCTTAATATTGAGGGGCGGCCCTTTAGAATAAAAGCAAGGAGGATTTTTTTTTGAACCGAGAGTAGTAAATCTGTGGAATGCCCTGCCACACACTGCAGTGGAAGCCAAGTCCATGTGTATACTTAAGGCAGAAGTTGATAATTTTTTGATCTGTCGGGGCATCAAAAGATATGGCGAGAAGACAGGTGTATGGGGTTGAGTGGGATCCAGGATCAGCCATGATGGAATGGTGGAGCAGACTTGATGGGCTGAATGGCCTGATTCTGCTCCCATGTCTTATGGTCTTAACAACCATGATTCCTTCATGGGTGAAGTTCCAAGTCCATCTACAACCTCCCTCTTTAATTTAGTAAAATGAGACATTTCAACACATACAAAATATGAATTCATGATTTTCTATACATACAGCTGGAATACTATTGCATTCTGATGTCAAACCATTAACTATTGAAGGAAAGAAAATCAGAAAATGCTAGACACTGAGCAGGTCTGATAGAGTTAATATTTCAGGTTGAAGCTCTCGTTCTAGTGAAGGTGCTTTGATCAGAACCATTTATCTTTGAATAGATGGCACCTGACCTGTTGAGTGTTTCCAACATTGTTCTGTTTCAGACTTCCTGCATCTGCAGTTTTTGATGTTTTACACACTTACTGTATTGTATAGCTCTTCAAGTCTCGGGATTGTAAGGAACTTGTGCATGCTGACTCCATTTTCAATGAGAAGTTTTACAAATTCGACTCTATCCATTACAAGAGCATCCAACATTGCTTGTTCAAGTGATCCAACCTGCAACATTCAGTAATAATTACAGGTGGAGACTACCGCTTTAAAAACAAACACACACAATATCATACTATAGAGAAAACATCAAAAAAAATTAATGCATTTGTGATGCTGGGGCATGTCTTTTGCTGAGATACATGATTCAGGATTAGAACATTTCTGGAGAGACTTTAGCATCATCTTCTGCATAGCAGAGCACTGGCCACAACAGCAAGCTCTTCAAAATCAATGGGAAACACTTAATTTTAACATTGTTTCATTTTTCTAAGGTCTTGAGCAATTGCAAATGTGAGTTCAAAGATATTGAAAGACTCAAATCTTTAGTGCAAATGGAGCAGGAGTTGGCCATCTAGCACATTTTGCCATTCATTAGGACCATGGCTGAACTGGCTATGGGCTTTGCTCCATCAAGCTGCCTTTTCCCCCATGAACCCTCAATTACCCTGCAACGCAAAACTTTACCTACCTACCTCTTTCTGAAATACATTTAATGAAGTAGCCTGCACTGTTACACTGCCGCACTGCAGCAATTAACACAACAAACACTATTACAGCTCGGGGCAGCAGAGTTTGGAGTCCAACCCCGGTGTCCTCTGCACGGAGTTTCAGAGTCTTCCTTGTGGAACGTGAGGGTTTTCCCTCGCAGTCCAGAAACGTACCGATTGGTAGGTTTATTTGTCATTGTAGATTGTCCTGTGATTAGGCTAGAGTTAAAATCCAGGGTTACTGGGTGGCACAGGTTGAAGGTTCAGAAGGGCCTATTCCGTGCTCCAGGGATCCCCAACGTTATTTGCACCGCGGACCAGTTTAATATTGACAATATCCTTGCGGACCGGCCGACTGGGGGCGGGGGGCTGTTCAAGTAGGGTTGCCAACTTTCTCACTCCCGAATAAGGGACAAAAGTAGCAGTCAAATACAGGACACTTGTGTTTACTCTGAGAAAGACTACCATGACCACGAAGCCTTGCATGGGCACCTGTGTGTGCATACATGACGTACGCATGCGTTTATGTGCCAATTTTTTTTTCTACAAATCGGTTTTTGCTTAATCTTCCCGATTCTGTTAAGTGAAACTACACTGTACATACATTATTTCTATTTTATATAGGCTGTGTATTTATCATATCATTCCTGCTTTTACTATACGTTAGTGTTATTTTAGGTTTTGTGTGTTTTTGGTATGATTTGGTAGGTTATTTCAAGTTCAACAGTGCGTGACAGGGAATGAGGAGAGGTGCAGCTGACTCATATCGTTTCATATCGCCAAATCATATCGTTTCCTCACGGCCTGGTAGCAC
The DNA here is from genome assembly GCF_963921235.1 of Mobula hypostoma. NCBI lineage: Eukaryota > Metazoa > Chordata > Chondrichthyes > Myliobatiformes > Myliobatidae > Mobula > Mobula hypostoma. The sequence continues at coordinate 97,121,293 of NC_086109.1, read as the reverse complement.
GCTTTGCGGCCTGGTACAGGTCCGTAGCCCGGTGGTTGGGGACCATTGCCGGGCTCCACCTCTAAATAAATTTTAAAAAGGCACACAAAATGCTGGAGGGAACTCAACAGGCCAGGCAGCATCTATGGAAAAGAGTAAACAGTCAATGTTTTGGGCCAAGACCCTTCTTTAGGACTGGAAAAGAAGGGGAGAAGTCAGAGTAAGAGGTGGGGGAAGGAGAGGAAGTAGTACAAGGTGATAGGTGAAACTGGGAGAGGGGGAGGGGGTGAATGGTGAAAGATAAAGGGCTGGAGAAGGGGGAATCCGACAGAGGACAGAAGGCCATGGGGGAAGAGCACCAGAAGGAGCTGATGGGCAGGTAAGGAGATAACATGAGAGGAGGGAAACAGGAATGGGGAATGGTGAAGGCTGAGGGTTCTGGAAATCAATTACTGGAAGTTCAAGAAATCGATGTTCATGCCATCAGGTTGGAGGCTACCCTGATGGAATACAAGGTGCTGCTCCTCCAACCCAAGTGTGGCCTCATCACAGCATTAGAGGCGGCCGTGGACTGAAATGTTGGAACGGGAAGTGGAATTGAAATGAGTGGCTACAGGGAGATCCTACTTTTTCTGGCTGATGGAGCACAAGTGCTCAGTGAAGTGGCCTCTCAATCTACGTCGGGTCTCACCGAAATACAGGAGGCCACACATGAGCACTGGATACAGATGATGACCCCAACAGACTTGCAGGTGGTGTCGCCTCACCTGGAAGGACTGTTTGGGACCCTGAATGACAGTGAGGAAGGAAGAGCAAGGGCAGGTGTGATACCTGTTCCGCTTGCCCAAGGAAAAATACCAGGAGGGAGATCAGTGGGGAGAGATGAGTAGACAAGGGAGAGAAAGATGTGCTTGGTGGTGGGATCCCATTGGAGATGGCAGAAGGATATATAATAAATCTATTCCCCAAAACATTGAGGTTATGTATTCTAGCTCTCGTCTCACCTAGCAGTGGAAACAACCTTACTGCCTCTATCTTATCCATCCCTTTCATAATCGTATATGCTTCTATAAGATCCCCTCTCATTCATCTGAATTCCAGTAAGCATTCTCAGGTGACTCAATCGCCCCTCATAGGCTAACCACCTCATCTCTGGAATCAATCTCACAAACCTTCTCTGCACCAACTCCAAAGCCAGTACATTTTTCCCTCAGGTAAGGAGACTAGAACTGCATGCAGTATTGCAGGAGTGGCCTCACCAGTACCCTGTACAGTTCAAGTGAAACCTTTCTGCTCTTAAATTCATTCCCTCCAGCAATGAAGGCCAACATTCCATTTGTCTTCTTGAAAACCTGTAGCACCTGCAAACCAACTTTTTGCAATTCATGTACCAGCACCCCAAAGTCCTTCTGCACAACAGCATGTTGCAATCTTTCACCATTTAAATAATAATCTGATTTTCTATTTTTTTTTGTATTTGCCGAAGTTGTACTCCATCTGCCAGACCCACGTCCACTCACTTAACCTATCTACATCTCTCTTTAGACTTTACGCATCCTCTGCAAAATTGGCCTTTCCACTCAATGTAGTGCCATATATTACACCTACTCCCTTCTTCCAAATCATTAATGTACGAAGTGAATAGTTATGGGCCCAGCACCAACCCCTGCAACACTTCACTTCGATGGTTCGCATGGAAACTGGAATGTGGGCCAGGAGAAGCCCTGTGCCTTGATGTGCTGGGAGGCAAACAGGACAGCAGAAGACATGCTTTGTTGAATATAAACTCATCCTTGTACTTGACATGTTGTACTCACCAGCCATTGCTGCCCATAAACAAATGCATGATTCTTGGCAATGTCCACTCTGTCCCAGGCCAGAGTTAAGATCAATTGATCAAATGCAGAAGAATTGGTACCTGAATTAAGATTTAAAGATTGAGTGAGGTACCAGGTTTAACTACTGCATAGAGTGGAGTATCAAAAGTTGTGGTTCTACAAAATACTTTCTCCTTCTGAACAATAAAGAAATAGGTTACTTTTAAACTGATTTCACATTCACTCAAGAGTAAAAAGTGGACTATTAACAGCAGGCAAACTTTACCTTTCATTCCTGGCCAGTTTGTTTAGGCTGAACACAGCATGATTCAACAGCTAACAGATGACTGCATAATTTCCTTGACAACCACAGTGCTCTCCATAACTAATATATTTGGAGACAATTTCTAAACAATTAAGTAACTGGGGTGCCACAGTAGTGTAGCAGTTAATGTGGAACCATTACAGCTCAGAGTGGAACTCGGAGTTTGGAGTTCAATTCCGGCACCCTCTGTAAGGAGTCTCTGCAAGTCCTGCCCATGGAATGCATGGGTTTTCCCCAGGTGCTCTGGTTCCCTCCTATAGACTAAAGGTGTATTGGGTAGTTTTAAATGGCCATTGTAAATTGTTCTATATTAAATTGGGTTAGATCGGGGTTGTTGGAGATTGCTGGGAAGCTCAAAGGACCAGAGAGCCTATTCTGTGCCGTATCACTAAATAACTAAATAAACATTATCCTTCCCTCAAAACCGTTCCATGCTCTTATTTGGAGAGGTTGCTGTAGTCTGTTTCCTCTAGTCTAAAAAAACACTACAAGAATTACTGGAGAAACAGAAATGGCAGAACAATTAAACAAATACCTATGAAGTAACCTTCTAGAAATATTAAGAAACCATAAATCCAATGAAGATGAGGAACTAAAAGAAATTAGTAAGAAATTGTGCCTCAGAAATTAACAACAATGGGTAAGAGCAACCAGTGGCCAGGGTTCAGTAGTTGAACCCAAGATAGTAAAGGAGTAGCCTTGGAAATGAGTTGTGCCGGTTACTGTTTGCTTCAATGTGGATAGTCAGAGGCTTTTCCCCAGGGCTGAAATGGCTAGCACAAGGGGGCACAGCTTTAAGGTGCTTGGAAGTAGGTACACAGGAGATGTCAGGGGTTGTTATTGTTGTTGTTGTTTTTTATTTATTATTTTTGTTTTTACGCAGAGAGTGGTGAATGCGTGGAATGGGCTGCCAGCGGCAGTGGAGGCAGAAACGATAGGGGCTTTTGAGAGACTCCTGGATGGCTAACATGGAGCTTAGAAAAATAGAGGGCTATGGGAAAGCCAAGGTAGTTCTAAGGTAGGGACATGTTTGGCACAGCTTTGTGGGCCGAAGGGCCTGCATTGTGCTGTAGGTTTTCTATTTTTCAATTCCATACATAATTTGCACACACTGGAAGGTGGTAATGTAACTTCACCGTGGAATTTCAAACAACACATGGCTGCAGAGGCCAAGGCACTGAATATATTTAAGCAGATAGATATATTCCCAGATGCAAAAGACATCAAGTAATCTACTTGGTACCTTATACTTCATTCTAAAATAAAATAAAATCAAAAGTGCATCTGTTGGTCGGAAGGAGGAGAGAGAGCAGCACGCCACGCGTGCGCAGCCCTCCGGTGAAAAATGATATCGTATCCGTTAAATAAGGGCCGTGGACAATTCTGATTTGATGGAGACAGACGTAAAAGCACAGAGGAACATCTGGAGAAATTTCTGAAATGCACGTTCACTGCTGTCGTTACTGCACGGTCGGGAATCTTCTGGAGGGTAGGCCTCAAAATCTCCAGCTTTGCCTGCTGTTGGCGACCGAGATTGAGGTTGAATTGTTCGGACAGAGATGGCGCTCAGTACTCGGTGTCGGAGAGCTGATTCAGAGGCTCGAAGTTTTCGGATGACTCAGAGACATTGTGGTCGGGCATGGCAGGGAGAGTTTTCTTCCTTCTCCCGTCTGTGTGAGATGTGGGACATTTGAGAGACTTTGAACTTTTTACTGGGCTCATGGACTTCTTCATCAAGTTATGGTATTGTCGCACTGTTGTAACTATATGTTATAATTATGTGGTTCTGTCAGTTTTTTTCAGTCTTGGTCTGTCCTGTGTTTTGTGATATCACACCAGAGGAAATACTGTATCATTTCTTAATGCACGCATTACTAAATGACAATAAAAGAGGACTGCGTGTCTTCATAATCTAAAAAAAACTTCATTCTTCTTACATTCATCACCAATGTGGTAAAGCCAAAGGTTATGATGCAAAAAAAATATGAAGAATGGCAACTTAGGAAGATGTGAAATCTGGAATACTTGCCCTTTAACAAAGCTGTCAGAATGGCAACATCTATGTCCTGGTGCTCCTCTGCCCCAATGTGATATACCGTGATCTGAAATTATAGATCCACAATCAAAATCTTAACTCTTGCACTGCTTAATAAAATGTTTCTATTCAATTACTTCGATTATTATAGCCAAGGTTTCTGCAGGTATCAAACTCAAGTGTGCAGACATCGCTCTCAGCTAACCCAAAACTGCCCCCAATCATGCACTTTTGGGGAGGAATGGCAACTTAGGATTTGCTCAATCCATGCAATATATCTGTGCAGATCACGATATGGAAAATATAAAAGCAGCATACCATGACAAATCTGAATTCCAACACCAATAATTTTCTGGATGCCAAAGTGAAAGACGACGTGTCCTCTGGCTTGGTGGAAGGGTCATTATATCAGAATAGTGGTCAGGGCAATAGCAAGAGGACAGTTCTTCACTCAGTGTGCAGTGATTCTTTGGAATTCTGTACCCAGGTTCCATGACTGAACTCGTTCGAAACAGAACTAAATACATTTTTTGGATCTCAAGGCAAAAGTTAAAGATGTAAAGGAATATATGGGGATATTATAGGAAAGTTGCACTAATGTAAAGAGCAGCCATAATCTTGCAGAATGGCGATAGTCACAAGGCAATAATTGTTGCTCCTTCTTCTTTATCTTACATTTTAGTACAGTACCATGGAAAAGGTTACTAGGATGACAATGGAACAACAAGCTAACGTGAGAAAGGGAACACATAGCTAAATAGCTCAGAATCAAGTGGAGGATTGCAAAGGGCAGCCAGCCAATGTTTTCTTGTGCGAATACTGTCTTGCTACAACACATTCTGCCTGGGTGTTGTATGCTGATCATCATACCATCACCAGTGCCAGCTTTCCTCATTTCTGACAGTCTTTAAAAGCTCCAGGATGACAAACCTTCCCCCCCCACCCCCAAATTAATTTGTGGGAACTGAGGGCATTTACTGAATTCGAAGTTCAAAGTAAATTCATTATAAAAAATTATATACATTTTTAATACGGTTATAACCACATTGAACTCAAGATTCATTTTCTTGCAAGAAATCACAATAAATACAAGAAACCCAATAGAATCAATGAAAGACCACAACCAACAGGATAAACACCCAATGTATAAAAGACAAAAAACTGCAAGTACAAAAAATGATAATAAATAAGCAATAAATAGAGAATATGAAATTAAGAGTCCTTGAAAGCAAGCTATCCAGTTAGTTCAGAGCATTCATGTTAACAAGTGCACTGCTATAGATTGAATTCAGATCTGGCCCTGAGGCAATGTTTACTACCTCACAAGATGCTTCTGTGACAAACTTACAAGTTCTCTAGCCTTCATACATTCCATCAGAGTCTGGAATAAATGGTACGCCTCATTTTGGCTGAAGTTGAAGGTCTTTTTGATTGTGGTGAGAATTTCCAATTCCAACCCATCAGGAAGCATTCTATTGGAGAACCAAATACAATACCAATTAACCAGTTAAGTCTACTGAGTATATTAAATAATCTTGAAAAGATAAATAATTTTGGAATTTTAGAAATTCTACAAGTGCTAGAAATCCAAAGCAACACGCACAAAATACTGCAGGTCAGGCAGCATCTTTGGAAATGAGTGAACAGTTGATGTTTTGGGCCGAGATCCTTCATCAGGACTGGAAAGGAAGGAGGAAAGATGACAGAATAAAAGAGGTGAGGGAAAGGGAAGAGGTGACTGGTGAAGCCAGGTGGGTGGGAAAGGCAAGGGCTGGACAGGGAGGAATCTGTTAGAAGAGAGTGGACCATGGGCAAAAGGGAAGGAAGGGACCCGGAGGAGGCAATAGGCAGATGAGAAAAGGCAAGAGGCCAGAGCGGGGAATAGAAGAGGGGAAGAGGAGGCTTTTTCCCCCTCAAATCAGAAGAGGGGGAAAACGATATTCACGCCAACAGGTTGGAGGCTACCCAGATGAAATACAAGGTGTTGCTCCTCCACCCTCAGGGATGACCTCATCATGGCACAAGAGGAGGAAATGGACCAAAGTGTTGAAACGGGAATAGGAACCTGAATCAAAATATTTGGTTACCGGGAAGTGCTCGAAGTGGTCGCACAATTAACGATGGGTCTCACCAATGTAGGGGTGGAATTACTTGTAATTTCAGAGGTGGCACAGTAGCATAGTAGTTAGTCTTCTGCTTTAAAGCAACAGTGATAGGGCTTTCATCTCCACTGCTGACTGTCAGGAGTTTGTATGTTCTCCCCGTGACTGTGTGGGTTTCCACTAGGTGTTCCAGTTTCCTCCCATATTCCAAAAATGGATTAGTAAGGGTTAGTAAGTTGTCGGCATGCTAAGATGGTGCCAGAAGCGTGGTGACACTTGCAGTCTGCCCCCAGCACATCCTTGGACTGTGTTGGTCACTCTATATTTTGGTGTTTCGATGCACATGTGATAAATAAAGCTAATCTTTAATTTTATAGTCTAGATTTTAGGCACAATACAAAATTATTTCAATTGGTTACAAACCCAATTCATGATTCCATGAGTTAAAACTGCTGGTGTGAATGATCCATGAGGGGTGATTGATAAGTTTGTGGCCTAAGGTAGAACGAGTCCATTTTCGAAAACCTAGCACATTTATTTTTCAACATAGTCCCCTCCTACATGTACACACTTAGTCCAGCGGTCATGGAACATAAGGATCCCTTCTTTGTAGAAGCAGTCCTCAGCAGGGGTGATTGATAAGTTTGTGGCCTAAGGTAGAAGGGAGGGGAGGGAACGTCGACTCAGACCATGAGAGGCCTGCGTCGGGCATTTTCATGCCTTACAAACGCAGATTGGAAGTCTGTGGGGCGCCACTCCTCACACAGACACTAGAGCAATGTGTGGGCAAGTGCCTTGCTCAAGGACACAAACACGCTGCCACGGCTGAGGCTCAAACTAGCGACCTTCAAATCACTAGACAAACGCCTTAACCGCTTGGCCACATGCCCAACACATGGTAGAAGGAGATGAGTTATTAACTTCAAACTTTCTGCATTATCACTCAAAAAGTTGAATTGCACATGCATGTAATGAGAGTGTCTTGGACCTCCAGGTGGTCCACAGCAGGGGTGATTGATAAGTTTGTGGCCTTAGGTAGAAGGAGATGAGTTATACAGCTCGTTACATGCACGTGCAGTTCAACTGAGTGAAAATGCAGAAAGTTTGAAGTTAATAACTCATCTCCTTCTACCTTAGGCCACGAACTTATCAATCACCCCTGCTGAGGACCACTTCTGGAGGTCCAAGACGCCAACTTCTACAAAGAAGGGATCCGTATGCTCCACGACCGCTGGACTAAGTGTGTAAATGTAGGAAAAATAAATTTGCTAGGTTTTCTAAAATTGACTCCTTCTACTTTAGGCCACGAGCTTATCAATCACCCCTCGTAGAATCTGATCTTTTGCCTTGCATGTTCATAAAATCATTTGTCGTTTCCTTTTACCTCACATAAAGCCTTCTTCATACAAATTATCCATTAATCTTCTTAAAACGGCGGGAGGAGCGAGAGCAGTGCGCCGCACGTGCGCTGCCCTCCAGTGAAAAATGATATTGTTTCCGTTAAATAGGGGCCGTGGACAATTCTGATTTGATGGAGACAGACGTGAAAGCACAGAGGAACATCTGGAGAAATTTCTGAAACGCTCGTTCGCTGCTGTCGTTACTGCACAATTGAGAATCTTCCGGAGGGAAGGCCTCAAAATCCCCTGCTTTGCCTGCTGTTGGCAACCGAGATTGAGGTCGAATCGCTCGGACAGAGATGGCGCTCAGTGCTCGGTGTTGGAGAGCTGAATTGGAGGCTTGAAGTTTTCCGATGACTCAAGAGTCGGATTGTGGTCGGCATGGCAGGGAGAGTTTTTCTTCCTTCTCCCGTCTGCGTGAGATGTGGGACATTTGAGAAACTTTGAACTTTTTACTGTGCTCATGGACTTCTTCATCAAGTTATGGTATTGTTGCACCGTTGTAACTATGTGTTATAATTATGTGGTTTTGTTAGTTTTTTGAGTCTTGGTCTGTCCTATGTTTTGTGATATCATACCAGAGGAAATATTGTATCATTTCTTAATGCATGCATTACTAAATGACAATAAAAGAGGACTGCGTGTCTTCATAATCTAATCTCTTGAGCCCTGTGTGTTGAAGTTGAGACAGCCTGTGAGATTTCCAAGATTAAAGGATTTCAACATTGAAAGCCACAGATGGACTATCTCTGTTGATCAGTGAGCTCCTAACAAGGTAGCAATAATTTTAAAAAGATCACTACAGGCTACAATCAATTTACAGATTTTATTTTTTTGTGCCTCCTAAAGCAGAGTACCTTGTTAAAACAAACTGAGAAACATTGGGAAAGTTTAGTGAGCTTGAGCGGTGCAGTGGTGGTAGGGATCAAAAGAGATGGCTCAGACTGACATTTTGGGCTGTCACACTGCATGAGCATTATTCTAATTTCAGACTTTACTGAGATGAGGGATAATACTTAATTCCATGAAATCACAACACGTGGATGCACACTACCTTCTGTTTTCATTACTTACAAATGCTATGTCTAGCCATAAGTTACAGTGAAGTACAAGTTTCTCTCTGATGAGTAACTTACCCTCCTTCCTCAGTTTGCTTGTGTACGTAGGCCAGGAGGTCTGCAGCTCGCCCAGTCCCTTCACATACAACCACCGGTACTGGGGGCGTCTCTTGAAGGTATTCCAGCACTGTGGGTATCACGTTAGGACCACCCTCAAATATCAAAGCAACTACTGGTACACCTTGGCCTATTCCTGTAAAATCAGAGCATCAAATGATATTTCTAAATGAAACTTCATCGTTATACACCTGCAAGAAGAAAGTAGAGGCCAGAGTGTTAAGGAAGGGGTACACTGATGATCATAAGTATATCTGTATCAGGAAGGAAGTGGTTTTAAGAATATTGCCACATTTAAGTGAATAAATCCTCAGGCCTTGACGGGATCTATTCCTAGATACTAAGTTAGCAGATTGTTGGGATTCTGAGGGAGATGCTTGCACTGTTGTTACCCATGGGTGAGATACCAGAAGTCTACAGAGTAGTCAGTTATCACCTTGTTGAAAGGTGGCAGGAGGGAGAAGCCCAGAAACCACAGGTCAGCTGGCTTTACATCAGGGCAGGGAAGTTGTTGAGAAGATGGAGGAACAGGATTCATGTTCAGCTGGAAAGGCAGCAACTGATTAGGAACCAGCATGGGTTTTTTGGCAAGGGAAATGATCAAACAAATATGACTGCATTATATCATTGGATTTCACTGAAACCTATTTATGTTGGAAGACTTCAACACAGTAGATTTGGAGAGGATGTTTCCTACAGTGGGAGAGTTTAAGACAAGAGGATACAGCCTCAGAATAGAGTGGCATCCATTTAGAACAGAGATGAGGAGGAATTTCTTTAGCCAGAGGGTGGTGAATCTATGGAATTCATGACAACAGCGGGCTATGGAGGCCAAGTCATTGGGTACATTTAAGGCAGAGGTTGATAGGTACTTGATTAGTCAGAGCATGAAGGGATATGGGGAGTAGGCAGGAAACAGGGCTGAAAGGGAAATGGCAGAGCAGACTCAACTGGCCAAATGGCCCAAGTGTGCTCTGACATCTTATGGTCTTATTTCAGTAGATAACTTAAAAGTTTACAAGGGTAGCACAGTGGACATGGTTTACACAGACTTCAGGAAGGCTTTTGACAAGGTCCCACACGGTAGGCTGGTCCAGAAGAACAAGGTTCATTGGCAATTTGGCTCCAAAACCACCGAGTGATAGGAGGCAAAGGGTAGTGTTTTTTCCGACTACCAGTCTGTAACAAAGTGTACTACAGGGATTGGAGCTGTAAACTGAATTTAATAGAAACACACGTCAGGTAATGACTTTAAGGAAGTCAAACTCTGGTGGTAGGATATTCAAAATGGATAACAGTGGCCATAGGAATGTGAGTGTACTGAAATCTGTGTGTGCAAATCCATACTCCCTGAAAATGGCCACATAGGTGATTAGAGCAGTAAAGAAGGCATTTGTTACATTGGCTTTCATAGGCTGTATAAGAATTGGGATAACATTTTAGCTGTACTAAACACTGGATCACATGGAGTACTGTGTAAAATTCTGGTCACCATTTTACTAGGAGTACAGAAAAGGTTCACAGGTTGTTCCTGAAATGGAGGGTTGTAATTAAATGGAGAGATTGGATAGGCTGAGTTTATTCTGACTGGGACAGAGGAGGCTTGAGATGATCTTTTAGAGAGGCAGATAGGACAGATAGTCTTGTTCCCAGAGCAGGAGAATCAGGTGCACGTTTAATATTACACTCCTTGGATGATATCTTCCAGATAGCAAATTTCTCAAATTGCTTCATTTTTTCTACACCTTTGTCTTGTTTGTGTTACGGAAACTGCTGGAGCCTGTGACGTACAGTTTGGAACTCAATGGAAGGGTTTAGCGCTATGCTGTGTCCAGAGAGCTGCCTCAAGGAGATAGAGACGGGAGGCCAAAAAGGACCGAGAACACAAGCTGACTCAGAGAAAAGACCAGAGACAGGGCACAGGGTCATGAACAACACCATCTTGAAGCGGCAAGGAAGACTGAAGCACTGAGATGAATGCAGTGGGGTCACCGACAGCTCCCAACAGAGATGGTCAGCAGCTGGATCAGCAACGTTCGGACCCGGGTCAGCTGTCACTCTCTACAGAAGGACTGAGTTTGTCGGCTGCTCTCCTCGTATGCAGATGAAAAGATATTTATGATATTCTGAGATTTATGTAATAATTGGACTGCACTTCATATTGGTTTCCTTCTATGTTTTTTTTCTTGTGGCTGATCCATTAATTGTTTTGTGCAAGTTGGGGGAGAAACTTGGGGGTTTGATGTGGCCGTCCCTGTTCTTTTCTGCAAATGAGGTGGTCGGGGACTGTTATTGCAGCTGTTTTTTTTTCTGTGGGAGAGGGGGGATTTTGGGGTCTACGAGCTTTGTTTCTTTTCTTTTTTGTACTGGGGTGGGGGGAGATTGATGTCTTTTCTTTCATCAACACCCATGGTCATTCTGTATTTAATGGCTATCTGGAGCAGATAATTGTCAGAGTTGTATTATACATACATACTTTGACAATAAAATGAACCATTGAACCTTTTATAAGAGGGGAGAAAGTTAAAGATGTCTGAGTAGTACATTTCCTAAAACACAAGGTGGTAATTGTATGGAACAGGCTTCCAGAGGAGATGGTGGAGGCAGAAGTTGCACTTAATTGATTTAACAGACGTGTAGAAAGAGAAGGAGTAAAGGTACACTGTCCTACTACAAGCACATATGAGCAGCGCAGAGCAGCCGAACAGTCCATGAGCAAAGATCGGGTTAAAAAGGGCCTCCTTCCCTGGTGTACGATCCCATTCAATGAACACTGACTTAATGAACTCTCTCCTCCAGGCAAAATCTCTGCTGGTCCATAGTGTATATGCTAGAATAATTTTAGAGAAATTCCCTACCAGTCCAATAAGATCAGCCACTAGTATCCTGCCTAACTTTAGAATACACTTTTAGTCAGCATCTAACAGCCTCCTGGAGAGTCAGGCTCAGTTGAGCACTGCTGAGCAAAAGACAGCGGAAACATCGGGGGATGGTGCACTGATGGGCTGGAGGGGATGGAAAGAAGTTGATTTATATCAGAATGGATGGCTCATAAATAACACAGGTAGGTCACTTGAAACTTAAAAACTTTTGAAATTGTACATGCGTATTTGAATGGCTTAATGTCAGCACATGAATCAGTCACTGAACCTAGAGAAATGGTCCACCCACAATCTGTAAAGATGAAAATGCTTCTTGCATTTTAATTTCTGAAGATGTATAAAACTACTGAGTTGCCAAGAGCTTCAAATTAACATTCTTTCCTCAACAAGTTAACTGAAAATCCAGAACACAGTGGATTCCGGTTAATTGAGTCAACTCTTAAAGAACAAAAACTAATTGAGGAAATGAACTGGGATTCTCTTCGTTTATTTGGGACACTATGCCACTTAATTGGAGCAGGAGACTATTGCCAAACAGGTTATAATTATCATCAGTCACTCGTACCTGTTAGATGCAACACTGCACTTAGAGCGATCAGTTTTTAAAATGGCATCAGTTGTGAGTGTTTGTGCTCAAAAAGCAGTGATTTGTGTCACTAATATTTGGCTATAAATAAGCAGAAAGACAATTCGATTCAGAACTGTTTTGCTTGGAGATGCCAGAAATGGCCAGGATTGACAATGAAACTATTTCACTACTTCAACAAGTTAGGAATTATGAAGAACGAGAGGGCATCGACAACCATCTTGATGTTACACTGAAAATGAAGATTTGGAGAATGCAATTGCCGATAGCATTGTACGAAGGCAGACCATTGTCTGCACTAGGTGCCTGCACTGATTTTGTATATCGTGTACACTGGATGAATTCCTGTCAATAACTATTAGGACCTAATACAGTTTTATGATATTGTAGTACTATTTGCGGTGCTCTAATTTGTTCTGTATTTTATCTAAGTACATAATTCGTCACTCAGTTTGTCTTTTTTTAAAAAAAATACCTTGTAACTATTTCCATGAAACTTTGGCTAATTGGGGCTGCCACTTTATTGGGCCAAAATGTACTAGTCCTGATGTGCCCTAATTAACAGGAATCCACTGTATTAAACCATAATTACAAAATCTATCAGCCAACATCTGCTAGTCTGATGATAATAAATGTCTGCAGCACTAACTTGCATGAATCTTTTGGAGGTTGATGTGTTTCTCCAGTTCTCTCCGAAGTCTGACTTCAGCACCATACTTGCCGACTGTGCCATCATCCACCAGAATGAAATGGGAATGCAGACTGTTTAGAACATTCAGCTTACTCAGAGGGTTCAGTAAGGTCTGGTACGGGACAACAACCTAAAAGCAGATATGAAGCACATCAGAAAGCATTTTAAAGGCAGTAAAACTGAACAATGCTCAGCTCAAATTGAAGTACAACTGCCTTACATCTCTTCCAACGAGGTCATTCCTATTTTCAATAACACCCCAAGGGGCTATCCCAATTGTACAAATCTTCCGAGAGGAACGCGAGATATGTTCTTTCAGTGCATCACCCACATGTTTCACAACACCTAAGAAAAATAACCACATTTTTACTCAAAGTAACAGCAAAATAAAGTGTTCAATCCCATTTTATACAGCAAAACAGCAAACTTAAAACCTTCTAGAAGAGAGGCTTCATAAGCTTGGGACTCCTTACACGTGAAACAAATGGTAAGATTTCAGAATTAGAATCAGATATAACATCACTGGCATAGGTCTTAATTTTTTTGCAGCAATACAGTGCAATACATTATAAAACACTATAAATCTCAAGATATATACAAAAATTAAATAAATAGTGCAAAAAGAGGGAGAATCTATGAGGTAACGTACATGGGTTCATTGTCTATTCAGAAATCTGATGGCAGAGAGGAAGAAGCTGTTTTTAAAATGCTGACTCTACAGGCTCCTATACCTCTTTCCTGATGAGAAGAGGGAATGTCCTGGGTGATGGGGGTCCTTAATGATGAATGCAGCCTTTTTGAGGCACTGCATTTTGAAGATGTCCTCAATTCTGGGGAGGCTAGTGCCCATGACAAAGTTAGCTGACCTTCCAACTTTCTGCAGCTTTTCCCCGATCCTGTTCAGTGGCCCCTACATACTAGACAGTGATACAACCAGTTAGACTGCTTTCCACGGTACTTGTGCAGAAATTTGCGAGTGTCTTTGTTGACATACCACATCTCAAACTGCTTATGAAATATTGCCAGTATCATGCCTTCTTTGTAACAGCATCAATATGTCAGGCCCAGAATAGATCTTCAGAGATGTAGACAAGCAGGAACTTGAAACTGCTCACCCTTTCCACTGCTGATCCCTTGGTGAGGAGTATGCTCCTGCAACTTCCCCTCCCTGAAGTGCACAATCAATTCCCTGGTCTTACTGATGTTGAGTGCTAGGCTGTTGCTGCACCAGCACTCACCCAGCTGATCCATCTCACTCCTGTACACCACCTCATCACTATCTGAAATTCTACCAACAATAGTTGTGTCATTGGCAAATTTATAGATGATGTTTGAGCATAGCCACACAGTTGTGGGTGGCTACAGATGAAGAGACAAAAAGGTTAGCTTACTGTACATGTTGCTTTTGACGTGGTAGAACATTTCAAGGGACCAGAGACTGAGGGTTTAGCTACACTTATATAGATTATTTTTGATACTTGAAGTATTTTTGTTCTATTCTCTCAGCATGCTACAGCAGACAATGATCCACACCCATTGTTTATTATATCAGAGATGGAGAGTATCTGCTGATTTGCTACCTATGGATTCACTTACTCTACTCACTTTATATCTATGACTGTGTGACTCAGTACAGCTCTGATGCCATATTCAAGTTTGCTGGCAACACCACTGTTATTGGCCAAATTAAAGGCAACGAAACAGCCAAATGAAAATCTGGCTGTGTGGTGCCAAAACAACAACCTCTCACTCAATGTCAGCAAGAGCAAAGAGCTTATTATTGACTACAGGAGATGAAACTGGGGCTCCATGAGCCAGTCCTCATTTGGGGATTGGAAGAGGAGAGGGGCAGTAGCTTTAAGTTCCTTGGCATCAATACATCAGTGCCATCACAAAGGTGGCATGGAAGCACCTCTACTTTCTTATTTGGCATAGATTCCGCACGTCACAAAACGCTTTGATGAACGTCTGTAGATGCAGTGGAGAGCATCCTAACTGGCTGCATCACGGTCCGAAATGGAAAAGGTTACAGAAAATGGAAATACACTCCAGTCCATCACAGGCAGAGTCCGCCCCACTGCTGAGCATATTTACATGGAGCACTGCCACAAGAAAGCAGCAAACACCAAAGACCCCTCAGGTTGCTATCATCAGGCAGGAGGATCCCACACCACCAGGTTGATGGAAAGACATTGCCCTGCAACCATCAGACTCCTGAACCGACATGGATAACTTCAATTACCACTGCTCTGAACTGATTCTACAGTCCACAGACTCAGTTTCAAGGGATCTTTGCAGCTCATGTTCTCCATGTTATTTATATTGGCAATTTATTTACTCTGCCCATTGCTGGTTCTCAGTCTTTGTCCATGTATAGATTTTCAGAAAATTCTATTGTATTTTTCCATGTAAATGTCCACAAGAAAAATCAATCTCAAGATAGTACGTAGTGACATATATATGCACTGTAATAAATTTAGTTTGGACTTTCTGAACGCTGAACATGCTCATGTAGTTAGCCACAGGCTCCATTTATTTTTTTTTAAAATAATTGTCCGTATCTGATGCCTTGCACCTATACTATTCATGGGGGAGACTTTGGGAGTAAACTCCAAGGAAAAATCTCGAGCTGGAATCCCCAAGGCAGCCCTACGTTGAGTTCAATGTTGTCTAGCAACTCCTGTGATGCCAGAGGTGCCAAACTGCCACCAATGCTGGTCTCTGCTATTCCTTTGGGTTCATTAGCTGCGCAGAGAGGGAGAGCCTGCTGCATGGGCAACAGTTTGCTCTTTGCATCAGCTAGGATGCTACATCCATGGCTTACCCCAACCAGTGGAGGGCTTTAATGTCTGTATACACACGTGCATCAGGAAACAAATCACTGTCTCAATACAGAAGCAGTTTGCAGGCCAGGTTAAGTGGCTTACCGCTAAGCCATGTGCTGACAGAGGTATCAGAGCACAGATGCAACTTGCATTTTCAAAACCAAGTTTCAATGGAAATAGTCTCTTTCTTTCACGTATTTGAACACTAAAATATTCATTAATGTGTCAATGCTTTTAGAAGATTATACAGCATATTTAACTTTATTTGGGAGGGAATTTGGGTACAAAATATTCCTTAATGGTATCCATGTCTTTTGGTCAAAATCTCTAGTGGGGTGATAATGAGGACCGTGTGCACATAGAACAGGCTGAGTGGTGACACGGTACACTAGATTAGGAGCAATCAGTTTCAAGTTGGGTCAGTTCAGGATAATTATATCAGAAGCATTGAGTCCAATGATGTCCAGCAGGGAACAATTTTACAGCACATGGATGTGTTTCACCAGACCAACATGCACAAAGGCAAGAGGTAGGAATAATTAACAATCAGCGACTCGTGACTTTTTGATACAACGTTTGCAGAGAATGGGTATGTCAGTTCTGTAATATGCATCTTTAAATCAAAGTTAATGCATCCAGCTGCAAGTTTTGATAAGTGATCTGGCTCATCTCTTCAGATAAATGTCTCTCGCAATTCAGCTAATGTTCTGCTCTATTGCAGCTTTATAAAACTCTAGTTAGGTTGTATCTGGGGTAATGCATACAGTTCTGGTCACCCCATTGTAGGAAAGATGTTGAAGCTTTCTAGAGGTTTACTAGGATGCTGCCTGGGTTAGAGGGCATGTGCTATAGAGAAGTTGGATCGTTTTCTCTGGAGCAGCAGACGCTGAGGGGAGATCTGTTAGATGTTAATAAGATTATGAGTGGCAATGATAGAGTAGTCAGACAGCATCTTTTTCCAATGGTCAATATGTTTAACACCAGAGGGCATGAACTTATAGTGGGGGGGGGGGGGAGAATTTCAAAGGAGATGAGAGAGGCAAGTTTTTTTTTAAAAAAAGGATATACTCAGAGTGGATTGGTGCCTAGAATGCACTGCCTGTTATGGTAGTGAAGGTAGATACATCAGGGACTTGAGGCACATTGATGTGAGGAAAATGGAAGGATATGGACATGGTGCAGACGTTAGGGATTAGTTTGGTTAACCATTTGATTACCAATTTAATTGGTTCCGCACAATATTGTGGGCCAAAGGGCCTGTTCCTGTTCCATATACCATGTTCTAAATGTAGATTAGTGAGAAGCGGCACACAAGTTAGGAATCGGACAGAAAGTAATCTCTGGTGAACAACCAAGTTGTGATTCAACCATTTGGCAAGGCATACCTGCATTCACTCCTCCAGTTAGAATCCAAGCTCCTGTGGTCACTGCTGCCTTGATCAAGCCTTTTCCAACAACTTGCTTAATGCGTGGATGGAGTTCAAAGTTCTGCATCCCTCCATGCACAGATATAACGAGCTTAGGCAGCTCCATCTGCCACTCCTTCAGCATCAGTCTTAAAACAGCTTCAGGTTTACTGTCATAGGATAACCGCACAAACTGCACCAAAATGATATAGATCTTTATCAGTTATGCATGAATCCCATATGGAGTGGGGGGGCAACAGTGTTTAAAATTCTGACCTCTACAAATTTTTACTGGAAGAACAGGACCCACATGCTATATTAGTACTTCCCGTGGCAGCCTTGATCAACTACACTATAATCGCTTCTCTCTACACAATGTTCTGTGGGGTACCACGGTAGTGCAGCAGTTAGCCCAGGGCTTCAGAACTCTGAGTCCCATCCTGAACACAAGGAGTTTGTACATCCTCCCCATGGAATGCACAGGTTTCCTCTGGGTACTCCAGTTCATCCCCATAGGCCAAGACCGGTTAGTAGGTTAAACGGTAATTGTAAATTGTCCTGTGATTAGGGCTCGGACCAGTTAGGGCTAAGGGCCTGTATCTGTGTTGTGCGATTCCATGACTATAAAAGTAATACTATCTTTTAAGGCTTTTCAAAATTGGTCAAATGAAAGAACAGAACCAACACCCTTTGACTGGAAAAGAAAAATTAAACTTTGTTATGTAGCTTTTCAGTTTTTAAGGTAAAAATAATAAATGTCATTTACATACAGTACCCAATGACTGAGGAACTTGGTAGCAACATCTTTTGGTTTCTAAATAAAGCTTTGTCTCTAGAAATTACATTGGGCAAGTCATTAATACACCTCTTATTAATCCTTGTATTAACCTTATGGATTATTTTAACACATGTAGAAAAAATATCTAATTTTACAAACCTTGGCCCTGTAAGAATGTGAGCCTCCCTGAAAATTAATAACCCCATAAGCATCTGTTGGGCTCTCATTTGTGTGTTTCTCCACTGACCATTCCTCTTTCTCCAAATTTGTAGTCTCACCCAATTTTACTTCGGAATATTTCATTGCCAGACTTGCAGTGAAGCCAAGATGTTGCCGGACCAGTCGACCACAGCAACACCTGAAATGAGGAAGCAGATGGGTTATAGCTTAGAAGGTACAGCATATAGATTTGTCCATTGATCAACAATAATATTTGTACCCTATAGCAAAGGAGAAAACGTTTATTGAAACAGCCAAAACGTGGAAAATATCTATTTCAGCAGAATTAGATATGACAGTTTCACTGAAAGGGAACAATTCCCTACAGCAATTGGCATATGGATCTTTAACACCCATCTAAATGCTAACATTGAATTTAAATACAGCAGACAAAGCCCAATAAGTAGAGATTATTTAGTAGTTACACACTTCTGGCATGCAAAGGGCCTTGTATCAAATTCTTAAAACAGTTATGCAACAAATAATAAATGAATTCAGTTTCCCTCGAATATTATCTATTATCCCATTTAACTTGAGCTAGATTTGGAAAGTTCGGCCACATTTATCTGGATAATTACCTTGAATACTCGTATTAGGCTGGTCACAAAATGCATTAGCCATTTAGAGTGAAGAACAAGCTGACAACTGCATATTCACAGGTTAAAAGGCAAGAAGATGGCAAGTGCAATTCAATGCATATTGATGTGAAGAAATTAAAACCATTGGTTAGATTACTCCTTGTTTTGAGGTAAATGATCTAGAAAGCATTATGTATATAATAAATTTAAAAGATATACGAATATGGGAAAAATACTGAGAAACTGCTTGATGTTCCAGGTTTTGGAAGACTCAAAAAGGGATAAGGAAAGAGGTGGGATAGGAGAGGAGGAGGGGAATTGCTAAATCAGGGATAGAATCACTGCCACAGAAAGGAAGGGCATCATGGTGGGAACATCTACTGGGCCAGAGTGTGCAGAAGTCAAAAATAGGAAGGCAGCAATCATTTCATTAGGAGTATTCTATAGGCCACTAGGATATTGAGAAGCAGGTAAGTAGGCAGATTTTGGAAAGGTACAAATATTTCAGGGTTGTTGTCATGGGTGGCTTAAACTTCTCTAATAACCATATAACTTTATAACAATTACAGCACGGAAACAGGCCATCTTGGTCCCTCTAGTCCGTGCCGAACTCCTACTCTCTCCTAGTCCCACCAACCTGCACTCGGTCCATAACTCTCCATTCCCTTCCTGTCCATATATCTGTCCAATTTAACTTTAAATGACAACATCGAACCTGCCTCAACCACTTCTGCTGGAAGCTCGTTCCACACAGCCACCACTCTCTGAGTAAAGAAGTTCCTGCTCATGCTACCCCTAAACTTTTGCCCTTTAACTCTCAATTCATGTCCTCTTGTTTGAATCTCCCCTGTTCTCAATGGAAAAAGCCTATTCACGTCAACTCTATTAATCCCTCTCATAATTTTAAACACCTCTATCAAGTCCCCCCATCAACCTTCTACGCTCCAAAGAATAAAGACCTAACTTGTTCAACCTTTCTCTGTAACTTAGGAGATAAAACCCAAGCAACATTTTAGTAAACCACCTCTGTACTCTCTCAATTTTATTGACATCTTTCCTATAATTCGGTGACCAGAACTGTACACAATACTCCAAATTTGGCCTTGCCAATGCCTTGTACAATTTCAACATTACATCCCAACTCCTATAGATAATATTGGCTGGTATCTCCTTAACACAAAATGTTTAGATAGGGCAGAGTTTATTAGGTGTGTCCAGGAAGGACTCCTGACACAGTATGTGGCCAGGCTAACTGGAGGAGAGGCCATACTGGATCTGGTACCAGGCAATGAACCTAGAAAGGCAACAGATCTCTCAGTGGGTTAGTATTTCAGAGACAATTACAACAACTTGTTGACCTTTAGCATAGCTATGGTAAAGGACAGGATCAGACAATATGGAAAAGTATTTAATTAGAGGAGATGAATTATTATGCTATTAGGCAGGAACTTGGGAACATAAATTGCAAACACATGCATGCAAGGAAAAGCACAATGGAAATGTGGAGGTTGTTTCAGGACCACTTACAGTGCACAGGGTTCAGGATAGGTCTGTCCCACTGAGACAGGGAAAGGATGGTAGGGTAAAGGAACCATGGTTGGCAAGAGAGGTGGAACATCTCATCAAGAGGAAGGAGGCGGCATACTTAAGGTTTAGACCACAAAACACAGGAGCAGAATGAGTCCATTTAGCCTGCTCCGCAATTCAGTCATGGCTGATCCCCTTTTCCCTCCTCAATCCCATTCCATAGCCTTCTCCCAGTAACCTCTGCTGCCATGTCCAATCAAGAACCTATCAATCTCTGCCTTAAATACATCCAGTGGCCTGGCCTCCACAGCTGCATCTGGTAACAAATTCCACATATTCGCCACCATCTGGCTGAAGATATTTCACTGCATCTGTTTTAAATAAACACCCCTCTATCCTGAGACAGTGCCCTCTTGTCCTAGACTCCCCCACCATAGAAAACATTCTTTCCACATCTACTCTGTCTTGGCTTTTCAACATTCGAAAGGTTTCAATGAGATCCCCCTCATCCTTTTAAATTCCAGCAAGTACAGACACAGAGCCATCAAACATTCCTCGTATGATAACCCTTTCATTCCGGAATCATCCTTGTGAACCACCTCTGGACCCTCTCCAATGCCAGCACATCTTTCCTTAGATGAGGAATCCGAAACTGTTCACAGTACTCAAGATGAGGCCTCACCCACGCCGTATAAACATTCAGCATCACATCCCTGCTCCTGTACATCTTGAAATGAATGCTAACATTGCATTTGCCTTCCTCACTACCAACTCTACCTGCAAGTTAACCTTTAGGATGTTCGCACAAGGACTCCCAAGTCCCTTTGCATCTCAGATTCCTGGATTTTCTCCATGTTTAGAAAATAGTCCACACATTTATTTCTACTGACAAAGTGCATGACAATGCATTTTCCAACACTATTTCCTTCATCACTCTCTTGCCCATTCTCCTAATCTGTCCAAGTCCTTCTGCATCCTACCTGTTTCCTCAACAGTACCTGCCCCTCAATCAATATTCGTATCATCTGCAAAAATGGCAACAAAGCCATCTATTTCATCATCTAAATCATTTATATACAGCATAAAAACTGTCCAACACCGATCCCTGCAGAACACCACTAGTCACTGGCAAGCAACCAGAAAAGGATCCTTTTATTTCCACTCGCTGCCTCCTACCAATCAGCCAATGCTCTAACCATGTCAGTAACTTTCCTGGGATGCCATGGGCTCTTAACTTGGTATGCAGCCTCATGTGTGGCACCTTGTCAAAGACCTTTCGAAAGTCCAAATATACAACATCCATCGCATCCCCTTTATCTATCCTCAATTACCTCAAAAAATTCCAACACGTTTGTCAGGCAAGATTTTCCCTCAAAGAAACCATGCTGACTTTGTACTACCATCTTGTCCTATGCCACTAAGTACTCTATCACCTTATCCTTAACAATTGATTCCAACATCTTCCCAACCACTGAGGGCAGACTAACTGGTCTGTAGTTTGTTTTCTGCTGCTTTCCTCCTTTCTTAGAGAGTGGAGTGACATTTGCAATTTTCTAGTCTTCTGGCACCATGCCAGAGCCCAAGGATTTTTGAAAAGTCACTGTTAATATGCCTCCACAATTTCTAATGCTACCTCTTCCAGAACCCTAGGGTGCAGTTCATCTGGTCCTAGTGACTTATGTACCTTTAAGTCTTTCAGCTTTTTTGAGCACCTTCTCCCTTGTAAAAGCAACAGCAATCACTTCTCTTCCTTCACATACTACAACATCCGGCACATTACTGGTGTCTACCATAGTGAATACTGATGCAAAATACTCATTGAGTTCATCTACCATCTCCAGGTCTCCTGTTATTATTTCTCTAATCTCACTTTCTAGTGGTCCTATATACACTCATCTCTTATTTGTTTTCACATACTTGAAAAAAGCTTTTACCATCCACTGATATTGTTTCCTAGCTTGTTTTCATATTTCATCTTTTTCCCTTATTATTCTTTTACTTGCTCTCTGCAGGTTTTTAAAAACTTCCCAGTCCTCTATCTCCAACTACTTTTTGGTTTGTCGCATGCCCTCTTTTTTGCTTTTACATTAGCTTTAACTTCTCTTGTCAGCCATGGTTGTACTATTTTGCTATTTGAGTATTTCTTCATTTTTGGAATACACTTGTCCAGCACCTTCCTTATTTTCCCCAGAAACTCATGCCATTGCTGCTTTGCTGTCATCCCTGCCAGCAGCTCCTTCCAACTTTTGCCAACTCCTCTCCCATACCACTGTAATTTCCTTTACTCCACTGAAGTATTGCTACGTTAGACTTTACTTTCTCACTATCAAATTCCAAGTTGAATTCTATCATATTGGATCACTGGCTCCTATAGGTTCTTTTCCCTCAAGCTCCCTAATCGCCTCTGGTTCATTACATAACGCGCATGCATTAGCTGACCAGTATAGCTGATCCCCTAGTAGGCTCAATGACAAAACTGCTCTAAAAAGCTATCTCTTAGGCATTCAACGAATTCACTCTCCTGAGATCCATTACCAACCTGATTTTCCCCAATCAACCCGCATGTTAAAATCTCCCATGACGATCATAACATTGCCCTTTTGACTCATCTTTTCCATTTCCTGTTATAATCTGGAGGTATACAACTGCCATCAGGGTCCTTTTACCCTTGCAGTTTCTTAACTCAACCCACAAGGATTCAAAATCTTCTGATTCTATGTCACATCTCTCTACTGATTTGATTCCATTCTTTACCAGCAGAGCCAAGCCAACTCCTCTGCTCATCTTCCTATCCCTCCAATACAATCTGTAACCTTGGACATTCAGCTCCCATCTACAACCATCCTTTAGTCACAATTCAGTGATGGCCGCAACATCATACCTGACAGCCTATAATAGTGCAACTGTTTCTTATAATCCATGTATTGAGATATAACAATGAGTGCTGTATTTGCTACTCTTTTTGATTTTGCATCCCTAATGCACTGAACTCATCCTGCTGGTTGTGATTTTGTTCCATTATCTGCCTGCCCTTCCTGAAATCTGACTGCATGCTATCTTTGCATTTTTACCATTCTATCCTGAATCCCTTCACTCTGGTTCCCAGCCCCCTGCCAAATTAATTTAAATTGTTCCCAACAGCTCTAACAAACCTGGCCATGAGAATATTGGTCTCCCTCGGGTTCAAGAGCAACCAGTCTCTTTTGTACAGGTCATACCTCCCCCAAAAGAGATCCCAAAGAACCTAAAGTTTAGGACACAAAAATAAGGCTGGGTTCTTAATTATAAATATATAGTCATGATGGAGCTTAAGAAGGGACTTCAGAGTGTTAGGCGGGGACATGAGAAGGCCTCAATGAGTAGGATTAAAGAAAAACCCAATGCATTCTACATGCACATGAAAACAGGAGGATGACTAAAATGTGGATAGGACCATTCAGGGAACAAAGAGGAAACACATGCCTAGAATCAGAGAAGGTAGGGGAGGCCCTTAATGAATACTTTGCTTCACCAAGGAGCAGGACTAAGAATGTACAGTCAGTGTAAAACAGGCTGATGTGCTGGAGCATGTGGAGTTAAGAGGTAACATTGGGGCTTCTGAAAGTATTAGCACTGATAAGCTCCAGGGCCAGATTACTACAGGAAACTGATGATGATCTTTGCATCCTCACTGGCCACAGGAACCATTAACGGATTGTTCAAGAAAGGCAACAAGGATAACCCTGGAATTATAGCCTTATGACAATGATAGGCAAATTAATTATTGGAGAGAATCCTTAGGGGCCAGATTTATAATCATTTGGAAAAACAGTCTTATTAGAAATAGTCAGCATGGCCTTGTGAGGGGCAGGTGAAGGTGATTGTGTTTTGAGACTGTGACAAAACATTGATGATGTAGAGCGGTGGCTGGGCGAGGTGAGCATAGAATTTAGTAAGGTGTTCCACAAGGTATGCCCATCTAGGGAGTCAGGAGGCATGAGATCAGTTGGGGGGGGGGGGGAAGAAAGAGGATAAATTTAGAGGAGATACCAGAGACATAGAAACATAGAAAATAGGTGCAGGAGTAGGCCCTTCAGCCCTTCGAGCCTGCACTGCCATTTATTATGATCATGGCTGATCATCCAACTCAGAACCCCGCCCCAGCCTTCCCTCCATACCCCCTGACCCCTGTAGCCACAAGGGCCATATCTAACTCCCTCTTAAACATAGCCAATGAACTGGCCTCAACAGCTTCCTGTAGCAGAGAATTCCACAGATTCACCACTCTCTGTGTGAAGAAGTTTTTCCTAATCTCGGTCCTAAAAGGCTTCCCCTCTATCCTCAAACTGTGGCCCCTCGTTCTGGACTTCCCCAACATCGGGAACAATCTTCCTGCATCTAGCCTGTCCAATTCCTTTAGGATCTTATACGTTTCAATCAGATCCCCCCTCAATCTTCTAAATTCCAACGAGTACAAGCCCAGTTCATCCAGTCTTTCTTTATATGAAAGTCCTGCCATCCCAGGAATCAATCTGGTGAACCTTCTTTGTACTCCCTCTATGGCAAGGATGTCTTTCCTCATATTAGGGGACCAAAACTACACACAATACTCCAGGTGTGGTCTCACCAAGGCCTTGTACAACTGCAGTAGTACCTCCCTGCTCCTGTACTCGAATCCTCTCGCTATAAATGCCAGCATACCATTCGCCTTTTTCACCGCCTGCTGTACCTGCATGCCCACTTTCAATGACTGGTGTATAATGACACCCAGGTCTCGTTGCACCTCCCCTTTTCCTAATCGGCCACCATTCAGATAATAATCTGTTTTCCTATTTTTGCCACCAAAGTGGATAACTTCACATTTATCCACATTAAATTGCATCTGCCATGAGTTTGCACACTCACCCAACCTATCCAAGTCACCCTGCATCCTCTTAGCATCCTCCTCACTGCTAACACTGCCACCCAGCTTCGTGTCATCCGCAAACTTGGAGATGCTGCATTTAATTCCCTCATCCAAGTCATTAATATATATTGTAAACAACTGGGGTCCCAGCACTGAGCCTTGGTACCCCACTAGTCACCGCCTGCCATTCTGAAAAGGTCCCGTTTATTCCCACTCTTTGCTTCCTGTCTGCTAACCAATTCTCCACCCACACCAATACCTTACCCCCAATACCGTGTGCTTTAAGTTTGCACACTAATCTCCTGTGTGGGACCTTGTCAAAAGCCTTTTGAAAATCCAAATATACCACATCCACTGGTTCTCCCCTATCCACTCTACTAGTTACATCCTCAAAAAATTCTATGAGATTCGTCAGACATGATTTTCCTTTCACAAATCCATGCTGACTTTGTCCGATCACTTCACCGCTTTCCAAATGTGCTGTTATCACATCCTTGATAACTGACTCCAGCAGTTTCCCCACCACCGACGTTAGGCTAACCGGTCTATAATTCCCCGGTTTCTCTCTCCCTCCTTTTTTAAAAAGTGGGGTTACATTAGCCACCCTCCAATCCTCAGGAACTAGTCCAGAATCTAACGAGTTTTGAAAAATTATCACTAATGCATCCACTATTTCTTGGGCTACTTCCTTAAGCACTCTTGGATGCAGACCATCTGGCCCTGGGGATTTATCTGCCTTCAATCCCTTCAATTTACCTAACACCACTTCCCTACTAACATATATTTCACTCAGTTCCTCCATCTCACTGGACCCTCTGTCCCTTACTATTTCTGGAAGATTATTTATGTCCTCCTTAGTGAAGACAGAACCAAAGTAATTATTCAATTGGTCTGCCATGTCCTTGCTCCCCATAATCAATTCACCTGTTTCTGTCTGCAGGGGACCTACATTTGTCTTTACCAGTCTTTTCCTTTTTACATATCTATAAAAGCTTTTACAGTCCGTTTTTATGTTCCCTGCCAGTTTTCTCTCATAATCTTTTTTCCCCTTCCTAATTAAGCCCTTTGTCCTCCTCTGCTGAACTCTGAATTTCTCCCAGTCCTCAGGTGAGCCACTTTCTCTGGCTAATTTGTATGCTACTTCTTTGGAATTGATACTATCCCTAATTTCTCTTGTCAGCCACGGGTGCACTACCTTCCTTGATTTATTCTTTTGCCAAACTGGGATGAACAATTGTTGTAGTTCATCCATGCAACCTTTAAATGCTTGCCATTGCATATCCACCGTCAATCCTTTAAGTGTCATTTGCCAGTCTATCTTAGCTAATTCACGTCTCATACCTTCAAAGTTACCCCTCTTTAAGTTCAGAACCTTTGTTTCTGAATTAACTATGTCACTCTCCATCTTAATGAAGAATTCCACCATATTATGGTCACTCTCACCCAAGGGGCCTCTCACGACAAGATCGTTAATTAACCCTTCCTCATTGCTCAAAACCCAGTCCAGAATAGCCTGCTCTCTGGTTGGTTCCTCGACATGTTGGTTCAAAAAACCATCCCGCATACATTCCAAGAAATCCTCTTCCTCAGCACCTTTACCAATTTGGTTCACCCAGTCTACATGTAGATTGAAGTCACCCATTATAACTGCTGTTCCTTTATTGCACACATTTCTAATTTCCTGTTTAATACCATCTCCGACCTCACTCCTACTGTTAGGTGGCCTGTACACAACTCCCACCAGCGTCTTCTGCCCCTTAGTGTTACGCAGCTCTACCCATATCGATTCCACATCTTCCCGGCTTATGTCCTTCCTTTCTATTGCGTTAATCTCTTCTTTAACCAGCAACGCCACCCCACCTCCCCTTCCTTCATGTCTATCCCTCCTGAATATTGAATATCCCTGAACGTTGAGCTCCCATCCCTGGTCACCCTGGAGCCATGTCTCTGTGATCCCAACTATATCATAATCATTAATAACAATCTGCACTTTCAATTCATCCACCTTATTACGAATGCTCCTTGCATTGACACATAAAGCCTTCAGGCACTCTTTTACAACTCTCTTAGCCCTTATACAATTATGTTGAAAAGTGGCCCTTTTTAATGCTTGCCCTGGATTTGTCGGCCTGCCACTTTTACTTTTCTCCTTTGTACTTTTTGCTTCTACGCTCACTTTACACCCCTCTGTCTCTCTGCACTGGTTCCCATCCCTCTGTTGTGAACTAACCTCCTCACGCCTAGCCTCTTTAATTTGATTCCCACAGTTTGGTTTCATTTTTATTTTACACAGAGAGGTGAGTGCAATGCTGAGGATGGGGGCAGAGTTTGACAAAATAGGAATATTTAAAACTCTTTAGGCACATGGATGTAAGAGAAATGGAGGGTTATGGTCTGTGTAGGGAGGAAGTCTTAGATTGATAGTGGAGATTTATAGTTTTTGGTACAGCATAGTGGTCCGAAGGGCCTGTACTATTCTATACTCCAAATGGATTAGGATAAATGCTCAAAACAGAGTTTATACTTTTACAAAAAGGAATATGCTTCATTGATAAAATTGTGTGGAAGAGTGCCAAGGTAAGTGTGAACTCAAAAGAAACGCCTCACTGGCTTTAAAGCACTTCTCGTAACGTCATGGAATCAGATTATTTTCAGCACTAAAGCTACCTCCTGACCTCTTCTACTGATGCCAATGAAAGGTCAGCATTCTTCAAAATCAGCCAGGACAGCACAATTAGAATTCTTCTCTACCACCCATTCAAACCAGGTTTAATCCTTATAATATTTGTTAAATCAAATAAAGTTTATTCAACTTCTCCAATCCTTTCACCAATTAACTCATACCTACGTCCTTCTCCACAGATCATGAAGGGCACCAGATAAATGGGTGCTTTTCAAATCAACAGTAAAGAGTTTTCTAGTACTGTTCATGTGAAGTGACTGTTCCCACAGACTCAGTGTGGTTGACTGCCAGAAATTCAAGCAGCATCCACATGCCAAATACAACTTTATCACCCTTTCTTTGTTAAACTGTGCTAAGTTGGTTATTGAGCCTGCACTCTTCAAGTCGTAAAGTACTAATGGCTTGTCTTAATGCAAGGTCATGCTGTTTAATTGCAATTTTAATAAGATGGCGTGGTCAATTTACCAAGCACAGAATTAAATACAAATTTAAGCATGCAGTTGACCTTTATAAATGTCAAATAGAGCAGAGTGAAAATAAAGGACACCTAGCTGTTTAACACTGCTCAAATTATATGCAGACAGCAAGTCGGGCAACCACTTTGCCAAAATGTACAAACTAAGAAACTAATGGGTTGTAAACACTCAATATGTAATGGATGTAAAGGTTTCTGCAGGAAAAATACTGACTTTAACGTCAAACAAAACAAGGAGACAGAAGTGTGAAAAACTCAGGACTTCACATTTCCTAAGAATAGCTGTTGTAATTAATCATCATTAATCAATATAATTTGGTTTAAGTACAATTCTCAGCACTGCATTTAGAAGCTGATATGCTCAAATGAAAATAACAATTCATGTTATCTACTAAAAAAAGCCTGAATGTTTTGCTTAAATGTGATGACAGATACACTCAGAAACAAGGGTTCCAGATCTTATTCTCAATTCAGCATGCTGGTCTTTGTGGCATTTCTGAGGTACGTAACTGCTACCATGACACGACCCTCCCTCCTGCACCACCCCAACCCCCCACACCCAAAAGCAAGTGAAATATATCAATGAAGGTCAATCAAAAAAGAAATGAAACAATGATCTACTCCAAGAAATGGAGGAATTTATGTAAATTTGGCTGGACCAAACAGGAGAGCTGGTACAGGCAAACAGGACAGTAAGGGTCTTTTAATGCCTCCTAGCAGGGTAGATGATTTACCTAGATTAATTAATCAAATACAAATCACATTAACTGTTACCAAAGATTTAAAATCAATAACTGTACTCAAATTAGGAGAGTGGTCTGCCTGCTGTGCAGATCCACAGCAGAGCCCCACTATTTTAAAGTTTTCAAAACGTGCCATTAAAATAAAAATTACCTGACCAACTGCTGACATATCTGACATCCGGGAAGACATCTGAAATCAGAAGTAATATAGTGAAATATTTTGCAGTTGCATAAAACCAATAATGAGGGTGTTTGACAATAGCAATAAATTAGCAGCACTGACACATCTGATCTCAGTTAACGCAACCAAAATAATCGCTCCATAGTTTGGAATCTTTCCATTAAGAATAGATTTTTCAGATACATCAATATTTTAAAGCCAATAGATGAGTACTATCAAGTAATAGAATGCAAAAATGAAACCCAAAAGTAAGACAGGAGTAAAGCTTTACTGCAATTATACATAGCCTAGGAGAGACCACAGCAGGAAGACTTGCAAGTTAAAGCCCCCCATGGTAACTGCTGTTTCATTCTTACATGCCTCAGATATTTCTCTGTTTATTGCCTGTGTCACTGGAATGTTATCATTCGGAGGCCCATAGACAACTCCCAACAGTGATTTTTTTCCCTTTACTATTCCTAATCTCTACCCAGATGGATTCAACATTCCACTCCTCAGATCTTATATAGTCTCTCACTATAGCCCTGATCTCATCCTTAATTAAGAGTGTCACCCCACCTCCCTCATCTTCCTGCATATCCTTCTGCATTACCTGACATCTTTAGATATTTAATTCACACACAGTTCTCTCCACTCTGCAACCACATTTCTGTAATGGCCACTAAATCATACCCCTATGTACTGATTTGTGCCACAAGTTCACTGACCTTATTTTGAACACTACAGGTATTAAATAAAGTGCCCTTACACTCATTGTGCTTTTAAAATCTTGTAATCTTTTTCTCATTTGCACTTGACTTTTCTTTACTCCACTCTTACTTTTCTCTTTTACATCTCTTGCTTTTTCTTTATCTTTATCCACACTTTTCTCTTTTACTTTATCCATATTAAACAGTACTTTTTCAATTGTAAAAAGCTAGAAGCAACAGGAATATTGAACATTTGCATACTGCACATAAACCACTAAATTTTTATGGAGAGATGAAGAACACAATTAATGAAATGTTTATATCTACAGGGCTAGAATGCAAAGGGGTATAAAGGTAGATTATAGCAATGCACAGCCTTTGTTGGGCCACACCCAGAGCAAAGTAGTTCTAGGAAGAAGTTAATTTGCCTCTGAAGGTTCGAGAGTTAAATTGTGGGAAGAGAAGAAACCTTTGCTTTCTTTTGGGGAAAAAATGGAAATACTTGGGTCTGTCAGCACTGGTAGAGAAACACTTCAGGTCAATAGAATTCCTGATGCAGAGTTTCAGCCCAAAGATTCAATAACTCCTTTCCTCCCACAGATGCTGCCTGACCTGCTGAGTTCCTCCAGCAGATTGTTTATTCCCCAGGTTCCAGATCTGCTGTCTCAGGAATCTTCTCTGGATAAAGGAAAGGGTTGCC
Source organism: Mobula hypostoma (assembly GCF_963921235.1). NCBI lineage: Eukaryota > Metazoa > Chordata > Chondrichthyes > Myliobatiformes > Myliobatidae > Mobula > Mobula hypostoma. The sequence goes on along the minus strand of NC_086109.1, from coordinate 97,090,612 downwards.
TACTGTGGGTATAGAGAACTGAAATCCGGCAAGGTCCATTTGGAGTTTAGAATGTGCATACCAGCAGGCAAGAACAAGGAAAAATTCCAAAGCACTTTACAAAATATTGAAGTGAGGAGGCAACAAGGAATAGAGGAGGATTCAAAAGGGGAACAAATTGCAATCTGTATGAAGCTAAAGGATGTAGACAAGGTCTCAATTGAATAGTTCTCCCCTGCATTCACTATGGAGAAGGATTTTATACTTGGGAGAATTACTGGTTTGAAGGGGGTAAGGGGCTGGAATTTCACAACAATTTACCTTGAAATGGACAAAGTACAGGATGCCTTATGATTCTTTATTGCACCGTTTCAGAATTTTAAAGGTGGAGAAAGGTGCATTGAGGGTCAACAGAGGAGTTTGCTGGGAGTTCAAAAGTTTTCAAAACTTCTGGCCACAGAAGATGGGTACTTGATTTAAGAGGGGCAACACGGCTCAGGCAAGCAATTACAGCACTATGAGCCTAAAATCAGGGATAAGGAAATTATTGAGGAAAAACAATCTGACAGATAAGATTAACCTGTACTTGGGAGAGGCATAGGTTAGTTAAAGACAGTCAGCACTTTTTCCCACTCAAAAGCTGGTTGAAATCTAGAACTGACTAGCTGAGGAGCCATGAAAACAGGTACTCTCACACATTTAAGTGGTATTTTGATGAGCACTTGATACACCTTAAAATGTAAAGGGCTTCTCGATATGCGATGGGATATGGTGCACCGTTGGGCCTGTTTCTGTGCTGTACAATAAACATAGAACATAAACATCTACAGCACATTACAGGCCCTTCGGCCCACAATGTTGTACTGACCAAATAAAATTCCTTTGTTTGAAGGATGAGGCTCTGAAAAGATTTCCGACAATGGATATAGTGAAGAATCACAAAGCACTGTAACTCCACAAAACTGAAAACCAGTGCAATTTAGTACCTATATTTAAAATTAACCAAGGCACTTTAATATTCACAAATTAACACCAAATGATTCAGTTTTGGCAGCTGTACCATAAATAATATTTATATTTACTCGGCTTGTACTGGGCTTGTACTCGTTGGAATTTAGAAGATTGAGGGGGGATCTGATTGAAACGTATAAGATCCTAAAGGGATTGGACAGGCTAGATGCGGGAAGATTGTTCCCGATGTTGGGGAGGTCCAGAACGAGGGGTCACAGTTTGAGGATAGAGGGGAAGCCTTTTAGGACCGAGATTAGGAGAAACTTCTTCACACAGAGAGTGGTGAATCTGTGGAGTTCTCTGCCACCGCAAACTGTTGAGGCCAGTTCATTGGCTATGTTTAAGAGGGAGTTAGATATGGCCCTTGTGGCTACAGGGGTCAGGGGGTATGGAGGGAAGGCTGGGTTCTGAGTTGGATGATCAGCCATGATCATAATAAATGGCGGTGCAGGCTCGAAGGGCCGAATGGCCTACTCCTGCACCTATTTTCTATGTTTCTATGTCTCTATGTTTCTATATTAGAAAACAAAACAATAAAAGTGCATTCAGAACTAAATCATAATTAAATTGATATTTCTTTACCTGTGTGGGTCTTTTGAGCTTGGAATTATATAAACACATTCTCTCTTGGTAAAAGTATTCTCTATCCAGGATTTTTGGGACTATAAAATAAAACAAATCAGGTTAAATACTTCAGAAAGTAAATAATTTCACAAGTTTTTGCATTAGGCTAATTGTGTGGAACCACTGCATCACAATTCATCTCAATCATGAATTTACAGAAACACGGCAAATAATCCTAGTAAAATAACTCTCAAAACAACAAAGGTAACTCAACTACTTTCAAATTCTCTTAACATGAGTTTCCTGTTTATTTCAGCTTGCTCACCTTTTTCATTCTCTGGAAAATTGACCTGCAAGGTATTTATCCAAAAAAAATCCAAATGCAACTGCCATCTTTCACCAGCAAAAAGCAATGACCGGTAGTTTTCCAAAGAGTCTGCAAAAATACTGGGAATTTAGGTGGACAATGTTCAGTTCTGTGCATGAAATGATCCAAACAAAAACCTTGTATTTGAGGACCATTATTCACAACTTGCCTCGAGCCTGTTACACCATTAAGATCATGGCTGTTCCACGCCATTTCCCTCCGCTACGCCCACATCTCCATAATATCCAGAAGTCATTTTGAACAATTCAATGACTAAGTCTCACAGACCTCTATAAAAGGATTCTGAAGATTAAGTGTGAAGAATTTTATCCTCATTTCAGTCATAAATTATCTACTTATTTGGAGAATGTGATCTTTGGTTCTAAACTCTACAGCCTGAGGAAATGACCTTTCTGTGAAGCCACTTAAATTGTTTTTTTTAAAAAGTATGTTTCAGTGAGATTATCTCTTTGTTCTGAACACTAGAAAATAAAGGCCGACTGCATTTAATCTCTCCATTCAGAGACTAATAACCCTAACCCAATTATATCTTGGTGAATAATAATGTGTCCACTATATTGTCTCTTTCAGTGAAGACAACATATGCCTCTTCCATTTATTTACTCTCCTTACAAACCCTTCATTGTGTCTGTAAAGGAGTATTACAAAATTGAAACAGGCCATCTAGCCTATCAGGTCTACTCTGAACCAAGGGAACCTATCATATTAAACTCATCTTCCAGCAGTAGCGCATCCCTAAGCCTCCCAAAATGCACCATTGCACATCTACCTGCATTAAAATCCAGCTGTCATTTCACCAACATACTCATATAGACTACCACCAAACTACGAACTCCACAACTATAACCACTAACCTTACCAAGCCATTTTCAAAAACTGCACCTATTCTTCATTGATCCTCTGCAGAAGGCGAACAATACTGTTATCTCTTGGATCTAATCTCAATAAACCTGTGCAAAGTGAACTGACTAATTCTCCTGGTACTGGGCTCAGGGGAAATTCAGAGCAACACGTTTCAATTTTCCTCCCATTCATCCCAATCTGAACAGAAATCAATGTCTATTCCCTCTTGGGATCTGTTTTTAAAAAAACCATGTTGAACTATTGACCAATTATATCAAGTTTCGCACAAGGACAAAGACAAAATTAGTAAAATTTTAAACATGCTTGGCTTAACCTACACTGAAAATTTTGGACTATGTTCCAAGCATGAAAAAATGTAATGAGTAAGTTTTATTGATTTTGTGCCTATCATCTCAAGTATTTTCAATTCTAAACATTCAGAGATGCGATTCTGGTGTTCCAATCAGCAGCAGCACAGCGAGGTGATTTCTCACAGGTCGACAGTGCACATTTAAAAGGAGAGCTTTGCGGGTGTTGGGTGTCACTCCTGCGTCCCAAACAGCACAGAGAGGAGATTTCTCGCAGGTCGATGACGATCGTTTACAAAAGAGAACTTTGCAGTGTTTGGTGTCATTCTGGCAGCACAAACAGTGGCAAGAGCACCCCAGAGAGGAGCAAACAAAAGCACAGAAAGAACAAGCAGAGCGACCATTGTTGGGAGTGGGCCAGTGGTAAGAGTGGGAGTGTCACACTTTTGCTCAAAGGAGGCTTTGGCTCGAAAGAGGTGCTAGCTCTGGGTAAGCTGTCCGGGTAAGTTTCTGTTAAGTTTCCAGTTTTCTTACTGTGTCAAGGGTACTTAGTATAGTTTAACTGGCCGCTGTGCATTCTTCATACCGGATGTTGGAGTCCTGGGAGAACGAGTCTCTCCCAGGGAACTGCATGTGTGTGCAGTGCTTCCAGCTGCAGCTCCTTGAGGATCGTGTTGGAATCTGGAACAGCAACTGGATGACCTTTGGCTTGTATGGGAGAGTGAGAAGATCATAAATCTGAGTTACAAGGAAATAGTCACCCCAAAGTTGCAGGAGGCAGGTAGCTGGGTGACTTGTCAAGAGAAGGAATGGTACAGTGGATAGGCAGTTAGCACAGAGCAACCCTGTTGCCAATTCCCTTCAATAATAAACACACAGTTTGGGGTACTGAAGAGAGAATATAGAAAGCTAGCCAGAAAGCTGAGAAACATGTCCTCTCAGTTAGTCATTTCTAGATTGCTACCTGTGTCACATGCTAGTCAGGGTAGAAACAGGACGATTTGGCAGGTAAACACATGACTGAGAAGCTGGTGCAGAGGGCAGGGATTCAGGTTCTTGGATCATTGGGATCTCTTCTGGGGGAGGTATGACCCGTACAAAAGAGATGTGTTGCACCTGAACCCGAGGGGGACCAATATTCTTGCAGGTTAGAGCTGTTGGAGAGTGTTTAAGCTAATTTAGCAGGGGGTGGGAACTGGAGTGAAGGGACTTAGGATAGGACCGATGGTAAAAAAGCAAAGATAGTATGCGGTCAGACTGTCAGGAAGGGCAGGCAGACGACAGGACAAAATTGCAGCCAGCAGGGCAAGTATCCGTGCATTAGGGATACAGAATCAAAAAAAAGTAGCAAATACAGCACTCGGAGTGTTATATCTCAAGCACAGAGTACAAGAACTCAGGTGGATGATCTTGTTGCAGTTTTACAGATTGTCAGGTTTGATGTTGTGGCCACCACTGAATCGTGGCTGAAGAATGGTTGTAGTTGGGAGCTGAATGTCCAAGGTTGCACATTGTATCGGAGGAACAGGAAGGTAGGCAGAGGGCGTGACATGGCTCTGCTGGTAAAGAATGGCATCAAATCATTAGAAAGATGTGACATAGGATCGCAAGATGTTGAATTCTTGTGTTGTGTAAGGAAGTACAAGAGTAAAAGGACCCTAATGGCAGTTATATACAGGCCTCCAAACTGTAGCTGGGATGTGTACTACAGATTACACCAGGAAATAGAAAAGGCGAGTCAAAAGGGCAACATTATGACAAGCATGGGAGATTTTACCATGCAGGTCAATTGGGAAAATCAGGTTGGTAATGGATCTCAAGACAGTGAGTTTGTTGAATGCCTACTTTGGCTTTTTACGAGCAGCTTGTAGTTCAGCCTAGCAGGAGATCAGCTATACTGGATTGCGTGTCATGTAATGCACTGGAGGGGATTAGGGAGCTTAAGGGAAAAGAACCCTTAGGAGCCAGTGATCACAGTATGATCGAGTTCAACTTGAAATCTGATAATAAGTAAAGTCTGAAGTAGCAGTATTTCAGTGGAGTAAAGGAAATTAGTGGTATGAAAGAAGAGTTGGCCAAAGTAAATTGGAAGGAGCTGCTGGCAGGGATGACAGCAGAGCAGCAATGGTGTGAGTTTCTGGGAAAAATGAGGAAGATACAGGATAGTCTTATTCCCAAAACAAAGAAATACTCAAATGACAAAATGGTACACCCATAGCTAACAAGGGGAGTCAAAGCTAATGTAAAAATAAAAGACAGGGCATACAAAGGAAAAATTAGCAGGAAGATAGAGGATTGGGAAGCCCTTAAAGACCTACAGAGAGCAACGAAAGGAATCATTACGAGGGAAAAGATGAAATATGAAAGCAAGCTAGCAAATAATATCAAAGTGGATAATAAAAGCTTTTTCAAGAATGTAAAAATTGAGAGATGAGAGTGGATATAGGACCACTAGAAAGTCAGGCATGAGAACTAATGGCAAATGAACTAAATAAGTATTTTACATCAGTCTTCACTGTGGAAGTCACTAGCAGTGTGCCAGAGATTGAAGGGTGTAAAAGAAAGAAGTGATTGCAGTTACTATTACAGCAGAGAAGGTGCTCAAAAAGCCGAAAGACCTAAGGGTACACAAGTCACTCAGACAAAATGAACTGCAGCCTAGAGTTCTGAAAGAGGTAGAGGTATTAGTAATGATCTCTCAAAAAGTCATTGTGCTCTGGCATGGTACCAGAGGGAAAGAAAATTGTAAATGTCATTCCACTCTTTAACGTCACTCCACAAGGGTCTATGTTGGGTCACTTCTTTTTGTGCCGTATATCAATGATTCAGATGATGGAATAGATGGTTTTGTTGCCAAGTTTGCAGATATGAAGGTTGCTGAACGGCAGATAATGTTGAGGAAACAGGAAAGCTTCAGAAGGACTTAGATGAGGAGAATGGGCAAGAATCCAGCAGCTGGATGACCTTCGGCTTGTACGGGAGAGTGGGGAGACCACTGATCTGAGTTACAAGAAAATACCCACCCCAAGTTGCAGGAGACGGGTAGCTGGGTGACTTTCAGGAGAAGGAATGGTACAGTCAATAGTCTTGGTACATATTGGTACCAATGACATAGGAAGGAAAAGCAAACAGGTCCTGAAAAGAGAATTTAGAAAGCTAGGCAGAAAGCAAAGCAGGACCTCCAGGGTGGTAATGGGATGTTTCCCATGGTGGGAGAGTCTAAGACAAGAGGGCACAGCCTCAGGATAGTGGGGCATCCATTTAAAGGCAGAGCTTGATAGGTTCTTGATTGGACACGGCATCGAAGGTAACAGGCAGAAGGCCGGGGAGTGGGGTGGGGGGGAGAAAAGGATCAACCACAGTTGACTGGTGGAGCAGACTTGATGGGATAAATGGTCTAATTCTACTCCTGTGTTTTATGGCTTTTATTTCATATTTCTGAAATCTGCAGCTTTTTCTTTTTTATTGGCGAACAGACATTTAGGAAGTCAAACCACAGGATTTCCATGGACAAAATTGTCAAGGCAATAGGCAGATTGCAGGTAACGCAAGTACATAATGCTGAGAATATACGTGGACGTATGGCCAATCTGTGTGCTGTGTATAACCAGCAAAGGGCCCACCTTCCTCTGCTGGTTACAACTGGTTAGTACACAATACAGCAAAACTAAACCAAAGACCATTTCAAATTTGTACAAAATATTCTTTGGACAGATCAACTTCTAACTATATAACATTAATAACAAATAGATAGAATACTTTTTACATAAAGCAGCTAATCCATTTATGGGGCCACTGAACAGTTGCCAAGTGTGATACAATCTACTTCATTACGAACTTATCATATTGCCTGACTATACTGCACTTTCTCTGTAGGAGTTTTATCATTGTTTGACTTTGTACTACCTCGAAGCACTGTGTAATGAAATGATCTGTATGAAAGGCATGCAAAGCAAGTTTTTCCACTGTTACTCTGTGTGTGTGATTATAATAAATCAATTCCAATTCTTTAACATAATTAAAGAGTGAGGACCCTGTTGATTTGGACATTAAGAGCGGCAGGATGAACTTGTACATCCTTGTTCATTCCTCACCAACCCAGTACACAATTCCACCAATTAAAATTAAATTGGTGGAATTAAATTAAAAATTACTTCCCTTCACTGTGACTCTGTTATTACACCTTCCAGGGGCTGCTTCTCTCACCAAATTCTGCTTTCTTTTGGTTATTGTAAAGGACCAACTACAACTTCAGTCAATTGTGTGGGGAAAGAGCTTTGAAAGACCAGTAAACATTATTTGAAAGAGGAAGAAATGACAAATAAACAGACACACCAGTAAAATCAGAGAACTTACAGGCTTCAGTTTAGAAGTTTAAAAAGTATCTTGACCCACGCAAACTTACGAGAAAAGCAAACTCAGATTGCAATACCTCGTCTAGTACAGGAATAAAATGATTTTCCGTGGTTCTAGTTTAGAATTCCCAGGAAATACACTTTAAAAACAAATACTTTAGTACAAGAATTAATACTGTAAAGGCCCTTATTATTTGGGATTAATAATTACTTTGAATTCTTCAAAGCTACCCTCTCTCCACTTCTCATGCACAATGAGGAATGGGCAGGAAACGCAAGCAAAATGCTCATTCTGGAAACGATCAATTCAGTGGTAACAAAAGTGGGTATTTCATCAAAAAGTACAAAGGTACGAAACCAATCTGATGTAATGCAAGATGTGTACAATCCACAACAGTACTAAGGGGTATAGATAGGGTAAATGTAAGCAGCTTCTTCCGAAGTTGGGTGGGACCAGAATTAGAGGTCATGGGTTGAGGGTGAAGGTGAAATGTTTAAGGGGAAAATAAAGGGAACTTCTTCACTCAGAGGATTGAGAGAGCATGGAACCAGCTGCCAGCACAAGTGGTACATGCAAGATTGATTTCAACATTTAAGAGAATTCGGATAGGTACATGGATGGTACAGGTATGGTGGGCTGTCATCCTAGTGCAAGTCAACTGGAGCAGACAGCTTAAATGGTTTGACACAGTATAGATGGAACAAAGTTCCTGTGCTGTACTTTTCTATGACTCCAAGTATAGTGGATTCCAGTTAATCAGGACAGTTGCTTATCAGGGACAACTCTTAAAAGAGTAAAAACTAATTGAGAAAATTATTGGAATTCCCTTACTTGATTTGCAACACTGTGCTTAACTAAGGCAGGAGACAGTTTGCTGATCAGTTTCTAACTAGTGTCAGATGTGGCTGTTAGAGCAAACAGTTTTTAAAATTGTGTCAGTTGTGTGGTCTTGTGTTCAAATAGCAGTGATTTTTAGTACTGAAAATTGGTGAGAAACAAGCAGCAAGAGAATCCAGAACTGATTTGCTCACTGTCATCAGGCTTAGAGATGCCAGAAACAAAAATGGATCAACTTCAGGACTTCAAGTTAGAAACTACAAAGAATTTGAAGGTATCAACATCATCTTGAATGTTACAAAGAAAATGAAGATTTGGAGGATGCGATCCTTGACAGCATTGTACGAAGGCAGTCCATTATCTACACTAGATGTCTGCACTGATTTTGTTCATTTGCAGTCAATCAAAAAGAACACAGATGAATTCCTCCATTAGGAACTAATAGTTTTATAGCACTGTAGTAGTACTGATAGTGTTCTAAATCATTCTGCATTTCATTTAAATACATAACATGTTACTAGTTATATGGTAGTTTGTCTTTTATATGAGCCATATTGCACTGGTCCTGACATGTCCCAGTTAATCAGAATCCACAGTATATACTTCATTGGAACTAACAGTGCTTCAATGTGGTCTGACTGATATACTTAAAGCAATTTTATTTGCCCTTAAGGCGAATCAGAAAAATGGACAGTTCTCTAACATCAACCATCCACCAGCAACAGGCTCTACATTTCACAACTGCCAAAGACATATGCTCTTCCTAGACCATCTACTTAATAGCTAAGGCAACTTATGCTTTGTATATAACAATAAGCATAACACTGCCACAGATGACACCAAATCACTTATGCTCAGTTAAGAACTTCAATAACTGGACACAGCATTGCCTGCAGGAAGCATGTGGCCCAGTCCCAATTAGTCAGTACTTTTCCAGTCGCAAGCAGACTCTATCCCCAAGTATCTTCTGCAATAATTTCCTTTGCTACTGATGGGAAAAAAAAATCACTGATCTATAGCTTCCTGTTTGTCTCTACCTTCCTTATTAAACAAAGGAAAGAAAATGGCTGTTCTCCATTCCTCTGAGACCTCACCGCAGCTAAAGTTACAAAGATCTGTCAAAGCCCTAGCAATATCCTCTCTTGCCTCTCTCTATTAACAGAGATAAATCTCATTGAGCTCTGGGATGTATCTACCTTAATACTCTTCAAGAGACCCAACAACTCCTTTCTGTTAGGTGAGTGGGCAAATTCATGGCAGATGCAATTTAATGTGGATAAATGTGTGGTTATCCACTTTGGTGGCAAAAATAGGAAAACAGATTATCTGAATGGTGGCCGATTAGAAAAAGGGGAGGTACAACGAGACCTGGGTGTCATTATACACCAGTCATTGAAAGTGGGCATGCAGGTACAGCAGGCGGTGAAAAAGGCAAATGGTATGCTGGCATTTATAGCGAGAGGATTCGAGTACAGGAGCAGGGAGGTACTACTGCAGTTGTACAAGGCCTTGGTGAGACCACACCTGGAGTATTGTGTGCAGTTTTGGTCTCCTAATCTGAGGAAAGACATTCTTGCCATAAAGGGAATACAAAGAAGGTTCACCAGATTGATTCCTGGGATGGCAGGACTTTCATATGAGGAAAGACTGGATGAACTGGGCTTGTACTCGTTAGAATTTAGAAGATTAAGGGGGGATCTGATTGAAACGTATAAAATCCTAAAGGGATTGGACAGGCTACATGCAGGAAGATTGTTCACGATGTTGGGGAAGTCCAGAACGAGGGGTCACAGTTTGAGGATAAAGGGGAAGCCTTTTAGGACCAAGATTAGGAAAAACTTCTTCACACAGAGTGGTGAATCTGTGGAATTCTCTGCCACAGGAAACAGTTGAGGCCAGTTCATCGGCTATATTTAAGAGGGAGTTAGATATGGCCCTTGTGGCTAAAGGGATCAGGGGGTATGGAGGGAAGGCTGGTACAGGGTTCTGAGTTGGATGATCAGCCATGATCATACTGAATGGCAGTGCAGGCTCGAAGGGCTGAATGGCCTACTCCTGCACCTATTTTCTATGTTTCTTGATATCAACATGCCCCGGAATATATGCATAACCCCCTTGATCTCACTGTCCTCCTTGGTCAATACTGATGCAATGTAATCATTGTACTCTAGAGCTTTTTCCTCTTGTTCTAGTCATAAATTTCCCTTTCTCCTTGAGTGGTCCTATCTTCACTCTCTAGGGGTCCTCTGTTTTAATGCATGTGTAAAATGCCATGAGATTCTTTTAAATCTCCTCTCCTCACCAAAGTGATTTTATGGTCCCTTTCAGAATACCTGTTTAGTTGTCTTCTGCTTCCTTTATATTCCTCAAAAGCTCTATCTAATATCGGTATCTCAAACATTACACAATTCTTATTTTTGCTTTTTGACTAAATTTGCAAGATCTTCCCAACTAGGTGCTGCCTGACTTGGTTCATATAGGCAATTTCCATTTCCCTGCCTTCACCAACATCCTTTGTCCTTAAAAAGCTCTATCAAGTTAGAAGCGAGACAGAATTTATCCCCCAATACAAAGCATGCTGATAATCCTCGATTGGACCCTGCCTTTCAAAATGTTCATGGATTCCATTTGCTAGAATAAGTGTATTGGTAGTGGGAAGCCATCTGGGCTTCTGTTCAAGGCTGGAAGTGGTTTAGAACTTAATTCTGCTATGTAATGTTATAATTTTCTCCACTCTACACTCAACTCTTGTACTTCGCACACTGGTCTATAGCAGCATATTTTCAAAACCTGTCAATCTATGCCGTCAGCTCCTCGCTGTAATACTTCAGATCCAATTATGGATCTATTTTCTAATGCTTTAAATTGGAAGTTATTTGCATTACAATGATGGCTGATTCAGTACTTTTGTACTTGATAGGGATTTTGGACCACAAAAAAAATCCTTCCTGCCTTCAATTTCAATAAACTCAAATCTTTAAAATGCTCAGATACAATCTGCACAGAAGTAATGCCCCAAAAATGCAAAAAGTTCTAAAAATAAATTGTTAGCAACAAACAAATCTACTCCAACAGCAGCAGCTTTTATAACAGACAAGCAATTGCCCAATAGTAAATCAGTATTTATGCAGCAGCGTAAGTCTAAAAGAACAAAAGCCACAAGTGTAACACCCATTATTCCATGCAGAATTATTATTTTCCCTAGGTAAGTACCATTAGATTCAGGATTCTCGTATATGTACACAAAAATGCTGAACCTGCCTGTCCTTCACTAGTTTGTTCCTCAAAAGTTCCAGCAAACACCCCTCTAACACTGCGTATTCATGCACTCTGGTGCAATATTCTCCATTCTGTTCAATGGAGAAAAATGGCCAAAAGCAAAAACCTTTCTTTTTTAATTAATTGCATTTAGTTAAATGTTAAGTGTGATTTTTTTTTAATTCAAGTTTTCTTAAATTGATAAAATGGTTTGATTTTTAAAAAAATATTTCAGCAGCAGTAACATCTAGTTTTGTTAGCTTTATTGTTATTGCTGTGGACAGCGAGATTGCAGACCTGACGCAGACTGGGAGACCGCTTTGCTGAACATCTACGCTCTGTCCGCCAGAGAAAGCAGGATCTCCCAGTGGCCACACATTTTAATTCCACGTCCCATTCCCATTCTGACATGTCTATCCACGGCCTCCTCTACTGTAAAGATGAAGCCACACTCAGGTTGGAGGAGCAACACCTTATATTCCGTCTGGGTAGCCTCCAACCTGAGGCATGAACACAGACTTCTTTAACTTCCGTTAATGTGCCACCTCCCCTTCATATCCCATCTGTTATTTATTACATTATTAATTTTTTTTCCCTCTGTCTCTCCTTTTTCTCCCTCTGTCCCTCTCACTATACTCCTTGCCCATCCTCTGGGCTCCCCCGCCCTTTCGTTCTCCCTGGGCCTCCTGTCCCATGATCCTCTCATATCCCTTTTGCCAATCACCTGTCCAGCTCTTGGCTCCATCCCTCCTCCTCCTCCTGTCTTCTCCCATCATTTCGGATCTCCCCCTCTCCCTCCCACTTTCAAATCTTTTACTATGTCTTCTTTCAGTTAGTCCTGACGAAGGGTCTTGGCCCAAAACGTCGACTGTACCTCTTCCTACAGATACTGCCTGCCCTGCTGCGTTCACCAGCAATTTTTATGTGTTGCTTGAATTTCAAGCATCTGCAGATTTCCTTGTGTTTGCATCCATATCTGGTAGTCTTGTTCCAATGATGTTCTGTGCAGTCCTGATGGACACTGCTGAGCCTTCCCAAACATCAAGAAGATGTTGGTAGTCCAAGAGAGCTCCTCTCTGATGTTCATTCCCAAGAATTTAAAGCTGGATATCCTTTCCACCGCTTCACTGTTTATATGTAGTGAAGCTCATTCATAGCTTCTTGATTTTCTGAAATCCATAACCATGTTTTTCTTTTGATTGAGTGAAAGGTTATAGTTATTGCACCATTCACAGTTTCTGCACCACCCCTCATTGTGATTTGTAATTAATCCAATCACTGATTTTGACGAAGTTTGTGTCATGGACAGAAGCTCAGTCATGGGTGAAGAGAGGGTGAAGTAATGGGCTCAGTACACATTCCTGCAGTGCACCAGAATTTGAAGTAGGGAGGTTGATATGTACTTGCCTAATCTGACTATCTGGATACAACAGGCAAGGAAGTCCAGAATCCAGATGATATTGAGTCCCTGATTGTGCAGTTCAACAGTCAACCTCTTGGGGAGTATGGTATTGAAGGCACAACTGTAGTCAATAAAAAGCATTCTGGTGTAGTGTCCTTATGCTCCAGGTATTTCACTACAATGTGGAGTGCGGTGGAAATGATGTCCTTGGTTGATCTGTTTGCCTTACAGGCAAACTAGTGCAGGTCCAGAGTAGCAGGGATGGTGTTCTTGATTAGATCTGACAGCCAGCTAAGCCTGCAGGGAAGGCTCAATTCCCTTTCCGTCATCCAACACTTAATCGGTTATACAGGATAGAAACAAACCCTTCTGCTCAGCTGGTCCATGCCAACCAAGATGCCCATTCCAAGCTAATCCCATAATATTCTAGATCTTTCTAATTCACGAGACTGTCCAATTGTCATGTAAACTTGTTATTGTACCTGCCTCAACCACTCGCACTGGCAGTTCATTCCACAAAGATACCAATCTGGTTTCTCCTCATGTTTCTACTAAATCTTTCACCTCTCATTAAACTATGCCGTCTAGTTCTAGATTTCCCAGTGTCAGGGAGAAAGAACAAGCCCATTCACCACATCTATACAATGTACAAAACACTGAAACCGGATAGGGACTTGCAAATGAGGATCAAATCAGCTCCAGACAGAAGTTTTCAATATTATTGTGAAAGTGAACTTTGTATCATAGCATATATTAGTGGTGAAAGGAGGCAGCACGCTGAACTGATTAGCATGTTTTCTAGTTCGGAGTAGTTTACAGACTTACAAAAACCATGTTAATTATTGGCACCTAAATTGTTCCATTTAAGATACTTAGAGTGCAAGAATTTAACAGTAAAAATAAAGAAAAACAAGTGTGAAACAAGAATTTGTGGAAATTAATAAATAGCAAAAGCAGATGTGTGCTGCAGAATAGCTAACATCTTCAGTGAAGTGGTCCCCTTCTCAACAGTCCCACTTTCTAAGCATCATAATCCTTTAACAATGCACTTTGCACAGAAGATTGTTGAAACTTGTCATCTTCAATAACTGTAGGTAGTTTCTTTGGCCAACCTGAAAGCTGGCTTTAATAACATTTTAAATTAAAGCAAAATCCAATATGATTCAAAATGCCAAGTACGGCTGAATTACACTGCATGCAGTCTTTCCCTACAGAGCAAATAATTAACCAAATGGATCAGCAAACCAAAGGGTGGTAAGCTTGTAGAATACCCCCCAGGGATCCTAACACTTAGGACAAAAAGCAGGGCACATGTATAAAAATCACAGACAAGCGCAAGTGTAATAGGTTACACTCGTAGGTGATTTCAACCAGGAATTTAGTGTGATTATTTTAAAAGTGCATTCAGAAGACTTTGAGGCAGCAGATAGTCCTGCTAGGAAAGGGACAGTAAAGTACTTAAACTTTGGGAATATAGCTGGGCAAGTGGTAGGATTGTGAGTGGAAGAACATTTTGACGATTACGATCACAATTCTTAAGTATCAAAGCAATTAAAAAGAATGCACCTGAAATCAAGATCATGAATTGTGGAAGACCCAATTCTGGCACAAAATTAGAGCTGGCAAAAGCAGTCTAGGGTCAGCTACCTGCAGGCAAGTCTGCCTCCAATAAATGGAAGTCATCCAAAAATGCGTTAGTGCAAACATTTTTTTGTGCAGAGTGCAGGCACGTATATGAATAAATGCCTAGAGCTTTCAGCAAACAATACTTTTCATAGCTTTATAAAACTATTTAAGGTATATCAAAGAAATGCTAAGTTAAACACATTACAATATACACATTGCATATCCTGTGTTAATGTGAATAAATCTGACAGCTCAACATCTCATATGAGAAAAAGAGAAAAATATAGCAATCTACATTAACAGCTTGACCTAAGCTTAAAGGCGGCACGCATCATCATCAGGTGCCGTGCCCAGTTTGAGCTTTGACTGCCATGGCCCACACACTCCTGTTTCAGGTCAAGTAGATCAATTCATTGGTATTCATTTCCAGTTCTCTGGCTGCTGTCTCCATCATCATTTGTCTTTGTCTTCCTCTTGCTTTCTTCCCTTCAATCTTTCCCATAATTACCATGCATTCTAACTCCTCTTTCCTAATCACATGTCCAATGAAGTTATGTTGCCTTTTCATGATCTCATACATTATTTCTCTTTTTGTGTTTGCTCTGTTCATGACATTATTAGATATTCCTTTCGTCCATGATATTCTTTGCATCCTCCTCAAAAACCACATTTCTGCTACTACAATTCGTTTCCTCATGTCACTAGATATTGTCCAACATTGAGCCATATAACATAACTGGATAAACGTAACATTTCAGTACTCTGAGGTGGGTTGTCATGCCTAGTTTAGTATTGGTCAGTATACTCTTCATTCTCGTAAAGGGAGTGTCTTTTGCCATCCCTATTCTTCTTTTGATGTCCATGTCGCACCTGCCATCTGATGTCATCCAGCTTCCTAAGTAGCAAAAGTTCTGTACTTGTTTTATGTCTTCCCCATTTATTCTCAGCCTGCAGATAGGATTCTCCTTCTTTTTGGATATCACCATACATTATCTTTTTGCAATTGATAGATAGACCCATTTTTGCACTTTCTTCAACAATTATATCAATTAAATTTTGTAGTTCTTCTTCCAAACTTGCAATTAACGCAGTGCCATCTACATATCTGAATTTATTGCTGTTTTCACAAGATGTCTCTTATTTTTTGTAATATTGTCTCACTGTACACATGAAGTAAATCAGGGGGGAAAACACACTCTTGTCTAACGCCTCTCTTGATTTTCGTAAACTGACTCACTTCTCCAACTATTCTTACAGCGGCAGTTTGTTCCCAGTACAGATTTCCGATTAGGCAGAGGTTTTTCGAATCTAGATCTAGAGCTTTCTGCAATATTTCAAATAACTTATTGTGCTTCACTTTATCAAATGCTTTTGTGTAGTCGATAAAACAAACAAATCTGTTTGCACATGAATAGCTCGTTCCGATAGTATCCTTAACATCAATATCGCGTTTCTTGTACCTTCGTCTTTCACAAAACCACATTGTTCTTTGCCTATTTCAGCTTGGATCTTACTTTAGCTCGTCATCAAAATTCTTAGGAAGTATCTTGGTGATATGACTCATTAAACTTACGGTCCTATGTAATTCACATTCCATTGCTCCAGCTTTCTTAGGAAGGGTGATAAATACTGATTTTTTTCATCTCTTCTGGTATTATTCCAGTCTCATAAATGTCATTGATTAAATCAGTAAGTTTTTCAATTCCATAATCTTCAAGGGCAATAATTTGTTCTATTACTAATTCATCAGGACCTGCTGCCTTTCCTTTTTTCATCTTATTTACTGCATTACAAACTTCAGATTTTAAAATACTTGGACCTTCAATGTTTTTCTTAATTTCTGGTTTTTTGCCTCGATCGTCTTCAAACAATTCCTGAATATACTCAGTCCATCTGTTCATAATCTCATCTTTTTTCATGATAATGGTACTGTCTTTTGCTTTCAAACATCCACCTGAAGAACAGAGGAGCTTTTTACCAGTGATATTCTTGATTTGTTGGTGTAACCTTTTTGGATCAGTAATAGGGATTCTTTCTATTTGCTCACATTCCTGGTTTAACCATTCTTCTTTGGCTTTTTGACATTTAGCAATTATACAGGTATATGCACCAACAAAAGATGGAACAAATGAAGATATAGATAAATCCTGTGAAGAGCTTGAACAAGCAAAGAATGGATGCAAATCTCAAGATATTGTTATTGTCATGGAAGATCTAAATGCTAAAGTAGGACAAGGCGCTAATGGAAATACCATAGGAAAATTTGGACTAGGGGAAAGAAATGAAAGAGGTGAGAAATGGGTAGAATGGTGCAAGATGAATAATCAGGTCATTCTGAATACCTACTTTAAAAACCAACCAAGCCGCTTGTGGACCTGGAAAAGTCCAGGTGATAACACTAGAAATCAAATTGACTTTATTACTATAAACCAAAGATTTAGAAACTCAGTGACTCAATGCAAAACATATCCAGGTGCTGACTGTAATAGTGACCATAACCCAGTAGTATGTCATGTAAAAGTAAAACTTAAAAAACTAAAGCAGCAAATACCTGAACAATCCCTTGACTACTTGCAATTAAAGAAAACTTAAGACAAAAATTTACAATTGAAGTAAGGAATAGATTTCAAAGTCAAGAAACAGCATCTGTTGAAGATGATAGCAATCATGTAGAAATGAAATTTAACTCTCTAAAAGATGCCTTGGTAGAATCAGCAAAGTCAGTGATTCTTAAAAAAGAAAAAAGCACAAAGAATAAATGGATGACAGATGAAATCAAAAATCTAACGGAAGAAAGGGGACAGAAGAAAGCAAATCCTACAGAATACAAGTCCTTAGATAAAAAAGTTAAAAGCTTATGTCAAAAAGCCAAAGAAGGCACTACCTTCTGATTAACAGTTGATAAAACAGAAAGAGTTGGGGAGTGCTATTAAAGAAGTTTCGAACAAGGTCCGTTCAACATAGCCAATGAAAAGACATGTGCAGCTAGCGCCAATGCATGTGGTGTGACAAACTCAGACAGACATTTATAATAAACTCACCGAACCTATTGGTACCCAAATTACATCACTTTCCAGCTTGTCTGTTATAACAATGCTATCCCCTTTTCGCAGTTTCCAAGACATCCTTTTATTTATTCATTCATTTATGGAATGTGGGCATCGCCAGCTAAACCAGTATTTATTGCCTATCCCTAGTTGGGCTTGAGAAGGTGATGGTGAGCTGCCTTCTTGAACCACTGCAGTCTCTGAGGTGTAGGTACACCCACGGTGCTGTTAGGGAGGAAATTCCATGATTTTGACCCAGTGACACTGCAGGAATGGTGATAGGTTTCCAAGTCAGGATGGTGAGCGACTTGGAGGGGTATTTCCAAGCGGTGGTGTTCCCAGGTATCTACTGTTTTTGTCCTTCTAGATGGTAGCGATCGTGGGTCGGGAAGGTGCTGCCTTAGGAACTTTGGTGTGTTGTTGCAGGGCATCGTGTAGATAGTACACACTGCTGAAACTGTTTGTCGATGGTGGAGGGATTGGATGCTTGTGGAAGGGGTACCAATCAAGTGGCTGCCTTGTACTGGATGGTGATGAATTTCTTGAGTGTTGATGGAGCTGCACTCATCCAGGTGAGTGGCAAGTATTCCATTACACTCTTAACCTGAGCCTTGTAGATGGTGGACAGGCTTTGGGGAGTCAGGAGGTATGTTACATGCCACAGGATTCCTAGCCTTTGCCCTGCTCTGGTAGCCACAGTGTTTATATGGTTAGACCAGTTCAGTTTCCTGTCAATGGTAATCCCCAGGATGTTGATAGTAGGAGATTCAGTGATGGTGAGACACTGAATGTCAAGGGACGATGGTTAGACCTTCTCTTGTGGAGATGGTCATTGCCTGGAACTTGCGTGGCTCGAATGTTACTTGCCACTGGTCAGCTCAAGCCTGGATATTGTCCAGGTCCTGCTGCATTTGGGTATGAACCGCTTCACTATCTGAGGAGTCATGAACGGTGCAGAACATTGTGCAGTCTTCTGCCAACATCCGCACTTCTGACCTTATGACGGAAGGCCAGTCATTGATGAAGCAGCTGAAGATGGCTGGCCCTAGGATACTTCCCTGAGGAACTCCTGCAGTGATGTCCTGAGGATGAGATGGTTGGCCTCCAACCACCACAACCATCTTCCTTTGTGTCAGGTATGATTCCAACCAGTGGAGGGTTGCCCCCCTAATTCCCAATGACTCCATTTTTAGCAAGGGCACTTGATGCCATACTCTGTCAAATGCTGCCTTGATGTCAAGGGTTATCACTCTCACCTCACCTCTGGTATTTAGCTCTTTGGTCCATGTTGAGACCAAGGAGGTGATGAGGTCATGAGCTGGGTGGCCTTGACAGAACCTAATCTGGGCATTCGTAAGCAGATCATTGCCGAGTAGGTGCTGCATGATAGCACTGTTGATGACCCCTTCCATTACTTTGCTGATGAGTGAGAGTAGGCTGATAGAGTGGTAATTGGCTGGGTTGGACTGTTCTGTTTCTTGTGTACAGGACACACCTGGGCAATCTTCCACATTGCTGTGTAGATGCCGGTGTTGTAGCTGTACTGGAACAGCTTGGCTAGTGGCACGGCAAGTTCTGGAGCACAAGTCTTCAGGACTATTGCCGGGATTTTGTCTGGGCCCATAGCTTTCGCAGTATCCGATGCTTTCAGCCCTTTCTTGAAAGTCTCCTGGATTCATGGCTTCCCCTATACCATGGTTGATGGAACACTTATTTGCATTTCCTGTTTCTCAGACTTCTGTTCTCACCCCAGCTCCCCTAATTCTCACTTTTCATCTTACTAGCCTCCATACACAGCACATCACCCTTTGTCATTTTCTCCACTGCAACTAGATCTCATCACTAGCCACATCTTCTCCTCTGCACCCTGTTCCACCTCTCACAGGAACCAATCCTTCTGTGATGCCCTTTCCTGCACATCCCCCTGACACATTCCTTACAACTATGGGAGGTGCAACACTCGTTCTTACATGCTCAATCCCCGCACGATGATGAGGGAGGAACAGTCTTTCCAGGTGAGGCAAAGATTTACATACACCTCCTCCATCCACTGCATTGGGTGCTCCCACATTAATGAGACCAAGTGCAGACTAGATGACTAATTTGCAGAGCACCTCAATTTGTCTGCAACAGCCACACCTGAAATGCAGTTTCAATTTCCCTTCCACTCCCATACTGAACAGTCTTCTCCATACCATGATGAGGCCCAATATATCCTACCTGTGCAGTGTAAATTTTCTAATTTCTGATCCTCTCCTCTTTTGATTTCCCTTTGCCCTTTTTCCCCTTTGGATTCACCTCCATAGAGCAGCGTCGAGGGAACGTATGATCCAGCTTGCTTCCTTTTCTTAGTTTCCTCCTCTTAAAACACACTTTTCTGTTTAAGCTCAATCATAGCAAACAAATCAGGAAGGCAGAGAAAGCACCCTAAGGAAACATGCACATATTAATATCTATTCATGGAGATGTGCCCAGGACTGTTCCAAACACACCACAAGCCTGTTGAAGACAGCAGAACATGGAAACAGCATTTCCAGGACAAGAACAACAATCCAGGCCCTCACATCCCAGTCAGTCACATGCAGAGTCCAGCAGAACTTGGAAATAGTTCCAAGTCTATCATCTTCAGTCATTCATGATTCACAAAATAATTCCTCTGTTTGTCACATATATAAATAACCTGGATGAAAATGTAAATGAGCTGGATAGTAAATATACACATAATACAAAGATAGATGGTGTTGTGGATATCATAGAAACATAGAAAACCGGTCAACACAATACAAAGCTGTGCCGAACATATCCCTACTTTAGAAATTACCTAGGGTTACCCATAGCCCTCTATTTTTATAAACTCCATGTACCTATCCAGGAGTCTCTTAAAAGACCCTATCGTATCCACCTCCACCATCGTTGCTGGCAGCCCATTCCACGCGCTCACCACCCTCTGTACCTACTTCCAAGCACGTTAAAACTGTGCCTTCTCGTGCTAGTCATTACAGCCCTGGGAAAAAGCCTCTGAGTATCCACACGATCAACGTCTCTCATTATCTTGTACACCCCTTATCAGGTCACCTCTCAACCTCTGTCACTCCAATGAGAAAAGGCTGAGTTCATGCAACCTATTCTCATAAGGCATGCTCCCCAATCCAGGCAACATCCTTGTAAATCTCCTCTGCATCCTTTGTATGATTTCCATGTCCTTCCTGTAGTAAGGTTTCCAGAACTGAGCACCAACTGCAAGTGGGGTCTGACCAGGGTCGTACATAGCTGCAACATTACCCCTCGGCTCCTAAACTCAATCCCACAATTGATGAAGATCAGTGCCCCGTATGCCTTCTTAACCACAGAGTCAACCTGTGCAGCAGCTCTGAGTGTCCAAGATCCCTCTGATCCTCCACACTGCCAAGAGTCTTACCATTAATACTATATTCATATTATAGCAGACTGACAAAACAAATACAAGATATAGATCAGCTGCAGATATGGGCAGAGATATAGCAGATGACATTTAACCTGGCCAAATGTGAAGTGTTGCACATTGACAGGTCAAATGCAAAAAAGTCAGTACACTGCAAGGGCAAGACCCTTAAAGGTGATGATGAGCAGAGGGATCTTGGGGTCAAAGTTCATAGCTCCCTGAAACTATCTACCCATGTTGATAGGGTGGTTAATTAGGCATATGGCATGCTTGCCTTTATTGGCCGAGGCACTGAGTTCAAAAGTTGGGAAGTTACGTTGCAGCTTTATAAAACTTAGATAGGCCACATCTGGAGAATTGCATACACTTCTGGTCACACCATTATAGGAAGGATGTCAAGGCTTTGGAGAGGGTGCAGACTAGGTTTACCAGGATGTTACCTAGATTAGAAGGCATACGAGATATTGGACAAGCTTGGGTTGTTTCAAGTTCCTGGGTGTCAAGACCTTGGAGGATCTAACCTGGTCCCAACATATCGATGTAAAACAGCGACTATTCTTCATAAGGGGTTTGAAGAGATTTGGGATGTCAACAAATACACTCAAAGTTCTATAGATGTACCGTGGAGAGCATTCTGACAGGCTGCATCACTGTCTTGTATGGAGGGGCTATTGCACAGGACCAAAAGAAGCTGCAGAGGGTTATAAATCTAGTCAGCTCTATCTTGGGTACTAGCTTACAAAGTTCCCAGGACATCTTTAGGGAGCAGTGTCTCAGAAAGGCAGCGTCCATTATTAAGGACCTCCAGCACTCAGAGAGTGCTTTCTTCTCACTGTTACCATCAGGTATGAGGTACAGAAGTCTGAAGGCACCTACTCAGCGATTCAGGAACAGCTTCTTCCCCTCTGCCATCCAATTCCTAAATGGACATTGAATCTTTGGACACTACCTCACTTTTTTTTTTAAAATACACAGCGTTTGTTTTTGCACTTTTTAAAAAATCTATTCAATATGCATATGCTGTAATTGATTTACTTATTATATTTATTATTTTTCCTCTGCTAGGTTATGCATTGCATTGAACTGCTGCTAAATTAACAAATTTCATGTTACATACCGGTGGTAATAAACCTGATTTTGATTTTCCCCTGGAGCACTGGAGGCTAAGGGGAGATCTGATAGAGGTTTATAAGATTTTGAGAGGCATAATCATAACCGTTTTCCAGGAGTTGAAAAGTCTAATACCAGAAGATATGCACTTAAGGTAATAAGGGGTTATTTCAAAGAAGATGCGAGGGGCAAGTGTTTTGTTTTAAAAAAACAGCCTGGGATGTGCTGCCTGGGGTGGTGGGAGAGGCAGAAACATGACACTTTTAAGATATATTTAGATAGGCACATGAGGGTTAGGAAAATGTAAGGATATGGACACTATGTAGGCAGAAGAAATTAGTTTAGCTATCCAGTTAATTACCAATTTAATTGGTTCAGCACAACATTGTGGACTGAACGACCTGTTCCTGTACCGTACTGTTCTATGTTCTGTTAAAGCCCTCAAGTACTAACTGCCCCCAAGAAGGTAAATTATGCTGAAACTTGTGAACACATTCAGTAAAATAGTTTAGTCCCCCAATTTGTTAAAACATGCATCTCATCAAAACAGGAAGACTCCTCTTTTAATGTGAGCTACAATCATAAAGCTATATTAGACAGGGAAAAAAATCTCTTCAAAGTTAACCATACAGTTTCACAAGATGAAGTGGAGCCATCTGAATGACGAGTGGCATTAATACTTTGGAAACCTCTCATCACAACAGGGAGTTTTCCCCTTCACTGTAATTAAAAGAGCTTAACTGTATTTAAACCAGTTCTGTTTAATTTCCCCACCTCATCCTACATGCAGGTTAAATTGTCTGTGTGCAGAGGTATACCCAATTACCATCAACAGTTACTGATGATCAGCTGTACAGAGACCTTCTCCAGACCACAAATTGTACTATAAATCTGCCTTTACCTCCAGTCTACCAACAGCAAGCTCTCTGCAAAAGTAAACAACTGGACCTGAATTTTTGAGACACCATTTCTATAATACGAAACAAATCCTTAAACATCCAAAATTAATGAGACTTACAAATTATACAGTATGTGTTTTCATCCTGAGCCAAAGGTAGAAAAAAGCTATCTCAGTTGCTGGGTCGGAAGTCAATTAACTGGGATTTCCATATATCGATCAATTATACTGAATAATCTATAAGATCGAAGCAAAGCACATTATGTAAATTTAATGTTCACAATATTCATCTGAAATATGGAAAACAGCTCAATTATTAACTGTTTCTAATCTAGGTTATTTTACATAATGGTAAAAGGTTGAATTAATCTGCTATCATTTCAGAGTAAAGCATAGAAACAAACTGGCCTTTGATAGTCAGGGCATTGAATACAAGAATAGGGAAATTACATCCCAATTTATACAACATGGGTCAAACCTCAACGGAGGTCATGTGCGTTGTTCTGATCAGCTAAGGTATAGAAAGGGTGCAACAATGTAGAGGATGCAGAGTAGGTTCAGCAGGCTATTACCTGGAATGGAACAATTCAGTTATGAGGCAAGTCTAGGTTCATTTCCCTAGAGCAGATATCAAGAGGAGATATGACTGAGGCAAATACAATTAATGCGGGTAAAGATAGGATAGTCTGTAGGACTTCATCGTAAGTAGATAAGATTAAAGATTTAGGCTAAGGGCAAGAGATTTAGAGAGGATGTGAAAGGGGGCCGTTTTCACTCAAAGTGCATTCCTTGACACAGTGGTCCTGACAGCATTCAGGTGAAGTGATGCATAACTATGGTATTAACAATTAACGGCAGGAACATGGTGGGAAAATAGCTTGTTTCAATGGTGTATGATTAAAGAAAATAACATTTAATGTAACAACGATTGTACTTTTATACTGGGGATGTGAGCATCATTGGCAAAGCCTCTTATTGCTCACTACAGGCTATCCTTAATTGCTATTGAGGTATTAGTGGTGAATTGTTTTCATGAACTGTGATACTCTCATAGTGGAGGTTCCAGTGACAAAATGGCCTCTCTCCACAATAGCATGATGGTTACTTAGAGGGGAAAATGCAGGTGTTGATGCCCTCATCTCCACTGGCGTGATGGGATCAGGGTAATTGCACTGAATTTTCCAGTTTGTATACAAAACATCCAAAATGTGCATGTAGTGGGGGAAATTCTGCTATACCCAGGACGCACTGCAGTTCAAGTGTTCACTGAGTTGCATTCATTTGGATGGGTGGGGAGTATTCCTTTGCATTAATTTATTCAAATAAGAGATGGCATCAGACAAGTCATTCACCACAGGATACCCAGCTTTTGTCATTTCCTAGCAGCTGTCCAGTTGAGATTTTGGTCAATGGCAAGGCTCAGGATGGGGGAATTCTACAACAAAACTATTAAATGTCATGGTAATTGTCTATTCTCTCTTGTAGAAGATGGCTATTGCTTGACACTTTCATGCTACCAAAGTTACTGACCACCAACTAGTCCAAGTGCAGATACTGGCTACTCTTTACATTTATTTAGATATTAATGGAATTGAAAGATATGCAATCATCTCTCCCCCCTCCACACACACAGCTGACATTGTGAAAGGGAACTGAAGCAGCTAGGACACACCTAGAAAGTCATAGAGCTGAGATGATTGAGCTCCGACAATCTTTCTTTGTGCAAGGTATAAGCCTATTCATTGGAGAATTTTCCCATTGATAGGCAGCACAGTGTTAGCAAGCCCGACACCACACACAATCAAATTCAGCCTTGATATCAAGAGCAGCCACTCTTGACTTACATCTGGAATTCACTATAATCATCTATCAGTCTGATGACTGAGAGTGGACTGATGGAGCAATAACTGGTTAGATTCCATTGGTCCTTTTTGTGGACAGGATATTCATGAATTATCTTCCACGTTGTTAGATAGCTGCCCTAGAACAGCTTGCCTAGTGGTGCAGTTGGTCCTGGATCATGACTTCAGTAATATTGGACCATTTTTTCTCAATAAACGAACAAGTATAAGGTTTTTTTGTTTTATTTATTTAATTGGGTTCTCCAAGTCCTAAGTTTTAGGACTTACATGAATATATGATCACATTTTAGGTCATAAGACCATAAGAAAAGGAGCAGAAGTCCGCCATTCAGCCCATCGAGTCTGCTCCGCCATTTTATTATGAGCTGATCCATTCTCCCATTTAGTCCCACTCCCCCGCCTTCTCACCATAACCTTTGATGCCCTGGCTACTCAGATACCTATCAATCTCTGCCTTAAATACACCCAATGACTTGGCTTCCACTGTTGCCCGTGGCAACCAATTCCATAGATTCACCACCCTCTGACTAAAAAAATTTCTTCGCATTTCTGTTCTGAATGGGTGCCCTTCAATCCTTAAGTCATGCATGCCCTCTCATACTAGACTCCCCCATCATGGGAAACAACTTTGCCACATCCATCAAAGTTGCTGGTGAACGCAGCAGGCCAGGCAGCATCTCTAGGAAGAGGTGCAGTCGACGTTTCAGGCCGAGACCCTTCGTCAGATCTCTTACTCACTCTTCCTTCAGTTAGTCCTGACGAAGGGTCTCGGCCTGAAACGTCGACTGCACCTCTTCCTAGAGATGCTGCCTGGCCTGCTGCGTTCACCAGCAACTTTGATGTGTGTTGCTTGAATTTGCAGCATCTGCAGAATTCCTGTTGTTTGCTATATCCACTCTGTCCATGCCTTTCAACATTCGAAATGTTTCTATGAGGTCTCCCCTCATTCTTCTAAACTCCGAGGAATACAGTCCAAGAGCGGACAAACGTTCCTCATATGTCAACCCACTCATTCCCAGAATCATTCTAGTGAATCCTCTCTGTACCCTCTCCAATCATATTTATGCTGAAAGAGAAAATTCTACAGGGATCACAAACTTTCTAGTACCACTTTACCTCTGACTCCGTATTCTGTAAAAATGCCATTCTCTAGTCTTCTCATCTGTTCCCAGGATGAGGATTTCCTTTCCAGCACAGAGATGTCCTCCTCCTTCACTACTGATGCTGCCCTTACCCGCTTCTTCCCCAAACATCCACCCTCACCTCATTTTCCTGCTGCCTTAACATGGATAAAGTTCCTTTCATCCTCACCTACCACCCCATGAGCCTCTGCATACAGCACATTATTCTCCACAACTTCCACCATATTAAACAGAACCCGACCATCAAACACATCTTTACCTGTCCCCGGCTTTCTACAGGGATCTCTCCCGCCATGATTTCCTTGTCCATTTGTCCCTCCCCACTAATCTCTCTCCTGGCACTTATGCCTACAATCAGAAGTGCTGCACCTGCCAATTCACGTTCTCCCTCACCTCCATTCAGGGCCCCAAACAGTCCTCCCAGGACAGGCAATACCGCCTGCGAATCTGTTGGAGTAGTCTACTGCAACCAATGCCCCAATGTGGTCTCTTCTAAATTGGTGAGTGCTGTACATTGGGGGACCACTTTGTCAAGCAGGATTTCCTGGGACCTATCATTTTAATTTCAAACCCCATTCCCATTCTGGCATTGTAGTCCTTGGCCTCTTCTACTGCCATGATGAGACCACTCTCAGAATGGAGGAACACCTAATTCCATTTGGATACCCTCTAACCTGATGGCGTGAACATTTATTTCTACAACTTGTGGTATTTCTCTCCCACTCCCTTCCCTCATCAATTCCCCACTCTGCCCCCTTACCTCTTCTCTTCACCCACCCATCACCTCCCTCCACCCGTGCCCTTCCTCCACTTTCTCCATGGTCTATGCTTGACTCCTATCAGATTACTTCTCCTCCAGCCCTTTACCTTTTCCACCTACCTCCACGCTCCCTACTTAATACCCCATCCACCTGACTTTACATCATCTTCCAGATCGTACTCTTTCCCCATCTTATTGTGGCTTCTTCCTCTTTCCTTTCCAGTCCTGATAAAGGGCCTCAACCTGAAGAGAGACTGTTTATTCCTCTCCATAGATGCTGCCTGACCTGCTGAGTTCCTTCAGCATTTTGTGTGTTGCTCTGCATTTCCAGCAACTACAGAATCTTGTGTTTATAAACATCAGCTATGTGATCTACAGACCACATTCATGTACGTTCTAGTTAAATATTCAAGTTAAAAGAAATCACATTTTGGTTACATTTATCAAGCACCAATTCTATTTTATTTCACACAAAATGCTGGTGGAACGCAGCAGATAACCATCTCTTCTTTCAGTTAGTCCTGATGAAGGGTCTCGGCCCGAAATGTCGACTGCTTCTTCCTATGGATGGTGTCTGGCCTGCTGCGTTCCACCAGCATTTTATGTGTGTTTCTTGAATTTCCAGCATCTGCAGATTTCCTCGTGTTTCCATTTTATTTCCTCCACATTACCTCAAGTCCCCACAGATTCTATACTAACTAGAAACTAGGGCCATTTTAGCTAATTACCCTACCAATCTTTGGACTACAAGAAGAAACTGAGGCACCCGGAGGAAACGTGCACAGACAACGAGAACACACCAACTCCACAAAGACAGCAATAGAGATCATGACTGAACCCCAAGTCCCTTTAGCTGAGGTAACAGCTTTACAAGCAACGCCACTGTGTTGCCTCCTAGAAAGAGAATATTATTGTAGTTGGTTAAAAAGCTCTGAAAAGTTACCAGGTGCATTACTCTCTTCCTTGGTGAACTCTTCTATCCTTGACCTCTTAAAGCTATGTGGCTGGCCGGTTCTAGAAAGTTTCTGGTCACTGGAGAGCTGATAGATTGTGATGTGAGGGGACTCAGAGAATACGATTGTGTGATCAATGCTATATCACACCTACTCAATGTGAAGCCAATCAAGATCAATTAACCTTCCCTTGGCAGAACACAGCTTAGATACTAGATCAGTAGCTGTAAATATTAGCTAAAATAGGTGTGCTGGTCATTTCTGCTACTTTATAAACAAACCTTTTACTTCAGTTTAGTATTTTCACACCTACATGTATTATTTATACCTAGATTTAAGCAATTCCTAAAAATAAGAGTTAAATTTCTTTTCCGATGTATAAAACACAAGGCAAGCTATATATTTACAATAGAGAGGAAAGACCCAATTTCAAATAAATTTGATTTGTATTGGAAATTCTTCCCTAAAAAGGTAATCATTAGAGCTGTCACTCTTGACGTGACAAAAACCTTAGAACTTATTTTCAAAACTACAAATTTATACTGATATCTCAAAAACAAAGTTCTTAAAATGCTTGTCACTTTTGTATGGGAATAGACAAATAAGACTAATTTGTAAAGACCAAATGCAAAATGAATAGTTAAAATAGAAGGACTCACCTAAAGCTGTCAAATAAAAAGGCACCCACCACCCACATATGGTCATTTTGTTTGACAGCAGAAAAGAAACATCAGCAAGATGCAGCACAGCAGATTTGCATCTGAACAGTGAAATCTCCCCAGAGTAGCTTGACTCAGCCAGCCACTAATGCTCCATTCGACCTACAGCTGCTCTACAAACATTTACTGTTTGTTACATGAACTGATAGTCCTATTTAACTAAAACAAAACTGG
This sequence comes from Mobula hypostoma, assembly GCF_963921235.1. NCBI lineage: Eukaryota > Metazoa > Chordata > Chondrichthyes > Myliobatiformes > Myliobatidae > Mobula > Mobula hypostoma. The sequence goes on along the minus strand of NC_086109.1, from coordinate 97,061,954 downwards.
GACTCCTTCAAAATATGAACTTATCAATCTGTATTAGGATTGTAGAGACATCAGTTTGACCATACCTCTTCGAGCTCAGTCTGCAAGGGGAACTGGAACTGCAGATGGGGAAAAAAATAAATAAGTATAAATGGAATAAATAAAGAACAGTTGAGAACAATCAAGTATTACCTTAAAAATTGTTATGTAAACATTAAGTACCAACTAGCTTTTGTTGTAAAGATGCAGCTTGAATTTTAAAGTTTAAATCATTTCCAAAAAAACTCTAAACACTACACCTATTGTAGAATTTCAATTTGTCTGAGAATCTATACAAGTCACAGCAGTTTAGTAAATGATTCAGACAATTTTAAAAATACAGTTGCATTAAGAACTGAATTCAATAAGTAACTATAATACAAACTTGAGTTGAAATCATTTGGAAAACTAGAGACGTTAGTTAAGATTGCTTTACTTACAATCATGGTCATCTGATTATTACAAGCAAGTCCAAGTTTAAATTACTCCAGGTCAGGATCTTCATTCACTTGTTTATCCAGAAAAGACACCAGTTCTTATTAAAGCTGAATTATTAAATAGTCCTTATGAACTAAACCTACATCTTTTCAGATTAAGAACAGCCATAAGAGCAATCAACATGGACCAGTCAATATAAAAGCAGCAGGGATGATGCACTGGTCTTCTTCAGCGTCATTCAGCTGCTTATAGTCCATTCCGGAAAAGGCTGTACCGGAGCTCAGGGCTACACAAATCCTTAATAGCCAATTCTCTAAATAAAATCAAATATGCAAGACTGCCTCAAAACAAAAAGATGAGTCACTGGGCTGAGAAAATTATAATCTTCCCTAACGTGCCACAATCATGCCATACTGCTCTGCAATTACTAATCAAAATAACAAAATTGTTAACTCTGAACCATAGAAAAACTTTATAAACAATAATTTAAAAGGTGGGGAAACCTATCATCAACAAGCTAACCAAACTATTTTAGCAAGAGGATGCTGACTTTCACACAATGCAACTTTGAAATTTATTCACTAGTAGAACAACCAAATGTTGTTACAAATAGAAATAGCAAAATTAAATTACTCAAATTACCATATGAAGGATTTGTCTGGATAGACAGTAAAGGACAAAGCAAACTCCACAAACAGGAGAAAACATTTTGAATTGTTGCGGTAAGTTAAATACAGCGACAGCATTTGTTGTCAATCCAAATCATTCACTCACACTGATGTGCAAGCTTTAATAGCAGACCATGGAGACCTTGGCAAGACAGCAAACGCTTCAGTTTTTTCATGCTTCAATGTGTCACTGTTATTGACAGTCTCAATTCTTTATGCCTGTAAGCTGCATAAACTCCAAGTCCTGCACACACTGCCAAAAGTCATCTTTACTAATTGAAAGTAGCAGCAAGGGAAGATGGCTAATACATACCGTAGTACAATAGTCTGTTTATCATTTCATACATTACACAGTATTGCACATTGGTAAATTATTGTACATATTATTCTGTACTTTATTATTAGTTAATATTATCATATTTATTATTATTGCTAAGTGTTTTTAAATGTTGCTGCTATAATGAAATAATTTCCCAATCAGAATCAATAAGGTGCTTATTATTAATGTTTTCCCTATTGCCCAAGCCAAAGTTGTGAAATCCTTAACATTTTTGTTTCCTGCCACACAAGGGTAAATATTTTTTTTTAAAAAGTCATTTTGGCATCTTCTCTCTAACATCCTGCCTTATTTGTAGGAAAACAAGCCATAATTTTCTCTTTAATCGAGTTTAACTGGTCCTACCTTTCTGCCTCAAACCTCCTCCCCACAACCATCACATTTTTCAAAGGCTATTCTGTTTCAGAAACTATAAGGATGCTGGAATAATTTATTATAATCATTCTTAAATTTAACAACTGCACACTGGTCAAATATTGGATACATGTTTCTTCGTTAAACAAAAAGAAGGTTTATTCTTTTAAAAGTTGATTCACAATTACCAAGAATACATCATAAACAAGGAAGAAAATAAATAAGCCAATGGCCATCAAGGAATTTCTTTAGCCAGACTGCTGAATCTGTGGAATTTGTTGCCATAGGCAGCTGTGAAGGCCAAGTCGTAGTGTATATTTAAGGCAGGGGTTGATAGATTCTTGATTAATCTATGTATGGAGAGATACAGGGAGAAAGCAGGAGATTGGGGATGAGATGGAAAATGGATTATCCATGGTAAAATGGCAGAGTAACTTGATGGGTCAAATGTCCTAATTCTGCTCCTATAGCTTATGGTTTTATGGGGTGCTGTGGAAGCTTTCCACTCTTTATTTTGTTTCAGAAATACTGCGAGCCATTTCTGCTAAACTGTGGCAAAGTGGAAAGTGACAGGAAAGAAGACTGTTTAATCAAATTTTCAAAATTATAACATAATTGCAATGATATACTTCAGATGTTTTATATAATCTACAGTATATCCACATCACAAGGAAAGCAGTTCTGTCAGTGGAGGCAGAACCAAACTAATTTTCATGTGACCCAAATCTGAAATTTACCATTTGTATTATTTACAGTGACACAAGTTGCCTTTTCAACAGGTATTCTTCGTGCATCTCTTACCATATTTGTTTTATACCATTGCACTCAACCTTCCCATTGCTACAAATCTGGTGGATCTATCTTTTCCTTCAATTTACTCCTGGTTAACAGTTCACACTCGAATTCTCTGCCTAAATCCCAATACCAAAATTTCTACAGAAAGCTGTGGGATTATGTGCCATAGAGTGGCTTATAAGCCATAAAAATTTAGATTTCCATTAGTTTGAATAATGGAATTATTGAAACTAATAGAAATCTAATGAATTTTATGGCTCATAAGCCACTTTCTGTAGCACATCAGTACTTCTTAAACCAATGCTAAATGTGTTCTATCATTGACCCTATTATTACAAATCAACACCCTCTCTATACTCAACTTTATAAAGTGTGGAGCACTATTTAATAGGAAAAATATTTCTTCAATAATACAATTAAACAAAGGAATAATTAGCAAACTAGATACCTTTAACTCAAGATTTTCCTAAAAACTTAATCATAGAGATCAGATCAAACCCTTACGATATTCAGACAGCATTAATAACTGAATATACTTGTCTCCAGAAGCCCATCTTGTAAATACTGCAGTTATTAAAAACATTCACTTATTCAGTATTGTATTACTGAGTTTTATATTAATGCAAAAGACAGTAAATAAATTACAGTGTTCATTAAAAGCATTCTAAAATGTGTTAAGCAATTGTTCTACCATTCAGAAAGACAATGACATCGGACACAGAGTGTGTAATTTAAAACACCAGGCATAAGAAATTCAAAGCTACCAAAAACATTTTGGATGGAGTCCCATCAAATAACTAAAGATTATATCACCTTTCCATCACAATGATTGTCCATGTCTGCCCATGATCTAGCCAGATCTTTAACTTCAGTTGCCACGCCTTTGCTCTTTTGACTGGACCCCATTTTATTCAGTTTATCTCATTCCAAAACTTCTATTCACATCTGATACTGTTACAAGCACTCAACATTTCATCCCCACCACCCTCACCCCTTGGTGACATCTTAGGTCCTTACCATTCAAGGTATATGTCCTAACTTTTAGGCTTCCCAAAGTGCATCATCTTGATCAGCAGGATTGCTGACTATCTCACCAACTGATCAACACTATCCAGTAGCCTACAACCATTAACACCTATTTGTGCCATCTACATTCCTATTCAAGTTGTCAGTGTAGTAGACTCAGCACCAATCCTTGTCATTGGCTTGTAATCACACAGCAACCTCCATCATCCTCCTCTGCCTACCACTTTTCAGATACAAATGACTAACCTGCCTTGAGCCCTTTGGGCTCCAAGCTTCCTGGACCAAGAACAGAAAGTACGGCAAGTCTACCTCACTAGCGAGTTGTTGGACAACAGAATCACAATTACAATCAGGTTTAATATCACCAGCATACATCATTCGATTTGTTAACTCTGCAGCAGCAGTACAATGCAAATACATAATATAGAAAAACTGAATTACAGTAAATATATACAGTTGCAAGAAAAGGTTTGTAGCTTTGTAATTACCTGGTTGTCCCATTAGTTACTTAAAATGTGGTCTGATCTTCATTTAAGTCAGAATAATAAACAATCTACCTAAACTAATAATGCAAACAACTGTACATTTCATGTTTTTATTGAACACGTTGTTTAATCATTCACAGTCCAGACTGGAAAAAGTATGTGAACCCTTGTATTTAATAACTGGTAGAACCTCCTTTAGCAGAAATAACCTCCACTAAACATTCCCTGTAGCTGCTGATCAGATTTGCACAACGGCAAGGAGGAATTTTAGACCATTCTTCCAAACCAAACTGTTTCAGTTCATCAATATTTCCGGGATATCTTGCATGAACAGCCATCTTCAGGTCATGCCACAGCATCTCAATTGGGTCTGGACTCCGACTTGGCCATTCCAGAACACTAATTCCCTTCTTTTTAAACTATTCTGTTGTTGATTTACTCTTGTGTTTTGGATCATTGTCTTGTTGCATCATCCAATTTCCATTAAGTTTCAGGTGATGGATCGCAACCCTGACATTCTCCCGTAAAGTACCTTGATACAATTTTGAACGCATTGTTCCCTCAATGATTGCAAGCTGTCCAGGCCCTGAGGCAGCAAAGCAGCCCCAAACCATGATGCTCATTCCACCATGCTTCACTGTTGGGATGAGGTTTTGGTGTTGATGTGCAGTGTCCTTTTCCTCCAAACAAGGACGTGTGCATTTCAAGATTCAAAGTGTATTCATTATCAGCGAATATATATAACCTTGAATTTGTTTGCTTAACAGGCAGTCATAAAGCAAGGAACCCAAAAGAACCAATTAAAAAAGACAAGACAAACCCAATGCCCACAAAGAAAAAAAACAAATGCAAACAGTAGGAGCGAGCAACAACAACAGCAGCATTCTGAACCAATTTGAGTCCTTGGATCCAGATCCCCACAGCAGCTCGGAGTAGGCCCAGAGACCCTATTCATATTAGCAGGGCAAGTCACCGCAAAGCTCGCAGACACAAAGCATAGCAGCCACGGCAATTCCACCAGAAAGTTAAGGACTTTTGTTTTATCTGTCCGCAGAACATTGTCCCAGAAGCTTTGTGGAACATCCAGGTGGTCTTTTGCAAACTTGAGATGTACAGCAAAGTGATTTTTTGGGAAAGCAGCAGTTTCCTCTGTGGTTCCTTCCATGAACTCCATTCTTGTTCAGTGTTTTTCTTATAGTGGACATGTGAACATGAGTTTAGCAAGTTCTAGAGGTTTCAGCAGGTCTTTTGCTGTTACACTTGGGTTCTTTTTCACGCCCTTCAGCACTGCATGTTGTACTCTTGGAGTGATCTTTGCAGATGCCCACTCCTAGGGAAAGTAGCAACAGTACTGAATTTCCTCCAATTATAGACAATTCCTCTTACTTTGGACTGATGGACACAGGTCTTTTGAAATGATTGTGTAGCCTTTTCCAGCTTCATGCATTTTTACAGTTCTTCTCTGGTTCTCTGAAAGTTGTTCCGATCGAGGCATGGTGCACATAAACAGATCTTTCTTGAGAAGAACAGGCTGTCAGTAACATGACTGTGTCTTTTTTATAGGGCATGGCACCTCTACAACCCACACCTCCAATCTAATTTCACTGATTGGAACTCAACTCTAAATAGCTTTTGTAGAAGGCGCTTTTTTGAACCTAGACGGTAATTGTTTAAATGGTGTACTCAGAGAGGAGCAGTGGGCTAAGCACACATCCCTGAGTTGTGCCAGTGTCGATTGCCAGCAAGGAGGATATGTTATTTCCAAACCTCAGATTCTGGTCTTCCAGTTAGGCAGCTGAGGATCTAGTTGCAGAGGGAGGTACAGAGACCTAGGTTCTGTAGTTTATCGATCAGGACTGTAGGAATGATGGTGTTAAACACGGAGCTGTAGTTAATAAACAGCATTCTGACATGGGTATTTGTATTGTCCAGATGAACCAAAGCCAAATGGAGTGCCAATGACATCGCATCTGCTGTAGACCCACTATGGAGATAGGCAAATTGCAATGGGTCTAGGTCCTTGCTGAGGCAGTTCAATCTAGCCATGACCAACTTCTCTAAGCACTTCATCACTGTAGATGTGAGCACTACTAGACAATAGTCTTTAAGGCAGCTCACACTTCTCTTCTTGGAGACTGGCATAATTGCTGCCATTTTGAAGCTGGTAGGAACTTCTGACTGTAGCAATAAGAGATTGAAAATATCTGAACAACCCGCCAGTCGGTTGGCACATGTTTTTAGAGCCTGAGCAGGTACTCCATTGGATCTGCCACTTTGTGAGGTTTCACTCTCCTGAAAGACAGCATAAGCTTTTGCGCCGTTGTCGCCTGCTACAGCCAGCTGGGGAGACGCTGTACACAAGGAAGCAAAAGCGAGGAAAGCACGCTGGTATTCGTGCAAGACTACAGGCAAAACCTCTCAGGCCAGAACTCTGTCAATCGCTAGAAAATAAAACTAGATTCCTTGACTGAGTAAAAATCAGCATGAGATAAGGACAGCTGCGCACTATCCTGAAGGAAACATTTCTCCAGGATAGCACCCCCAAAATGGCCATCCAACTAGATGGTTTCATCTCTCTTCAGGGCGACAGCATTCCCACAGTTTGTATCTACCTTAATAAGAACTGGTGTGTGAACACTTCAGCAGTGATGAGACATTGTTCACCTATGATAAGAGTTCTTAACGAAGTGCAGGCCCTTCTATTTACCAAAGGAGTTCACCGTTATTGCAATTGTGGCTGCATACATCCTCCCCTCTGCTAATGCCAGGGAGGCACTGTATGAGCTCTACTACATCAGTGACTTGCAAACCACACACCCCGATGTTTTTTTAGATTATTGCTGCCAACTTAAATATGGTAAAGTCTAAATTTTGTCAGCACATTGACACATGAGAACACATTAAACCTGGTTTATACCAACATCCCTGGTGCATACAGAACTCTTCCTCCCCACATAGGATTCTCTGACCACTTACCTGTTATGCTAATATCTCTGTATAACAGCCACTGAATAAAAATATCAAACCAGTTCAAAGGGAGACAGAGACCTGGCCAAAAGGAACAAGCTCAGCATTACAGAACTGTTTTGAAAATACAAACTGAACATGTTCAGGGAGGCAACTACCTACAACCCTCACGTTAACATTGATGAATTTGTGAGATCTGTGACTGCCTACACAGAAGTGCATTGAGGACATCACTTAAATATTTCTGTGTCAGGACAAATCAGATGCCCTGGCTGACAGCTGAGGGCTGGAGTTTGTTGAGAGATCAGAATACTGCCTTCAGATTGGGAGATAAACAGCTCTCAGGTCAGCAAGAGCTGCAATTTCCCACGCCATCAGAAAGTCAAAACAGGATATTCAGAGATTTACAACCATTTATGTGACACCAGAGACACGACGAGACATTCTGCATGGCCGTGGCCAATGTGAGGAAGACCGTAGCTAGGGTCAACAGACACAAAGCTGTGGGGCCTGATACACCTGGTCGTGTGCCTAGGGACTGTACCACCCAGTTAACTGAGGCGTAACAGACATCTTCAACATCTGCCTGGAACAGCCCACTGGCCCTAGGGCTTCAAGGCGGCCACCATCATTCCAGTGTCCAAAGTGAGACAATAACAAGGAGTAATGCAGAGAGTATTATGAACAAAGTGGATGAGCTTAAGAGTTGATCAGTACTTGGAGCTATGATGTTGTGGCCATAACGGAGACTGGGATGGCTCAGGGGCAGGAATGGTTACTTCAAGTGCCAGGCTTTAGATGTTTCAGAAAGGACAGGGAGGGAGGCAAAAGAGGTGGGGGCATGGAACTGTTGATCAGAGATAGTGTCACAGCTGCAGAAAAGGAGGAAGACATGGAAGGATTGTCCATGGGGTCTCTGTGGGTGGAAGTTAGGAACAGGAAAGGGTCAATAACTCTACTGGGTGTTTTTTTTTAAAAATAGACCACCCAATAGTATCAGGGACATCGAGGAGCAGATAGGGAGACAGGTTCTGGAAAGGTAATAACAACAGGGTTGCCGTGGTGGGAAATTTTAATTTCCCAAATATCGACTGGCATGTTCCCTAGAGCGAAGGGGTTAGATGGGGCGGAGTTTGTTAGGTGTGTTCAGGAAGGTTTCTTGACACAATATGTAGATAAGCCTACAAGAGGAGAGGCTGTACTTGATCTGGTATTGGGAAATGAACCTGATCAGGTGTCAGATCTCTCAGTGGGAGAGCATTTTGGAGAAAGTGATCGCAATTCTATCTCCTTTACCATAAGCATTGGAGAGGGATAAGTTATTGGATAAGTTACTGACCAACTTAATTGTATTTTGTAAACATACACAAATTTAGAACTTGATGGCGGTAACACACTCAACAAAAGTTGGGACAGAGTTAAAATAAGATTGAAAAGTGCACAGAATATTCAAGTAACACCGGTTTGGAAGACTCCACATTAAGCAGGCTAATTGGCAGCAGGTGAGGTATCATGACTGGGTATAAAAGTAGCGTCCATCAAAGGCTCAGTCTTTGCAAGCAAAGATGGGTCGTGGTTCACCCCTTTGTGCCAAAATTCGTGAGAGAATTGTTAGTCAGTTCAAAAGGAACATTTCTCAACGCAAGATTGCAGAGAATTTAGGTTTTTCAACATCTACAATGCATAATATTGTGAAAAGATTCAGAGAATTCAGAGACATCTCAGTGCGTAAAGGGCAAGGTCAGAAACCACTGTTGAATGCGCGTGATCTTCGAGCTCTCAGGCGGCACTGCCTAATAAACCGTCATGTTACTGTGACAATTATAGTCACCCGGGCTCGGGAGTACTTCGAAAAACCATTGTGACTCAACACAGTCCGTCGCTGCATCCAGAAATGCAACTTGAAACTGTATTACACAAGGAGGAAGCCATACATCAACTCTATGCAGAAACGCCAGTGAGTTCTCTGGGCCCGAGCTCATCTCAGAAGGACCGAAAGACTGTGGAACCATGTCCTGTGGTCAGAAAAAATGGGCGTCGAGTTCTCCGTGCCAAAGATGAAAACGACCATCCAGATGGTTATCAGCGAAAGGTGCAAAAGCTAGCATCTGTGACGGCATGGGTGAGTTGGATGTATGTCAAGGTACCATTGACTCTGAGGCGTATATTAGGATTTGAGAGAGATATATGAGGCATCAAGGCGACATCTCTTCCCGGGATGTCCATGCTTATTTCAGCAGGACAATGCCAGACCACATTCTGCACGGGCTACAACAGCGTGGCTTTGTAGACACAGATTGCGTGTGCTTGACTGGCCTGCTGCCAGTCCAGATCTATCTCCTATTGAAAATGTATGGCACATCATGAAGAGGAGAATCAGACAACGGAGACCACGGACTGTTCAGCAGCTGAAGTCTCATATCAAGCAAGAATGGACAAAATTTCCAATTGCAATTAGTATCCTCCGTTCCAAAATGATTAAAAAGTCTTATTAAAAGGAAAGGTAATGTAACACAATGGTATACATGCCTCTGTCCCAACTTCTGTTGAGTGTGTTGCAGCCATCAAATTCTAAATTTGTGTATGTTTACAAAATACAATTAAGTTGGTCAGTAAAACTATTGAAAATCTTTTATTTGTACTTTTGTCGGTTAAATAAAGGTTCACGTGAATTAACATATCACAGATTTTTGTTTTTATTGCATTTTGGAAAATATCCCAACTTTTCTGGAAATGGGGTTTGTAGTATTAATGGTAAGACTCTTGGCAGTGTGGAGGATCAAAGGGATCTTGGGGTCTGAGTCCATAGGACACTCAAAGCTGCTGCTCAGGTTGACTCTGTGGTTAAGAAGGTATACGGTGCATTGGCCTTCATCAACCGTAGGATTGAGTTTAAGAGCAGAGAGGTTATGTTACAGCTATATAGGACCCTGGTCAGACCCCACTTGGAGTACTGTGCTCAGTTCTGGTCTTCTCACTACAGGAACGATGTGGAAACCATGGAAAGGGTGCAGAGGAGATTTACAAGGATGTTGCCTGGATTGGGGAGCATGCCTTATGACAATAGGTTGAGTGAACTCAGCCTTTTCTCCTTGGAGTGACAGAGGATGAGAGGTGACCTGATAGAGGTGTAAAAGATGATGAGAGGCATTGATCGTGTGGATAGTCAGAGGCTTTTTCCCAGGGCTGAAATGGGTAGCATGAGAGAGCACAGTTTTAAGGTGCTTGGAAGTAGATACAGAGGAGATGTCAATCAGGGGCAAGTTTGGTGGTGGTTGTTATTTTTTTTTTTAGAAAACGCAGAGATTGGTGAATGCATGGAACAGGCTGCCGACAATGGCGGTGGAGGCAGATACAATAGGGTCTTTTAAGAGACTCCTGGACAGGTACACGGAGCTTAGAAAAATAGAGGGCTATGGTAAGGACATGTTCGGCACAGCTTTGTGGGCCCAAGGGCCTGTATTGTGCCGTAAGTTTTCTATGTTTCTGTAACCTGCATCAACAACTACTGCGCAGTTACACTGACCTCAACAATATTGAGGTGCTTTGAGTGGCTAGTTATGCATCTTTCTGCTACATGGGACCCCTTCCAAGCTGCTTATCATTTGTACTGGTCCACTGATGCCATTGCCACTGCACTCCACTCCATTCTGTCCCACCTGGAAAACGGTGCCTCATATTTAGGATGCTGTTAGAAGAGAGTTAGAAGCACCAAGTTTCTGGAAGTGTACAGAATGGACAGTCTCAGCTGGTCATTCAGCACCACCACCTTGTTCAAGAACGCAAAGCAGTGTCTCTACTTCCTGAGGAGATTGAGGCCAGTGAGGCTCTCCTACCCTATTTTAGCCAATTTTACAGGAGCACCATCAAGACTGTCCTAAGCAGCTGCCTCACTGTTTGGTACAGAAATTTCAAAGCATGTCCTGAAGTCCCTACAAAGGACTGCTGAGCAGATCATTGGGGTTTCTCTTCCACCCATTAGAGATATTTATCAGGAGCACTGTGTATGCAGTACCCTTAGCATTGTCAATGACCCCTCCCATCTGTCCATCAATCTCTCTGACCACCCCCCTCACCACCCCACCATCAGGCAAGAGGTACTGTAGCACTAGAACAAAAACTGGTAAGATGGGATAGAGCTTCTTCCCTCAGGCCATGAGACTACTGAACTCCCTGCCAGCACCCAGGCCTCATTACATATGAAACACCAGTAGAGTTATACCGTCAACTTTTCCATTTGTATTGTATATGCACATTATTTGTGGCAATATTACCTTATGTGGTGTAAGTTATATATGCTGCATTGTGCTCACTGGCCCCCAAAGAATGTTGCTTCATTTGGCGGTATACAGGTGTACTGTTGAATGACAATAAACTGAACTTGAATTAGTGTTCAGGAAAGTTGCCTCAGAGACACACTACATAGAATGCAAAGCCTAACCTTTTTGTTAAAAGGGCAAGGCAATTGAATGAGGTGACAGCAGGAGGGACATGGGTTCAATTTTCCAACTGGGGCAAGGCAAATTTTGACAATATTAGACTGTTTGGAGTAGGGTGCTTGCAGACAATAGGATGTCCCACAAGGAGGCTTTTAAAAGTGCGATCAAGAGATCAAGGTTTGGATTAGATTAGATTCAACTTTATTGTCATTCTGCCGAGTACAGATACAAAGCCAATGAAATGCAATTAGCATCTGACCATAAGTGCAAAAGAATAGTATTTTTTACAAAATAATTGCGAATAAAAAGTGCTACAGCATACAAATATAAAAGTACGGAGACAGTCCAATATGGGCGCAATACTGCTTAGCACTGTGATGTGAGGTTCAGCTTCAGGCTATGTCCACACTAGACCAGATAATTTTGAAAATGCCGGTTTCGCGTAAAAACGACAGGCGTCCACACTAGGCATTTTTAAAAATACCTTTGTCCACATTAAAATGGATATTTGGGCGAATCTCTTCCTAATGGGCATGTGCAGGACACACAGAAAACAAGCGAAGAGGAAACGGTATACTTGCTGCGCGTTTGTCCAGTTATAGACTAGAAAAACTTAAAAGGAAATTGCCAAACGAAAGACTTGGTGAGCATTTGTCCAGAAACATTTCCTACAGCCATAGTCTCTTCACCAATGAAAGGGACGACAGCTAGAACTAACTGGATAGGAGGAGAGTAAGAAGTCCATGGTTAGGGTGAGATGCATCCTTGATAATGTTTCTCGCCCTGCCCAGGCAGCGTTTATGGTAGATGTTCTCAATGGTGGGCAATTGGGTGCCGACAATCCACTGGGCAGTTTTCACCATCCGCTGGAGTGCTTTGTGGTCCGATACGGGACAATTGCCATACCACACTGAGATGCAGTTGGTGAGTATGCTCTCAATGGTACAGTGGTAAAAGTCCGTCAGCATCCTGAGACAGAGGTGAGCTTTCTTGATGCTCCGCAGGAAGTAAAGGTGCTGTTGCGCCTTTTTGATCAGGATGGAGGAGTTCAGGGACCAGGTGAGATCATCAGAAATATGGACACCAAGGAATCTGAAGCTTGATACACGCTCCACTACAGCTCCGTTGATGTAGATAGGTACATGAGTGTGGCTCCTAGCATGCCTGAAGTCCACAATAATCTCCTTGGTCTTCTGGGTGTTAAGGGCCAGGTTGTTATCGGCACACCACAGGGCCAGGTGCTGGACCTCGTCCCTGTAGGCCGTCTTGTCATCCCCTCTGATCAGGCCAACCACCATGGTGTTGTCTGTGAACTTGATTATGGAGTTAGAACCATGTACAGGAACGCAGTCATAGGTGAAAAGGGAGTACAGAAGAGGGCTCAGTATACAGCCTTGAGGCATGCCAGTATTCAGGGTGAGAATGGAGGAGAGGTTGTCTAACTTAACAGATTGGGGTCTGTTAATCAGAAAGTCCAAGGTCCAATTGCGGAGGGATGAGCTGATACCAAGCTGGCGATCAGCTTGGAGGGGATCATAGTATTGAATGCTGAACTAAAGTCGACAACAGCATTCTGAAATAAGAGTTGGCGCTGTCCAGGTGGGTCAGGGCAGAGTGAAGTGCCGTGGAGATGGCATCCTCTGTAGACCTGTTGGTGCGATAGGCAAATTGATGGGGGTCCAGGATAGTGGGTAGACAGGATTTCAGATGTGACAGAACCAGTCTCCCAAAGCACTTTGCAATGATGGGGGTGAGTGCCAACTGGGTGGAAGTCATTCAGGCCGGTGGCAGTGGAATGCTTCTGCACTGGCACGATGGTGGCAATCTTGAAGCTTGTGAGGATAACTGCCTGGGCCAGGGACAGATTAAAAATGTCTGTGAAGACCCTGGCCAACTGCCCTGCAGTCTCTGAGCACACGGCCAGGGTCTGCACATTCCATGGGTCTGCACATTAGAGCAAAGGGCAAGGTTTGAAGGATTAGGGAACCCAGGATAACCAGAGACATTGAGGCTCTGGCCAGGAAAGAAGCAGCAACAATGGTCAGTTACAGGCAACAAGTGAGACTCACCTCCGCATCCACTCCACCCCCAAGGTCCACAGGGGATGCAGGAGTATGCTGAAGGAAATCAGCAGGGCAAAAAGGCATTATGAGATGGCTTTGACAGAAAAGATCAAGAATCCAAAGATATTGCTCCAACTATATTAAGGGGAAAAAAAGATGGAGGAAAGAGTGCCCCTTACGAACCAAAGTGGACATACTGTGTGGAGCTGCAGGATACAGGCTAAGTCCTCAATATCTTCCATGGAGAAATACAAACGTTTGTACATGAAGATTTGGGAAACAAAGAAAACCTACAGCACAATACAGGCCCTTCAGATCACAATGCTGTGCCAAACACGTACTTATTTTAGAAATTACCCAGGGTTACCCATAGCCCTCTATTTTTCTAAGCTCCATGTACCTATCCAGCAGTTTCTTAAAAGACCATATCATATCTGCCTCCACCACAGTCGCTGGCAGCCCATTCCACGCACTCACCACTCTCTGCGTAAAAAACTTAGCAGACATCTCCTCTGTACCTACTTCCAAGCACCTTAAAACTGTGTCCTCGTGTCAGCCATTTCAGCACTGGGAAAAAGTCTCTGACTATCCCCACACGATCAATGCCTCTCATCATCTTACAGACCTCTATCAGGTCACCTCTCATCCTCCGTCGCTCCAAGGAGAAAAGGCCGAGTTCACTCAACCTATTCTCATAAGGCATGCTCCCCAATCCAGGCAACATCCTTGTAAACCTCCTCTGTACCCTTTTAACAGGAATTCTGCAGATGCTGGAAATTCAAGCAACACACATAAAAGTTGCTGGTGAACGCAGCAGGCCAGGCAGCATCTCTAGGAAGAGGTGCAGTCCTGATGAAGGGTCTCGGCCTGAAACGTCGACTGCACCTCTTCCTAGAGATGCTGCCTGGCCTGCTGCATTCACCAGCAACTTTTGTGTGTGTTGTCTGCACCCTTTCCATGGTTTCCATGTCCTTCCTGTAGTGAGGTGACCAGAACTGAGCACAGTACTCCAAGTGGGGTCTGACCAGGGTCCTATAAAGCTGTAACGTTACCTCTTGGCTCTTAAACTCAATCCCACAGTTAAATCAATTTCCCCCGGGATTAATAAAGTACGACTATGATTATGAAGGACAATGCACCGTATGCCTTCTTAACCACAGAGTCAACCTGCACAGCAGCTTTGAGTGTCCTATGGACTCAGACCCCGAGATCCCTCTGATCCTCCACACTACCAAGAGTCTTAACATTAATACTATATTCTGCCATCATATTTGGCCTACCAAAATGAACCACTTCACACTTAGCTGGGTTGAACTCCATCTGCCACTTCTCAACCCAGTTTTGCATCCTATCACTGTCCCACTGTAACCTTTGACAGCCCTCCACACTATCCACGACACCTCCAACCTTCGTGTTATCAGCAAATTTAGTAACCCATCCCTCTACTTCCTCATCCAGGTCATTTTTAAAAATCACAAAGTGTAGGGGTCCCAGAACAGATCCCTGAGGCACACCACTGATGATCGACCTCCATGCAGAATATGACCCGTCTACAACCACTCTTTGCCTTCCGTGGGCAAGCCAGTTCTGGATCCACAAAGCAAGGTCCCCTTGGATCCCATGCTGCCTTACTTTTTCCAATAAGCCTTGCATGGGGTATCTTCTCAAATGCCTTGCTGAAATCCATATACAATACATCTACAGCTCTACCTTCAATGTGTTTAGTCACATCCTCAAAAAATTCAATCAGGCTCATAAGGCACGACCTGCCTTTGACAAAGCCATGCTGACTATTCCTAATCATATTATGCCTCTCCAAAGGTTCATAAATTCTGCCTCTCAGGATCTTCTCCATCAATTTACCAACCACTGAAACGGCTTAAAAAAAATTTCCAATACTAGTAGCATTCGGCAGTAATCTGGCACCTGACATAAATATCTCTGGTCAGTCTCCTACAATTTCATACCTAGCTTCCCACAATGTCTTAGGATACACCAGACCAGGCCACCAGGCCCCAGGATTTGTCCATATAATAATACTTTAAGACCAGCAACACCTCCTCTTCTATAATATGAATGTGCTCCAAGGCATCGAACTAAGGAAAGCAATGGCGATGTCTTTGGGATACATTTTAAAAGAGGTGGTGCTAGGCATTTAAAAATGTATGAAGGTAAACACAAGAACATACCAAACAGGAGTCAGAGTCGGCCATCTGGCCTGTCCAGCCTGCTCCGCCATTCAATAAGATCATGGTTCATCTGGCCACGGTCTCATCTCCACCTACCTGCCTTTTCCCCATAACCCTTAATTCCCCTACTATGCAAACATCTATCCAACCTTGTCTTAAATATATTTACTGAGGTAGCCTCCGCTGCTTCATTGGGCAGAGAATTCCACAGATTCACCACTCTCTGGGAAAAGCATCCCAAATCTACTCCGCTGAATCTTGAGGCTATGACCCTAGTTCTAGTAAATGGGTGATGTATCCCAACTCTCTGCTTTTTATTAGTTAACCAATCCTCTATCCATGCTAATACATCACCTCCAACTCTATGCATCCTTATCTTATGGATAAGTCTTTTATGCTGCACCTTATTGAACACCTTCTGAAAATCCAAGTAAATAACATCCATCTCTATCCACTGCGCTCATTATATTGTCAAAGAACCCCAGTAAATTTGTCAAACAGGATCCCCCTTTGCCGAATCCATGCTGCGTCTGCCTGACGGGTCCATTTTTTTTCCAGATACCTATTTCTTCTTTAATGATAGCTTCAAGCATTGTCCCAACTACAGATGTTAAACTAACTGGCCTACAGTTACCTGCCTTTTGCGTACATTCTCTTTTGAACAGTGGCATGACATCATCGTCTTCCAATCTGCCGGGACCAGCCCAGAGTCCAGAGAATTTTGGCAAATTATCACCAAAGCCTCCACTACAAATTTTGCCATTTCTTTCAGTACCCTGAGATGTATTCTATCAGGACCAGGAGACTTGTCTATCTTCAGCCTCACAAGTTTGCTCAGCACTACCTCTTTAGTGATAGCTATATCAACGTCCTCACCTCCCATCGCATCCATAACATCTCTCTTTAGCATGTTTGACGTGACCGCCACTTTGGAGATTGACACAAAATAGTCATTCAAAGCCTCTGCCATTTCCTCATTACCATAAGACATAGGAGCAGAATTAGGCCATCTGGCCCATCAAGTCTGCTTCGCCACTCAATCATGGCTGATTTTTTAAAAATCTCCTCCTTGTCCCCAGTTCCTGGCTTCTCCTCATAACCTTTGATGCCATGTCCATTCAAGAACCCATCAATCTCTGCCTTAAATACATCCAATAACCTGCCTCCACAGCTGCATGTGGCAACAAATTCCACAAATTCACCACCCTTTGGCTAAAGAAATTTCTCCGCATCTCTATTTTGAAAGGGCGCCCCTCTATCCTGAGGCTGTGCCCTCTTGTCCTAGACTTCACCACCATGGGAAACATCCTTTCCACATCTACTGTTTAGGCCTTTCAACATTCGAAAGGCTTCAATGAGATCCCCACTCATCCTTCCGAATTCCAGCAAGTAAAATCCCAAAGCCATCAAATGTTCCTCATATGACAACCCTTTCATTCCTGGAATCATCCCTGTGAACCTCCTCTGGACCTTCTCCAATGCCAGCACATCTTTTCTAAGATGAGGGGCCCAAAACTGTTCACAATACTCAGGGTGAAGCCTCACCAGTGTCTTATAACGCCCCAGCCTGGGATATTACCCAATACCAATTCCCCCTTCTCGCTCTCAAAGGGACCTATGTTTACTTTAGACAAAATCCTTGCCATGGTAGCTAGAGAAGAAACTATGAGAGCCATGGCTGATATATCTGCATCATAGTTAGCCATAGATGAGGTGCTAGACTGGAAGGTAGCTAATGTTGTTTCTTTATCTAGGAAGAGCTACCAAGAAATATCTGGCAATGATAGACTTGTCAGAACATCTATAGTAGGCATGTTACTGGAGGGGATTCTGAGATAAAGTATACACAGCTAGAAAGACAAGTGTTGATTAGGGACAGATAGCATGGCTTTGTGTTTGGGAGATCATGGCTTGTGGATTTGATTAAGTTTTTTTTAAAACCAAGTGAAGAAGTCGATGTGGGCAGGGCAATAGACATGATGAATATGGACTTTAGCAGGGCCTTTGATAAGGTTCTATATAATAGGCTGCTGTAGAAGGTCAGGTTGCATAGGATCCAGGGAGAGGTAATTGGACACACAACTGGCCTGATGGTAGTAGGAAGCAGAGTGTGATGGTGAGACATTGTTTCTCTGAATGGGGGCCCATGACTAGAGGTGTGCTTCAGGGGCTGCTTGTCATCTGTGTCAATGAGTTGGATAAGAATGTAGAGAGTATGGTTGGTGAGTTTAAAAACAGCTGGTATTATAGTCAGTAAAGATTATCAAAAATCAGAGTGGTATCTTGATCAGATGGGTATGTGGGCAAAGGAATGTCAAATGGAATTCCATTCACAAGTGTGAAGTGTCGCACTTTGGACCTTCACAGTAAATGGTGGGGTCCAAAGCGACCTTGGAATACAAGTACATGGTTCACTGAACGTAGAGTCACAGGTAGACAGGGTGGTGGACACTGGCCTTTACAAGACAGGGCATTGAGTACAAAAGTCAGGAGGGCATGTTATGGTTGTAACATGACGATGATGAAACCGGAGTACTGTGTTCAGCTTTGGTTGCTCTGTCATAAAAAAAACATGCAATTAAACTGAAAGCAAGTGCAGAAAAAATTTACAAAGATGCTGCCAGGACTTGAGGAACAGTTATAGGGAGAGGACTTTATTCCTTGAGGAGAGATCTAGCAGAAGTGTATACAATCACGAGGGCTTAAACAGGATGAATGCTCTCAGCCCTTTCCCCATGGTTGGTGTATCCAGAACTACAGGGCATAGGTTATTTCCTGGCATAATTTACATATTACTATTTAATTATTTATGGTTTTATTACTATTTAATTATTTATGGTGCAACTGTAATGAAAACCAATTTCCCTCGGGATCAATAAAGTATGACTATGACTATAAATGTAAGACGGGAAAGATTTATTAGCAATTTGATGGGCAACTTTACCTGAGGGTAGTACAAATATGGACAAAGCTGCCACAAGAAGTGGTTCAGGCAGATACAACAACTTTTAAAAGACAGTTAGATGGGTACATAGATAGTTATGGGGCAAACACAAATGGGACTTGCCTGAATGGATAGCTTGGTCGGTATGGAACAATAGGGCTGAAGGGCCTGTTTCTATGCTGCACGATTCTGTCAACTTCAGGTAGTGCCCTGGTGCTGGGCTGGTGGAAGTGGTGAAATAAATAAAAAATATTAAGAATTTTAGAAATGGTAGCTATATTTAAAGTCACCTGGTCCAGATGAAATGCATTCCTGGTTGCAAAGGGGCTTAAAATAATCTGACAATTCTCTAGACCAGGAGCTCCCAACCTTTTTTATGCATTGGACATTATTAAGCAAGGGGTCCATGGACCCCAGGTTGGAAATCCCTGCCCTAGACACAAAGAGCAAATAACATCTATTATCAAAAATCATAAGGATGTATGAGACAATTACAGGCTCGTCAGTTAACTTCAGTTGTGGGAAAGTGCTCAGTCAAAAATAAAGAAAATAAATGGCACTTGGAGAAATGAGTTAGAGTCAGCCATCATGGATTCGTCTTTGAATGGGTTTTCTTTGCCGAGTGAATACGTAAGCGGAGATTGCAGCAAAAGTCATCTACATGAGGCAATTAACATCAAGTCATTACAGCTTCTGGAATAAAGGATAGGAATTTAGCTCAACGACAGAAAGCAAGAGTGATGGGAAACAGCTATTTTCCAGACTGGAGGGCAGAAGCTAGTTGCCCCCGAGTCAATGCTTGGACCAATGCTTTCATAGTAGTCTCTTAAATACAAGTTTGCAGGATAAAAATAATATTTGCACAGTGTCAGTGGAGGTGTAGATTTGGGAATGATAGATTACAAGACAACATAAATAGGTGGGCAAACAAATGAGATGAAATTTAATAGGGAACTGGTAGAGCTTGTGAAATTTTTTGGTGTTCATCTGGCGGAGAATCTCACCTGGTCCCTCAACACCAGCTCCATAGCAAAGAAAGCCCAGCAGCATCTCTACTTTCTGCGAAGGCTGAGAAAAGTCCATACCCCACCCCCCCCGCCCATCCTCACCACATTCTATTAAGAGCATCCTGAGCAGCTGCATCACTGCCTGGTTCGGAAATTGCACCATCTAGGATCGCAAGACCCTGCAGCGGAGGTCAGCTAAGAAGATTATCAGGGTCTCTCTTCCCGTCATTACTGACATTTACACCGCATGCTGCATCCGTAAAGCAAACAGCATTATGAAGGGCCCCAAGCACCCCTCATACAAACTCTTCTCCCTCCTGCCATCTGGCAAAAGGCACCGAAGCATTCGGGCTCTCACAACCAGACTATGTAACAGTTTCTTCCCCCAAGCCATCAGACTCCTCAATACCCAGAGCCTGGACTGATACCAACCTACTGCCCTCTACTTGCATATTGTCTTGTCATGCCTGCACTGTTTTGTGCACTTTATGCAGTCCTGGGTAGGCCTGTAGTCTAGAGTAGTTTTTGTGCTGTTTTACATAGTTCACTGTAGGTTTTGTATTGTTTCATGTAGCACCATGGTCCTGAAAAACGTTGTCTCGTTTTTACTGTGTACTGTACCAGCAGTTATGGTCGAAATGACAATAAAAAGTGTCTTGACTTGACTTGAAAAAGAACAAGGAGAAACAATGTGAACTAAATGGTACCATTCCAAAGGGTACATTGGAACAGGAGGATCTTGGCACACATGTGTATGTCTCTGAAAACGGCAGGACCCCGTTAAAGAGAAATTGGTAAAGCAGATGGATTTTGGGCTTCAACAGAAGGGAGTGTGACTGGATCTAATAAACAACAGTTTCAAAGCCTCAAAAGGTGCACGAGAGGACAGAGAAACAGTTGATGCCCGTGAGGAAGGATTTTGTTAAGGTTGGCTGAGAAGACCCAGTGTGCCCTTCTTGGAGCAAAGGAATTTGAGTGTATCGAATGAGGATAGTGAAAGATCCAGAAAGGGCAAATCTGAGCTGATAATTCAAAAACCAAGTCAAAGATACTGGGGAGTATTGGGAAAAACCTCTATCATCTGGAAGTGACTGCCTGGTCACAGCATTCAAAAGGGAATTAGCCAGGAGCTCGAATGGAAGTAATTTTTCAGTCTACACTGAGGAATGTGACCTACGGGACTATACTAAAGAAAGCAAGGATTTGATATGCAAAGCTGTTCCTTAATAATTCTTCAGCATTACCCTGGTAATGTGTACCGAATTCCTTCCAACTTGTGCTCATGCAGAATTACAAGTACAATGACTAGGAGTAGCATACTGTACGCACACAAGATCCATTAGGCTGCACCTTTTAAATCTTGTAAATCACAAGCTTGCTCTTTTTCCAAATTCACCCTAACTCCTATTCAAAACTTTGAACCTCCATTGTTTAACAGCATTTGAAACATTGAGAAAACAATCATGCTCCCAGCCTTTTAGATGTGAAGTACATGGCCACTCATTTTCTACAATTTATCCAATTATCACAGTGTTGCCCATTTATTTAACATCTTTATAATTTAATGCTTTTATTACACTATATGCCAGCTATCTCTGTGCAAAGATAGGTACATGGACTTTCTATCCCATTTTCTAATCCATTTGTCAATACTAGAAATAGATACAGGCCTGTTTGCTTACAGAATGTGGTAATCACTTCCTGTTAATACCCACCCATTATCTGTCTGCTGAAACTTAGTCAAACAGCCAGAAATCATTAAAGAACTGGACAGAGTACAACACTGCAAAAGTATGGTTCAATACAAGACAGCAGCTAAAAATACAAACGTGCTTTGGATTGAATGTCATCCTCTTAAGACATAGCTGGAGGAAAGTACAGATCCTCCAAAGATTACAGCATATTAGTCTGACAACAGACTGAGGGGCAGTATACTGAAGACAAAGGATAGAAGCCTTAAACTGATTTAGAAACAAGTGTGCAGCAGAGTTTGAAGATATCGCTAAAGACATTTTGGCCAACTGGATGGACAAAGGCAGAACTAGACAAAGTTAGTCTGAACGAGCTGGGCAATGGCGAGCAACCACAAGGGCTATAGTGGAGTAAAAGAAGCCAAATCTAGGGTGCATCACAACCTGGTATGGAAGTTGTCCTGCCCATAGAAACATAGAAAATAGGTGCAGGAGTAGGGCATTAGGCCCTTTGAGCCTGCACCGCCATTCAGTCTAATTATGGCTGATCATCCAACTCAGAGCCCTATACCTGCCTTCTCTTCATACCCCCTGATCCCTTTAGCCACAAGGGCCATATCTAACTCCCTCTTAAATATAGCCAATGAACTGGCCTCAACTGTTTCCTGTGGCAGAGAATTCCACAGATTCACCACTCTCTGTGTGAAGAAGTTTTTCCTAATCTCCATCCTAAAAGGCTTCCCCTTTATCCTTAAACTGTGACCCCTCGTTCTGGACTTCCCCAACATCGGGAACAATCTTTCTGCACCTTGCCTGTCCAATCCCTTTAGGATTTTATACATTTCAATAAGATCCCCCCTCAATCGTCTAAATTCCAATGAGTATAAGCCTAGTCGATCCAGTCTTTCATCATATGAAAGTCCTGCCATCCCAGGAATCAATCTGGTGAACCTTCTTTGTACTCCCTCTATGGCAAGGATGCCTTTCCTCAGATTAGGGGACCAAAACTGCACACAATACTCCAGGTGTGGTCTCACCAAGGCCTTGTACAACTGCAGTAGTACCTCCCTGCACCTGTACTCGAATCCTCTCGCTATAAATGCCAGCATACCATTCGCTTTTTTCACCGCCTGCTGTACCTGCATGCCCACTTTCAACGACTGGTATATAGTGACACCCAGGTCTCGTTGCACCTCCCCTTTTCCTAATCGGCCACCATTCAGATAATTTGTTTTCCTGTTTTTGCCACCAAAGTGGATAACCTCACATTTATCCACATTAAATTGCATCTGCCATGAATTTGCCCACTCACCCAACCTATCCAAGTCACCCTGCATCCTCTTAGCATCCTCCTCACAGCTACCACTGCTGCCCAACTTCGTGTCATCTACAAACTTGGAGATGCTGCATTTAATTCCCTCATCTAAGTCATTAATATATATTGTAAACAACTGGGGTCCCAGCACTGAGCCTTGCGGTACCCCACTAGTCACTGCCTGCCATTCTGAAAAGGTCCCGTTTATTCCCACTCTTTGCTTCCTGTCTGCTAACCAATTCTCCATCCACATCAATACCTTACCCCCAATACCGTGTGCTTTAAGTTTGCATACTAATCTCCTGTGTGGGACGTTGTCAAAAGCCTTTTGAAAATCTAAATTTACCACATCCACTGGTTCTCCCCTATCCACTCTACTAGTTACATCCTCAAAAAATTCTATGAGATTCGTCAGACATGATGTTCCTTCACAAATCCATGCTTACTTTGTCCGATGATTTCACCGCTTTCCAAATGTGCTGTTATCACATCTTTGTTAACTGACTCCAGCATTTTCCCCACCACCCATGTTAGGCTAACCAGTCTATAATTCCCCGGTTTCTCTCTCCCTCCTTTTTTAAAAAGCGGGGTTACATTAGCCACCCTCTAATCCTCAGGAACTAGTCCGAATCTAAACAGTTTTCAAAAATTATCACTAATGCATCCACTATTTCTTGGGCTACTTCCTACTCTGGGATGCAGACCATCTGGCCCTGGGGATTTAGCTGCCTTTAATCCCTTCAATTTACCCAACACCACTTCCCTACTAACATGTATTTCCCTCAGTTCCTCCATCTCTCTAGACCCTCTGTCCCCTACTATTTTTTGAAGATTATTTCGTTCTCCTTAGTGAAGACAGAACCAAAGTAGTTATTCAATTGGTCCAAGACCGGAAGAAGCTGCAGAAGATTTGTGAACACAGCCCAGCACATCACACAAACCAATCTTCCATCCGTGGACTCACTTTACACTGCACGCTGTCGGAGCAGTGCTGCCAGGATAATCAAGGACACGACCCACCCAGCCAACACACTTTTTGTCCCTCTTCCCTCGGGGAGAAGGCTCAGGAGCTTGAAGACTCGTATGGCCAGATTTGGGAACAACTTCTTTCCAACTGTGATAAGACTGCTGAACGGATCCTGACCCGGATCTGGGCCGTACCCTCCATATCCGGACCTGCCTCTCATTTTTTTTTTGCACTACCTTACTTCCCATTTTTCTATTTTCTATTTATGATTTATAATTTAAATTTTTAATATTTACTAATTTAACTATTTTTAATATTTAAGATTTGTAGTCCAAGGAGTGGGAAGCGCAGAATCAAATATCGCTGTGATGATTGTACGTTCTAGTACCAATTGTTTGGCAACAATAAAGTATAAAATAAGAATAAAGTGTCACTAATGTTATCACAAAGGATGCCAGATGTGACCGATTAAGTCACTTAGTGCTGTGACAAAGCCACAATTCCAACTGAAAATCCAAGATATAGATTCAGAAAGTGAAACAAGAATGAGATGGGGATATAATTTATGTCAATAAGAATATCTTTGAAGAGGAGCGTAAGAATAGTAGTTCCTAGAGACAAGTCAGAAGGAATAATTCAATGAGAAATACAGATCTCAGAAGCAGAGGGCATCTCCCATGTAATCTGCTCACTTCTAGCAAAGTAAGATTCCAACAATTCAGTATCTGCTGGTTCAGATATCACTATGGCTAACCATTTGTCCAACTGGTTAGTCCAGAGTGAAGCTAGGGGTCAGAGTGCAGGACAAAGGGCTAGGAAAATCGAGGGTCAGGAATGTGGGTAGCTTTGAAGCTAAGTCAGGGTCCAGAGCATCTGTGTTTTAATTTGTTTTGACATACCAGGTTATATTTCCTGCTCCCTTTAATTTGCCGGAAAACTTACTATACTGCAGCATAACACATTTAATTTAAAGTGAAATAAAAGTTGCAATGGCCTATTAATAGGAGTGACATCAACAGCCTGGAAAATCTGATAATCCATCATCAAAATCACAAGGATGTCGGATCATAGGAGTTTTGCTGTATTTGCTTTCTCTATATGAATTTAAAGGAGACTAGTGAAATCACATCAGGATGCAATTTACTTGAGATGGGAGACTGAAATGATACCAAGAATTCTATCACAGAGGGAAGAGAAAGGAAGTCTTTCAAAAACAGTCCTAGTGTGAATTGAAATGGGAAACTGAAACTATCATACAGAGAAATAGTTACAAGTGGGGAAAGAGACCAAACTATTATTCGTTAAGACAGGCCAGCTCACTACTGTAATGGTTAAATGTGGAATGAATATCCAGGTTGAGATGACATAGACCAGCCAATTCCAGTCACAAATGAAGTAACCAGCAGCTACTACCACAGGAATGCAGACCAACAGGCAGAGGGAGGAGAGAACAGAGACGTGTGATTGATGACCCTCTGTCCTGCCAGAGGGAGGAGGGAATAGAGGGGTGACTGCTGACCCTCTCTCCTGCCGGAGGGAGGAGGGAATACAGAGGGGTGATTGATGACCCTGTCCTGCCAGACAGGGGAAGGAATAGAGAGGTTTGATCGCTACCCACCTCTCTGCCAGAGCAGGAAAGGAATAGAGAGGAGTGTGATTGCTAACCCACTGTTCTGTCCATTGGTAATGGGCTATGCACAACAGAAAATAAACTAGTCTACAATTAGACCTGAGCGATGCAATGGTAAGGAAGTTCTGAGAAGAACGTACAGCAGTTATGAGTGGTTATACCCCATTCAGTATCAGAGCTGGCTTGCAAATCCACCTTATTTGACCACATTTCTTCATGTCCTTTCAATCGCATTATCAAATCAAAGTTCCCCATCTGCAACATCCCAGTAGACCAGCACACATTCCCTTTAGGAAGATAATTTCAAGTGGATCTGATTAAATTTTAACATTTGGGGGTTCCCACACTAGAAAGTTTTCACTTTATTAGCTGACTGAATTCCTGAATCAATTTAAGTCACCCACAATCTCCAAAACGTGAGGGAATACAAAACTGAGCAAAGCTCTGGTGAGTGTAATCTTCACAGCAGCAGTGACACAAGCCTGTTAGTGAATGCTAAGACAATCTGTGTTCTCAGGGAATTCAACTCTGCTTCAGTGACACAGGTTACTGATAGTTGTGTAGAATTTGTGATATACATTCCAGAACAAAGTCATACTGCGGAACGTTAATAGAGAAGTATGGGAAGAGGAACAGAACTTTGACGGTAGGAAAAATCCACATAAATCCCAATTCCAGAACCAAGAGTTATGGCATACAATGATCACATTGCTGAGCATTAAACCTTCTACCTGTATTTAAGATGAGAAATTAAACTCGTTTAGAAAATCAAAGCACTGGAATGCATGAAAAATGGCACTAATGTCACTAAGACTTTGTTCTTCTGAATCAACAGATTGCAAGAAGCTTCAAACAATAACTAATTAAAAATTCTAGGTAAACTAATAAGATTACAGCTTGATAAATCTCAAGAGCATGCTCAAAGTGAAATAATCAGCAGGTATACTGAACACATTGTAATAGGAACTATCAACATTCTTTTGATTCTGGACAGATAAAGAAAGAGCAAATGTAACACCACTCTAACAAAGGAGATAGAAAATATAGATCAACATGAGGAACCAGTTAGGGGAATTGCCATATTGTGTGAAATATGAAAAAGTTAATTGATACGAGGAAAAAGTGTGCATAAAACAACAGAATTCAAAGAGTTTGAACTTCAGAAAATAGGCTCTTCAATTCCAACAGGTGATACTAAGAATGGTCAAGGGAAGAGCTGACCAAGGAAAACACATGGAAAGTTACAATGTATTTTGCTGGCTTTATACAACACCCTATACAAGGTTGATTGTCAAGTTTAGAGCACAGAATTAAAGGCAATAACCCAACAAGCATTGAGAGTTTGTTATTGGGCAGGACCCAGCAAAATATGAACAGGCTGGCAATCTGCCACTGTGGGGTACTGAAATTGGTATTGTGCCCAGTCCATGAACAACACCACACTATTCCTCTTCTGCACTCTTGCACTATACTGTTGCCAAAAACAACAAATTTCATGACATACATCAGTGACTATAAACCTGATTCTGACTATCGTGAATTTGACTGAAGGGCACAAACATCATATTTCTAAGTTTGTTGCTGATAATAAACTGGTTGGGAATGTAAGAATATAATTAGATTACAGGAGATATACAATGGCCGAGTGAGTAGGCAAGAACAACACAAACGCAATAATGTGTAAATATGCGAAGTACACAAACAAAAGCATTGGATAAATCGATATCCAAGGGATCCATACACAGAAATCACTTAAAGCTTGCACAAAATATACAAAAAGCAATTAAGCAGGCAAACAGCATGTCGGACTCAGGATTTACTGTTATTACATTGGCCTAATAGCACGTCCTGGAGAACCATTTCCAGGTTTGGTTACCTAACCCAAAAGGATACATTTACCACAGAACAAAGATTCACTAGGCTATTCCTAGGAATGGAATGTCTTCGGGGGGGGGGGGAAGAGGAGAGAAGATAAGAGGGGAGAAGGAGATCAAGAAAACCAGACCTGAATTCCCAGAATTAACAACAATGGATCAAAATGAAACTTTAAATTCTTACAGGGAGGATATTTCACAGTCAAGGAGGTATAGAATAAGAGGTCCCAGGCTTAGAGTAATCACAGGACTGAGATATAGAGAAATTCCTCTAGATAATGATGAATCTTTGAGAATCTCTACCAAGGGATCCACCTAGGGCCAGCAGATTTCTGGATATCATGCAACCAAGGAACACGAAAAATGCTGCTCAGGTCAAAGGTCAGCCATGATCTTCATTAATGGCAGAACAGGACAAATAGACTACCACTACACTCATCTATTACATACAAAGCAACTTGACAGATGGACTATCATACAGAGAAAATGTGTAGCAATCACACTGCAACCAAACAGAAAAGCAGAAGAATAATTTTGAGAATTAAATGCTGGTGTTCAGAGAGCCATGTGTACTTCTACAATAAACAAAGTTATCATATACAAACAGCAAGTAATTTGCAAAACAAATCAAACTGAAAACCTTTCAGGAAAGTAGTCTCACTGCAACTTGCAGGGGTCTTGCTCTATAACTTCTTTATTTAAACAGTGCAGCAGAGATTAGCAGGACTAACCATGAGATGGAGTTGATATTAGAAACTCATTGAGTATAACAGACCAGAACTCAATGAAATTTATAAGAGTTAGGAAAATACATCAAATGCGTCCAGCAATGCGTTTGTATAAAAAAAACACAAGTGTACAGCTATTTAAAGCACTTCTCAACCCACCACTAAAAAATGACAAATTTAAAATCTAGCATATGCCCTGATAGGAGGTCACCTCACTGAAGCTGAGAATTCAGAGAAGAGCTTGACAGGGCCGATTCAGTCAGCATATATATTTATTATGTTCAGGATTATAGGTACGACCACTTCAAACTGACGAAATATTAAAACAAAACAGAATCATCAGAAACTATTTGCCTGCAAAGCAATGAGAGGAAGGCAAGTTTATTGGTGGACAAGGTAGTTTTGTTAAAAAGTTACAGAAAGCAGATCGGATAATTGAAGCAATACCATTGTAGTTGTGATGTTATTAAATGAGGGGGTGTATAGCCTTACTTAATTTAAATTTGAAAGTGATCTTAAGACTAACGCCCTCGGTGCATCAGCGCTGTCCAGATGGCTGCAAATGACAAGATGGTTCGAGTCGCCATGGTTACTGATCAGTATGAACCTGCAGGCCAGGCGCTGAGCCACGGCCTCGGAGCCAGCGTACGCCCAACCCGTCAAACCCCAGCCCCGTTGCCGGCCCGCCGGGCAGCAGTGACGTGGCTGGCAGCTACCAATTCGGCTCAGACGCGCCCTGTACTCAGGTCAGCCGGCCGAGTCGGGCCGGTGCCCCGACAGGCCTCACCACGCGGCCGTCAGCCAGGTCGCTGGCCCCGGGAATGGCCGCATCCTGAGCCACCTACCATTCTCTTCATGGGTGAGGCTGCAGAGGTGGCTCCGCGTGGCCTTGAGCCATCGACGTGGTGCGCGGGCGGACGGCGCTGGAGAGTCCCAGGTGGTACGGAGTGCCAGGCCCGTGGAAGCCGCCACTTTCATAATGGAGTAACTCCGACTGACGCCCGGGCGCCTCCGCCGCGAACGCTCATCATGTGACGAGCGCGTGGAGAGGGGCGGGGCGGGAGGACGCGTCTGACACGTGACCTTCTCGTCACTTCTCCCACCCCCACCCCGCAAAAAAAAACTTGGCTGACTGAGTGCGGCGGTGCGTTTGGGTGTTAGCGGGTAAAGTGCGGGGGGCGAAACGGCGGAGCCCGTCCCGGTCCTTGACCCAATGACACAGCCTGGATCCACTGGTCTCGGCCTGGTGATGTAGTCTGGTTCAGACCCCCTCTCTCCCTCCCGATCCCCCCCCCCCAATCCTCGTCGCCTGTCCCCGGCCTCGGCTTGTTGCTATGGCACGGATCCCGGCCTTTTGGCGTCCAGCAGATGCTGGATCACGTAGGAAAGTGCTGTGGAGCATCAGGCCCAATGCTGGAAGCTGGATGTCACCTGCAACATCAGTAACTCTGAAGTGAGGAAGCAACGTGAGTTCAACAGCATTTAGACTCGGGGCTCCCGTGGACCGATATTATTAAGCAAGCGGCCTGTGGAACCCCAGGTTGGGAACCCCTGATTTAGAGAGTGAAGTGATAATTAACTTGTGCAAGCAGCAGCCGCTGCCGGTCCACTAATGGGCCGGGCCCCGGTAGCAGGACAACCGGAGTGCAGGTTGTTTTGAGGGGGAGGATGGATTATGTAGCGTCCATCGGGGAGAGAAACTGGTAATGTTTCCGATTAAAGACCATTCGTTAGAATAGGATAATAAGCTGCGAAAAGGGGTATGGTGGATAGGACAAAGGAAATGATAGCGTGAGACCAGGGCCATTACAGAGAAAATGCATACATTGGTGGGTTAAGGAGGGAAGTTGAACAGAAGGAATGAAATGAGGGGGTGTCAAAGGGAGAGAATGCAAAAACAAAGGGAAAGTAATAAAGTGCAGGTCAGGTGGTGCTGATGGAAATAGGATAGTGAACCAATTGCAGGTGTTCGTACCGGCTTGACACGATGCCTGATATTGAGCTCAGGTGAAAGATGAGGTGCTGTCCCTCTAGCTTGGGCTTCAATGGTATAGGAGGCCATGGAGAGTTAGTGGTAGAGAGCTCCGAGTCACGTCTCTAGACTAAATGCAGTTGGTGCGACACTACTACAGTTCGGAATGTTCTGGAGTTGAAGTCCGGATCCATTCTGTAACAAGACTCTGTACATCCTCCCTGTGGAATGTGTGGGTTTCCTCCAGGTGCTCTGGTTTCCTCCCACAATCCAAAGGGACGGGTAGGTTAATTGGTTATTGTAAGTTCTCCTGTGATTAGGTTTGGGTTAATCAGTGTGGCTTGAAGAGCTAGAAGGGTCTACTCCGCGATGTATCATTAAATAAAATTGCCCACTTCCGGCTACTAACACCCTGAGCTCTGGGGAGGTGAGGACCAGAGAACTTGTACTTTCTCTGGCCGAGCTGAAAAAAGTTGTAAGCGGATGTGTGGGAAATGGATGAGTTTGGTTCAAAGTCTCCTCAGTTATGATATAAAGGAAGTCACAGTTCAGGAAGGTGTTCACTTGAGGCACTTGGAAAATGCAAGTAATTCCCAGTAAATATAGCAGAAATGAAGGGTCTTTGACCTGAAGCATTAACTCTGTTTCTTTCTGCACAGATGCTGTCTGGCTGGCTTACTTCAGACTTGCAGCTCCTTTTGATATTTCCACAGACAGACTGTCCCCAGATAACAAACAGATTCACTTCTTACAGACTTTCCATGTCAGAAAATACACAAAAATCACTCTATAGGTACCATCCCTCAATGGTATTGTAATGAACGGTATCAAAAGCATATCAAACTGATAAGAACAGTGATTAAAAGTAGACAGAGAAATCTAGTTCTGTCATTTGTAGAAATGAAGTTACGGTGTGTGTGTGTACATGGGACTTCTGAATTTGATAATATTCTGGGAGCTTGTTTTTATGTATACCTGTCCATGAAGTCAGGTGTTCTTAACCTGGGGAATGCCCAAACTGAATTGTGGGTTGCAGAAGAGAGCAAACTTGAAGGAACACTTGAGCTGGAGCTTGCAAGAGTGAAAGACATAGAGGGATTTGAGCATGATAAATTTGAAGTCATATGCCTTTGCTGATCAGTAAGCACAGATATTAGATCCATAGGACAATGAAGGAGATGCAGAGAGTGAACTGTTGGTGAAAGATTAGATGAGAAGGGGGAACATTGAAACAGAAGAATTTGAAGGTAATTAAAACATGGATGAGGATTTTGAGAGCAAGTGGTTAAGGCCATTGTCATAGACTAGATCTACCAACACTTGGAGAGATGGTCTAATTTGGGACAGTCAGTATGGAAATTGTCTGTCAAATCCCTTGAAGTTCTTCAAGCAGGTATGCGATAAGATGAATGTTGTCTACACAGACTTTAGCAAAGCTTTTCAAAGCTGTTTCATTTGACTGTATTCATGGGCATTCGTGTATGGTGAATAATAATTGAACTTAAACTTAAAGCTTGATACTGCATGCTAGTCTGGAAGGCTGGGATCCAGGGAGAATAGCAGATTGAATTCAAGAGGAAGCAGGAGGTTCTTTCTCAGGCTAGAGTCCTGTGTTTCATGGTGTGCCACAGGGGTTGATGCTAACATCTTTGTTGTTTGCAATTGGATGTGAATGTACAGGCATAGTTAGTTAGTTTGCTGATAATACTAACATGGATGGTATTGTAGGTAGGGCAGAAGGCTATAAAAAGTTATTAATCTGATAGGAATGTGGGCTGAGGATTGACAGGATTGGTAGATGGCCTTCAGTGCAGATAAATGTGAGGTATTGCAGCTGGGAGATCAGACCAGGATGAGAGTGTTATAGAACAAGGGACCAGGAGTGCAAGTGCATAGTTCATTGAGCACGGCATCACAGGTGCTGACACTCTGGCCTTTATCAGTCAGGGCACTGAGTACAGGAATTGTTCCGTTGTATTGCAGTTATATAAGCTGTTGGTGAGGCGACACAAAGTATGATGTACAGTTTTGCTCAACCTGTTACAGGACAGATGTTGTTAAACTGGAAAGAGTGTAGAAAAGATTTACCAGGAGTTACAAGGGGAGGTTTGTAGACTGGGACTCTATGTTGGAGACTGAGGGGTGACCTGATAGAGCTAAACAAGATCATGAGGGTTATGACAGGGTGACAATATATCATCTCTTTCAAAGGGAGGAGGTAAAAACAAGAGGGTATAGGCTTAGGATGAAAGGTGAGAGATTTAAAGGGGCATCAGGGTAGCCTCTTCACACAAAGGGCGGTGTGTATTTGGATGAACTGCCAGAAATCACATTTTAAAAACCACCCATACATACATGGGTAGGAGAGATTTAGAGAACTAAGGACCAAACACAGCAGATGGAATTAGCTTGCTGGGCAACACACAGTACGGATGAGTTGGACAGAGGGCTGGTTTTCATGCTGTATGACTCTGGCTGAAAATAATATTCAAACACGAGGAAATCTGCAGATGCTGGAATTTCAAGCAACACACATAAAAATTGCTGGTGAACGCAGCAGGCCAGGCAGCATCTATAGGAAGAAGTACAGTCGACGTTTCGGGCCAAGACCCTTCATCAGGACTAACTGAAGGAAGAGTTAGTAAGAGATTTGAAAGTGGGAGGGGGAGATCCAAAATGATAGGAGAAGACAGGAGGGGGAGGGATGGAGCCAAGAGCTGGACAGGTGATTAGCAAGAGGGATACGGGAGGATCGTGGGACAGGAGGCCCAGGGAGAAAGATAAGGGGGGGGGGGAACCAGAGGATGGGCAAGGGGTAGAGTGAGAGGGACAGAGGGAGAAAAAGGAGAGTGAGAGAAAGAATGTGTGTATAAAAATAAATAACGGATGGGGTACGAGGGGGAGGTGGGGCATTAGCGGAAGTTAGAGAAGTTGATGTTCATGCCATCAGGTTGGAGGCTACCCAGATGGAATATAAGGTGTTGTTCCTCCAACCTGAGTGTGGCTTCATCTTTACAGTAGAGGAGGCCGTGGATAGACATGTCAGAATGGGAATGGGATGTGGAATTAAAATGTGTGGCCACTGGGAGATCCTGCTTTCTCTGGCGGACAGAGCGTAGGTGTTCAGCAAAGTGGTCTCCCAGTCTGCGTCGGGTCTCGCCAATATATAGAAGGCCACATCGGGAGCACCGGATGCAGTATATCACCCCAGCCGACTCACAGGTGAAGTGTTGCCTCACCTGGAAGGACTGTCTGGGGCCCTGAATGGTGGTAAGGGAGAAAGTGTAAGGACATGTGTAGCACTTGTTCCACTTACAAGGATAAGTGCCAGGAGGGAGATCAGTGGGGAGGGATGGGGGGGACGAATGGACAAGGGAGTCGCGTAGGGAGCAATCCCTGCGGAAAGCAGGGGGGGGGAGGGAAAGATGTGCTTAGTGGTGGGATCCCGTTGGAGGTGGCGGAAGTTACGGAGAATTATATGTTGGACCCGGAGGCTGGTGAGGTGGTAGGTGAGGACAAGGGGAACCCTATTCCTAGTAGGGTGGCGGGGGGTGGAGTGAGAGCAGATGTGCGTGAAATGGGGGAGATATGTTTGAGAGCAGAGTTGATGGTGGAGGAAGGGAAGCCCCTTTCTTTAAAAAAGGAGGACATCTCCCTCGTCCTGGAATGAAAAGCCTCATCCTGAGAGCAGATGTGGCGGAGACGGAGGAATTGCGAGAAGGGGATAGCATTTTTGCAAGAGACAGGGTGAGAAGAGGAATAGTCCAGATAGCTGTGAGAGTCAGTAGGCTTATCAGTGGATAAGCTGTCTCCAGAGACAGAGACAGAAAGATCTAGAAAGGGGAGGGAGGTGTCGGAAAAGGACCAGGTAAACTTGAGGGCAGGGTGAAAGTTGGAGGCAAAGTTAATAAAGTCAACGAGCTCTGCATGCGTGCAGGAAGCAGCGCCAATGCAGTCGTCGATGTAGCGAAGGAAAAGTGGGGGACAGATACCAGAATAGGCATGGAACGTAGATTGTTCCACAAAGCCAACAAAAAGGCAGGCATAGCTAGGACCCATACGGGTGCCCATAGCTACACCTTTAGTTTGGAGGAAGTGGGAGGAGCCAAAGGAGAAATTATTAAGAGTAAGGACTAATTCTGCTAGACGGAGCAGAGTGGTGGTGGAGCAGAGTGGTGGTAGAGGGGAACTGATTAGGTCTGGAATCCAGAAAGAAGCGGAGAGCTTTGAGACCTTCCTGATGGGGGATGGAAGTATATAGGGACTGGACATCCATGGTGAAAATAAAGCGGTGGGGGCCAGGGAACTTAAAATCATCGAAAAGTTTAAAAGCGTGAGAAGTGTCACGAACATAGGTAGGAAGGGATTGAACAAGGGGGGATAAAACCGTGTCGAGGTATGCAGAAACGAGTTCGGTGGGGCAGGAGCAAGCTGAGACAATAGGTCTGCCAGGACAGGCAGGTTTCTGGATCTTGGGTAGGAGGTAGAAACGGGAAGTGCGGGGTGTGTGAACTATAAGGTTGGTAGCAGTGGATGGGAGATCTCCTGAGCGGATAAACTTACTAACTCTTCCTTCAGTTAGTCCCGACGAAGGGTCTCGGCCTGAAACATCGACTGTACCTCTTCCTAGAGATGCTGCCTGGCCTGCTGCGTTCACCAGCAACTTTGATGTGTGTTGCTAGAATTTCCAGCATCTGCAGAATTCCTGTTGTAAAGGTTTCCCAAGTTCATATTGTCCTGAATCCCATTAAACATGAAACCCATTTCCTGTAAACAGCAGATAGAATGCCAGTTCTATATAGTAGACTCTGGTATTGTGTTGCCATAGTTTAATATATTAGCAATAAATATTTTTCTCTAATTGTAAAACCTTGCCATATTTTTGATAATGAGTTCACCAATTTCTGTCTCTTAGTCCCTCTGAGTTACGTTCTTATTCAGGCAATTGATCTCACCACTGAGACTAGAGGCAAGTGTCGTCTGTCTGGAACAACGCCCTGTCGGAGAGGCTGATCATAGCAATTAAATAAACTGAAGGAGCTGTCGGGCCTCCGTGCACTGAAGTTTCAATATGTTGCAAACAATCATATAATTAACAAGGTTTGTTTTTCCTTTCCCCGCGGCTGCTCCCTACCCCAGGCCCCCTGTTTCGTAAAATATTCTCTTGCTAGGCACAAGAGAAAACATATCCTAGTTACTATTTCAAAATTTACATTCCCATAACAAAGAAAAATTGTGTTACATTTTACTAAGTATGTTGAACTTTGAATAGGTATGAATTTGGATGCTATGAACCTGTCTTCATATTTACAGATCTATTGAGTTTTTATGCTGTTTGTTAAAACTGTCTCTTTACAAATCAGGAATCCACCATTTTATATTAACATGTGGATTGAGTGCTAGTATTCTGGAAGAAATCTACCAAGTACAAGATGGGGGGAGTGCCATTGACCACAGCGAGGCAGTTTGGCAGAAGCCATTTCACTGGTAAAGTACAACTTGATCCAACTTCTGTAATATGAGCTCAGTTAAAAATGCTGCTGTGGTATCAGTTCGTGCTGAGCAATAAATACAACTTCCTGTCAGATCGCCAGCAGGTAACAAGAGTGGGCTGCCTCACCTCTGACCCTCAGACCCTCAACACAGGTGGTGTCCTAAGCCCCCTCCTTTGCTCTCTGTACCCATGACTGTGTTGCCACCCACAGCTCCGATCTGCTGATGACACTACACTGGTTGGCCTAATCTCAAATAGTAATGCAGCGGCCTTCAGAGAAGTCTTCACCCTGACACAGCGGTGTCAAGAAAACAACCCCTCCCTCAATGTGGCAAAAACAAAGGAGCTGGTTGTGAACTACAGGAGGAATGGAGACAGGCTCACCCCTACTGACATCAATGGATCTGGGGTTGAGAGAGTGAACAGCTTTAAGCTCCTCGGCATAAACGTCACCGAGGATCTCACGTGGTCTGTACATACCGGCTGTGTGGTGAGAAAAACACAACAGCGCCTCTTTCACCTCTCAGACGGTTGAAGAAGTTTGGTGTGGGCCCCCAAATCCTAAGAACTTTCTATAGGGGCACAACTGAGAGCATCCTGACTGGCTGCATCACTGCCTGGTATGGGAACTGGTCTCTGCAGAGAGTGGTGTGGACAGCCCAGCGCACCTGTAGATGTGAACTTCCCACTATTTAGGGCATTTATAAAGATAGGTGTGTAAAAAGGGCCCAAAGGATCATTGGGGACCCAAGTCACCCCAACCACGAACTGTTCCATCTGCTACCATCCAGGAAACGGTACCACAGCTTAAAAGCCAGGACCAACAGGCTCCAGGACAGCTTCTTCCACCAGGCCATCAGATTGATTCATTCATGCTGACGCAACTGTATTTCTATCTTATATTGACTATCCTGTTGTACCAAATAGTTATTTAGATGGAGACATAACATAAAGGTTTTTACTCATGTATATGAAGGATGTAAGTAATAAAGTCAATTCAATTCACTGGTAACTTATCAATTCATAGACCATAGGACATCGGAGCAGAATTAGTCAATTCAGCCCACTAACCCTGCTCCACCATTCCATTGTGGCTCTCAATCCCATTCTTCTGCCTCCTCCCTGTTACCTTTGATACCCTAATTAACAAGAACCTATCACTCTCTGCTTTAAAAATACCCAATGACTTGGCATCCAGAGCTGTCTGTGACAATGAATTCCACACATTTAATACCCTCTGGCTAAAGAAATTCCTCCTCATCTCTTTTCTGAATGCAAGTCTCTCTATCCTGAGGCTGTTCCCTCTGATTTTACACTCACTGACCATAAGAAGCGTCCCCTCCACGTCCACTCTGAATGGGCCTTTCAATATTCAATATACTTCAGTGAGAACCACTCTCCCCCCCCCCAGTTCTTCTGAACTCCAGTGAATGCAGTCACAGAGCCATCAAACACTCCTCAGACAGTACATTAACCCTTTAATTTCTGAGACCATTCTTGTGAACCTCCTATGCAGCCTCTCCAATGCCAGCCCATCTTTTCTTGGATTACAGACACAAAACTGTTCACAATATTCCAAGTGCTGCCTTATAACCTCCCAGCATCAAATCCTTGCTCGTATATTCGAGTCTTCTTGAAATGAATACTGACTTTGCATTTGCCTTTCTTACCGCCTATTCAACCTGCAAGTTAACCTTTAGAGAATCCTGTACAAGGACTTCCAAGTCCCTTTGTGTCTCTGCTTTTTGAATTTTCTCTCATTTAGAAAATAGTCCACACCTTTACTCCTTCTGCCAAAGTGCATGACCATACACTGTATTCCATCTGCCACTTCCTTGCTCATTCTCCCAATCTGTCTAAGCCCTCATGCAGACTCCATGCTTCCTCAAGACTCCCTCCACCTATCTTTGTATCGTCCCTAAACTTGACCACAAAGCCATCAATTTCGTCATCCAAATCATTGACAAGTGGCTCCAACATTGACCCCTGCGGATACAACGAGTCACGGGCAGCCAGCTAGAGAGGGCCCTATTATTCCCATTCCATGTCTCCTGCCAGCCAGCCAGTCTTCTATTCATGCTAGTATCTTTCCTGTAATGCCGTGGACTCTTGTTAAACAGCCTCATGTGTGGCAGCTTGTCAAAGGCCTTCTGAACATCCAAGTAATCAATATCCTTTGTCTATTGTGCCTGTTAGTTCCTCAAATAATTCCAACAGATTTGTTAGGCATGATTTCCTCTTAAGGAGACTATGCTGAATTCAACCTATTTTTCATGTGCCTCTAAGTACTCTGAAATGCCATCCATAATAATAGACTCCAACATTTTCCCAACCACTAAAGTCAGGCTAACTGGCCTATAATTTCCCTCAGCTTCCCTCCCTTCTTAAAGAGTGGAGTAATGTCTGCAATCTTCCAGTCCTCTGAAGTCATTCCAGAATCTAGTGATTCTTGAAAGATCATTACTAATGCCTCCATGTTCTCTTGGGAACCCTGGGGTGTAGTCCATCCAGTACAGGTGATTTATCTACCTTCAGAATTTTCAGCTTCTCAAGCACCTTCCCCTGATTAATGGCAATAACACTCACTTCTGCCCCTTGAAACTTTTGAATTTCTGGCATACCACTAGCATCTTCCACAGAGAAGACTAATGCAAAATACATATTAAGCTTCTCCACCATTCCTTTGCCCCTCATCACTACCTCTCCAGCATCATTTTCCAGCAGTCCAATAACCATTCCAGTCTCTCCTTTATTTTTATACACGTGGAAGAACTCTTTTATAGGATTGGGAAGCTTTTCAAAACCAACAGAAGGCAACAAAAAAAAAGTCATTAAGATGAAATACAAAGGTAAGTTGACCAATAATATTAAAGAGAATACCAAAAGTTCCTTCAGATATACAGCATAAAGTGTAAAAGGGAGATGAGAGTACAATCAGACCACTAGAAAATGATGCCAGCAATGGGGACAAGGAAATGGCAGATAAATATTTCACATCAGTCTTCACTGTGGAAGACACTACCAATTTGCCAGAAGTTGGAGAGTATGGGAGCAGAAGTGTATGAAATTGTCATTACTAGAAGGTGCTTGGGAATCTGAAAGGGCTGTGGGTAGGTAAGTCACCTAGACCAGATGGTGTACACCCCAGGGTTCTGAAAGAGGTGGCTGAAGAGATTGTGGAGGCATTAGTAATGATCTTTCAAGAACCACTAGATTCTGGAATGTCACTCCACTCTTCAAGAAGGGAGAGAGGAAGAAGAAAGGAAATTATAGGCCAGTTAGTCTGACCTCAGTCGTTGGGAAGATGTTGGAGCTGGTTGAAAAAAAAACCATAGTCAGCATGGCTTTTTTAAGGAAAAATCTTGCCTAAAATATCTGTTGGAATTCTTTGAAGAAGGAACTAGTAGGATAGACAATGGAGAAACAGTGGATATTGTGTACTTGTCAAAGGCCTTCGGAAAATCCAAGGTGCCATACAAGAGACTGCTTAACAAGTTGAGACCCTATGGTATTACAGGAAAGATACCAGCTTGGAGGGATGGGTTAGTAAATTTGCTGATGACACAAAGGTTGGGGGTGTTGTGGATAGTCTGGAGGGCTGTCAGAGGTTACAGTGGGACGTTGATAGGATGCAAAACTGGGCTGAGAAGTGACAGATGAAGTTCAACCCAGACAAGTGTGAGGTGGTTCATTTTGGTAGGTCAAATATGATGGCAGAATATAGTATTAATGGTAAGACTCTTGGCAGTGTGGAGGATCAGAAGGATCTTGGGGTCCGAGTCTGTAGGATGCTCAAAGTAGTTGCACAGGTTGACTGTGTAGTTAAGAAGGCGTACGGTGTACTGACCTTCATTAATCGTGGAATTGATGTTAGGAGCTGAGAGGTAATGTTGCCCCCACTTGGAGTACTGTGCTCAATTCTGGTCGCCTCACTACTGGAAGGAAGTAGAAACCATAGAAAGGGTGCACAAGAGATTTACAAGGATGTTGCCTGGATTGGGGAGCATGCCTTATGAGAATAGGTTGAGTGAACTTGGCCTTTTCTCCTTGGAGTGATGGAGGATGAGAGGTGACCTGATAGAGGTGTATAAGATGATGAGAGGCATTGATCGTGTGGATAGTCAGAGGCTTTTTCCCAGGGCTGAAACGGTTGCCACAAGAGGACACAGGTTTAAGGTGCTTGGGAGTAGGTACAGAGGAGATGTCAGGGTTAAGTTTGTTATTCAGAGAGTGGTAAATGCGTGGAATGGGCTGCCGGCAACGGTGGTGGAGGGGATACGATACGGTCTTTTAGAGACTTTTGGATGGGTACATGGAGTTTAGAAAAATAGAGGGCTATGGGTAAGCCCAGGTAATTTCTAAGGTAAGGACATGCTTGGCACAACTTTGTGGGCCAAAGGGCCTGTATTGTGCTGTAGATTTTCTATGTTTCTATGAATAGAGCATTGGCTGATGGGCAGGAGGCAAAAAGTGGGAATAAAGGGAGCCTTTTCTGATTGGTGGTTGATGACCAGTGGTGTTTTGCAGGGGTCTGTGTTGGGACTGCTTTTTATAGGTCCATGATTTTGATGATGGAATTGATGGTTTTGTGGGCAAGTTTACAGACGATATGAAGGACGGTGGGGGAGCAGGTAGTTTTGAGAAAGCAGAGAGGCTACAGAAGGACAGACTGATTAGAAGAAAGGGCGAAGAAGTGGCAGATGGAATACAGTGTCAGGAAGTGTATGGTCATGCATTTTGGTAGAATAAATATAAGTGTAGACTATATTCTAAATGGAGAGAAAATTTAAAAATCTGAGGTACAAAGGAACTTGGGAGTCCTCATGCAGGATTCCCTGAAGGCTAACTTACAGGTTGAGCCAGTGGTGAGGAAGACAAAGGCGATGTTAGCATTCATCTTGAGAGGACTAGAATGTAAAAGCAAGACTGTGATGCTGAGGCTTTTTAAGGAATTGGTGAGACCTCCCTTTGAATATTGTAAGCAGTTTTGGGCACATTATCTAAGAAAGGATGATTCCGGGATTGAAAGGCCTGTCATATGGAGGAACATTTGATGGCTCTGGGCCTGTACTCACTGGAATTCAGAAGAATGAGGGGGGAATATCATTGAAACATACTAAGTGTTGTAAGACTTTGATAGAGTGGATGTGGAGAGGATGTTGCCTATGATGGTGGAGTCTAAGACCTGAAGATACAGCCTCAGAATTAGAGGGATGTCCATTTAGAATGGAGATGAGCATTTCTTTAGTCAAAAGGTAGTGAATCTGTGGAATTCGTTGCCACAGGCAACCATGGAGGCCAAGTCTTTGGGTATATTTATGGCAGAGGTTGATAGATTCTTAATTGGTCAGGGCATGAAGGGATACGGGGAGAAGGCAGGAAATTGGGCTGAGAGGGAAATGGATCAGCCATGATGAAATGACGGAACAGTCTCAATGACCTGATTCTGCTGCTATATCTTGTAGTCTTATTCCCATGTTAATTCAGTCGAAATCAGACCTTCATTAGCTCATATTGTCCGTTCACTCACACACCACATTCAACAGAAACCAATTTTCAAGTTTCATAAATGAAATCAGACCTACCGTACCTTACATACACTTCCCATTCACCCACCATATTGTACCATTTATCAGCCTATACTAATACACCTCATGCTTAATGCATTATGTCCATTCAACCTGGAAAGACCTCAGACAGGAATTAGGAGGATGAAAATGAGGCATGAAATGTCCTTGGCAAGTGGTGTTAAAGAAAACCCAGAGGCATTGTATACATAAAAGGCAAGAGAGCAGGTGCAATACTCTGCAAAAGTCTTTGGCACCCTGGATTTTTAAAAAAATTTGGTTTCAGATGGTATGGCCTCCACACAGCCCTGATCTTGACATCTTCAAGGCTGTCTGGGATTACTGGGAGAGAAAGAAGCAACTGAGACAGCCAAAATCTGCAGAACTGTGGCAAGTTCTCCAAGATGCCAGAACAACCTACCAGCCGATTTGCTATAAAACTGCATGATAGGGTATTTAAAAGAATTGAAGCAATTTCAAAGGCAAAGGGTGGTCACACCAAATATTGGTTTACATGACGCAAACATGAGGAAATCTGCAGATGCTGGAATCTTAAGCAACACACATCAAAGTTGCTGGTGAACGCAGCAGACCAGGCAGCATCTCTAGGAAGAGGTACAGTCGACGTTTTGGGCCAAGACCCTTCGTCAGGACTAGGTTATATCCAACAAAAATATTGGTTTGATTTTTTTTTAACTGTTTACTGCTCTTTATAGTAATCTTTTATGTATTTAGAAACTTTTCATTTCATTATTTTTGAAAGCAGCTTTGCTTTACAGAATCTTTTTTGCATGTGTCTAAGACTTGAACAATACTGTAGGTGACAGAGTGGAACCAACTCTATGACAAATAAGGGAATTTGCACTTGGAGCCAAATGAAATGCGCAAGGTAGTAAATGAGTCCTTCACATTGGTATTCACCAAAGAGAAGTGTGTGACAATGGTGTGTTCATAATAATGTATGCTAATAATCTAAAGCATGTTGAGATCAAGGAGGTGAAGTTGGATCTGTTGAATAATGTTAACGTGGATAAGGGCCTGATGGGATGTAACCCTATATCGAAAAGTCTTGGCAAAGGTCTTCATATTCTCTCTAGCCACAGATGAGGTACCAGAGGGCTGGAGTGTAGCCACTGATGTTTCTTTATTTAAGAAGGATAATGAAATAATCCAGAAAATCATAGGCCAGTGAGCCTCACGTAATTAGTAGACCATTGGAAAGGATTCAGAGGATCCTGACATTTTATTCATATTTGGATAAAGCACAGGTTTCTTGGGAACACACACAAAATACTGAAGGAACTCAGCCGGCCGGGCAGCATCTATGGAAAAGATGGCAGTCAATGTTTCAGGCCAAGGCCCTTCAGCAGGACTGGAGAAAAAAGATGAGGAGTCAGAGTAAAAGGGTGTGGGGAGGGGAAGGGAGAAGCACAATGTGATTGGTGAAACCGGGAGGAAGTAAAGAGCTGGGAAGTTGATTGGTAAAAGATGCAGGGCTGGAGAAGGGGGAATCTGATAGGAGAGGACAAAAAGCCACAGAGGAATGAAAAGGAGGAAGAGCACCAGAGGGAGGCAAGGAGAGAAGGTGAGAGAGGGAAATGGGAATGGGGGGTGGGGGCGCATTACTGGAAGTTCAAGAAATCGATGTTCATGCCATCAGTTTGGAGGCTACCCAGACGGACTATAAGGTGTTGCTTCTCCAGCCTGAGTGTGGCCTCATTGCAACAGTAGAGGAGGCAATAGATGGAGATATCGGAACAGGAATGGGAAGTGGAATTAAAATGATTGTCCACGAGGAGATCCCTCTTTTTCTGGCAGATGGAGCTTAGGTGCTTGGCGAAGTGGTCTCATCAATACACAAGAGGCCACACTGGGAGCACCAGATACCATGATGACCCCAATAGACTGACAGGCGTAGTGTCACCTCACCTAGAAGGACTGCTTAGAGCCCCGAATAATAGTGAGGGGGCAGGTGTAGCACTTGTTCCGCTTGCAAGGATAAGAGCCAGGAGGGAGATCAGTGGGGAGCAATGAATGGACAAGGGAGTCACATAAGGAGTGATCCCGGCAGAAAGTGGTGGGGGAAGGAAAGCTGTGCTTGGTGGTGGGATCCCATTGGAGATGGTGGAAGTTACAGACAATTATGTGCTGGACACGAGGGTGGTGGGAGGATGGGGTGAGGGCAGATATGCGTGAAATGGAAGAGATATGGTTGAGGGCAGCATTGATGGAGAAGAAAGGAAGCCCTTTTCTTTGAAGAAGGAGGACATCTCCTTTGGTCTGCAATGAAAAGCCTCATTCTGAGAGCAGGTGTGGTGGAAAAGGAGGAATTAAGAGAAGCGGGTGGTATCAAAGAGATATAGTCCGGGTATCTGTGAGAGTCAGTGGGTTTATAATAGACGTCAATTGATAAGCTGACTGCAGAGATAGAGACAGTGAGATTGAGAATGTGGAGCGGGGAGGAGGTATCGGAAATGGACCAGGTAAATTTGAGGGAAGGATGGAAGTTGGAGGCAAGGTTTCTTAGGGACAGCCAACTTGGCTTTCTTCGAGGAGGTAACAAGCAGGCTTGATGAAGGAGAGTCAGTGGACTTTATTGGATTTTCAGAAGGCCTTTGACCAGGTGCTACATATGAAGCTTCCAAACAAGGTAAGAGCACGTGGTATTAGAGCAAGACACTCGTGTGGATAGAAGATTGGCTGACTGCCAGAAGGCAGAGAGTTGGAGATAAAGAGGTTCTTTTCAGGGTGGCTGAAAATATGGTCCATATTTCCCCCATGTGCCCACACATCCATATTCCACCCCCCCCCCATTCCCTGTCTGTTCACTTGTCTGCCTAAACGTCCCTTAAAACATACTTCTCTGTCTGCTTCTGCCACTATCTCCAGCAACACATTCCTGGCACCTAACACTCCTTTTCCCTGCACATCCCCTTTAAACTTTCCTTCTCTTAAAGCTATGCTCTCTAGACATAACATTTCTACCTGGGACGCCATCTATGTCCCTCATAATTCTAAAGCCACCTTTCCAGTCTCCTGTTGGCCTCTAGCTCACTGGAGAAAACACTCCAAGTTTGTCCAAACTCCTCTTATATCTGATAGTTCTTAGACGGCATCCTGGTGCACTCTCTCGAAAGCCTCGACATCCTTCCTGTAATGAAGTGAATGCAGGAGTCCAGATGCAGTGAAAGCAACGTTTTATGCAGCTGGAATATGACTTCTTGACTCCTGTTTTCAATACCCCAACTGAGGAGGGCAAGCTTCTCTGCCACCTATCAACTGGTACTGCCACTTTCAGGGAGCTCTGGGCTTTGACACCATGATGCCTCTGTACACCGATGCCCTTAAGGATCCTGACATTTATACCATTTGTCCTCCCCTTACTAGGCCCATGTAGACTACAACTGGTGCCTTCATCACCTCCGCAAAAGAACCCAATAATTTAAGACACGAATTGCCTGCACAAAGCCATAAGCTTTTGAATCAGAGATCGGCCATTCTGCCCATCGAGTCTGTTACACCATTCAATGCATCTGATTTTTGTTTCTCAAGCCCATTCTCGTACCTTCTCCCCATAACCCATTACCAAACAGGACCTATCAATCTCAACCTCGACCTTAAATACACCCAGTCTTTAAGTCTTGTCTTCCTGATGAAGGGTCTCAACCCAAAATGTCGAC
Organism: Mobula hypostoma; assembly: GCF_963921235.1. Taxonomy (NCBI): domain Eukaryota; kingdom Metazoa; phylum Chordata; class Chondrichthyes; order Myliobatiformes; family Myliobatidae; genus Mobula; species Mobula hypostoma. Next base: position 97,017,306 of record NC_086109.1, on the reverse strand, counting down.
CATTAATTCCCTTCCATAGATGCTGCCTGACCTGCTGAGTTCCTCCATCGTTTTATGTGTGTTCCTCAAGATTTCCAGCATCTGCAGAATCTCTTGTGATTATGGTACACCCAGTGACTTGGTCTTCACAGCTTACATGGCAACAGATTCCACAGATTCACCATCCTCTGCCTGAAGAAATCCCTCCTCATCTCATGGAATGTCTCTTCATTCTGAGGCTGTGCACTCATATTCTAGACTCTCCTCATCAGGCAAACATCCTTCCTGTGTCCAGTCTGTCCAGGCCTTTTAATAGTCCAGAGGTTTCAATGAGATCCTCTCTCTCTTGTCCTTCTGAACTCCCTCAAGTATGGGCCCAATGCATTGAAACTTCCCTCATTCATTAAGCTATTCATTCCAGGAATCATTCTCATGAATTTCCTTTGGACCATCTGCACTACCAACACATTTTCCCCAAATACAGGGACCAAAACTGCTCACAGTACCTTAATTGTGGTCTAAACAGTGTCTTACAAAGTCTCAGCCATACCTGCTTGCTCTTATAGTCCAGTCCTCTCAAAATGAATGCTAGTGTTGCACTTGCCTTCCTTACTAACAACTTTCCTGCAAGTTAACCTTAAGGCAGTGTTTCCCAACCTGTTTTAGCCCAATGCCCCCATAAAGCACTTTAATACTTGCCAACAACCCCCCCCCCCCCAAAGCACCTTCACACTTGCCAATGCCCCTCTTGGACAGAATATACTTTCCGGCACCCCCATAGAGTAAAAACATGTCTACCATATGCTAACATGAAAAAAAATAACTTTGCTTTAGTTTTAATTTGTCTCTAAACCTAGCTTACATAGTACCAGTGTACTGTACAGCAGCTTTGATATCAATGTGATCCTTGAGCTTGATGGTTTTTAGCAAGAGTTGAAATATCTGGTTCAAGTTGTGACAGCAAAAGCCTTAAGTCCCCACATATAACAATGTACAAGCGGTTTCTGTTCTTTTGTGAGTATGTGGTTCACTGCACTGAAGCCTCTTTCAACAAGGTCAGAGGATGGAAATACAATGAAGAACAGTTTGGCTCTTCTCCAAGGACCAGGAAACTTGGTATGACAGTGCAGCCACATATCACAAAAGGTGACATTTTTGAAAAGCATCTTTCCTTCTTCATCATTCTGAATTTTGATAGCAACTTCTTGCAAGCTCTTCTCCTGTTCTTCCACCTTGCAAAGAAATGGGTTAATCACCCTGTCCAGAATTTCCAGATCGTTCAAATCCTTGAATTGATTTTGAAAATCCTTCTTCGGCGACTGCAGGTGTAAGCAGTACTCTTGCAAATCACCATCTGTGAAAGGGAGTGCCATACAATCCATGCAGGAAAATTGTGAGAACATTCTTCTCCCAATGTGTTGCTTATATATTTCCAATTTTCTGATAAAAACTGCACTTTTTACCTGGATTAAATTGAAATTCTCACCCTGCAGTTTCTTATTTAGAATGTTCATTTTGACACACGGATCAGCTAGGTATGCTACATCTCCACGTAGAACTTCAATTTTCTTTCCCAAGTTCTTGCCAACTTTGAGCAAAAATTCAACCACAATGTCAAAAAGATTAAAGGAATGTTTTAGGTAGCAGCCTTTTGACAGCCAATGCATGTTAATGTGAAGAAGCAAGCGTTCAAACTCTTCATTGTTATCTTAGCATAAATGGTGAAATATTTTGCTATTTAATGGATGAGATTTAATTATTACAAGAGTCATCCTCAAAAAAAGTCGCTGGCTGAAGTTTTTGGCTGTGAAATATTATCAATGAATTACTCAACCAATTGCAAACAGACTTGGAATTACTTTTCTCATAAATGCCACTCAACCAGCATAGTGACCTGTCGTATATGGTGCTCCATCTGTTACACAAGAAATCATCTTCCTAATTGGAATACTTCTATCCTCAATATACATTTTGAGCTTGTAGTAGATTGATTCTCTGTTGATACTGTTTTTAACATTTTACAAAAGAGAATCTCTTCATAAACTTCTCCATGTTTGGTAAACCATACATGTGCAATTGTCTCGCACAGTTGACTCATCTAGTGTATCCCAAATTCTGTTTTCTGTAGCTCTGTGCATAGTCAAGACTCAATATCTTCACTCATTCCATCAGTACAATGAGCTACAGTTATTACTCAGAGGAATTGATTTTAAAACACTGGTATCCATTTTGAGAACAGTGGTAAGCACTTCTGATACAGCAGGCATTATTAATCTTTCACTAATTGCATGAAATCTTCCACACTTCGTTATCATTTTAGAAATATTATAAGAAGCAATGAGACCACTGTCAAAGTCACTTCTAGTTTTCTTGGCAAATGACTTGAGTATGCAACTCTTTTTCCAATGTTTCATTCATCTTCTGGAACTGAGTAATACCATAAGTAGCCTCTTCAGGATGTCTTTTAAGGAAGTGTTTCTGCAACTTTGATGGTTTCATGGTTCATTAGAGAGTACAGTATTACAAATAAGACACATGGGGCGTCACTGATCTGATGGGAATGAAGTAAAACCGTACAACAGGTATGTAACACTTCCTGCAGTTTCTGTTTCTTAGCAGGATTGGAATTCAAGGTTTCACCACCTTCAGACTCATAGAGATCACGCCATGTGTGATTATCCATTATTAGCGGGACTAAATTAAAATAAAAAATTAACACAAAATGGGAATGCCTGTGGGATGTTGACAACAGCGGTGAGTTGACATGGTTGGTCAGGTCACATGCCTCGTTAAGGTGCCACTTACCGACTCCCCAAGAATCTTGCACACCTCCCAATAACTTCTATTTCCTCTAACATCACACACTCATCGACACACACCCACTGTCAGATTGTAGCAACCTCCTGCCCATTGTCTGCTCACACTCAGTCATCAGCTCACACCAAGCTGTGTGCACCAGAGGTTTCCACTAACGCACACCCATCAACAATTTGCACCAACTGACATCAGCTGTCTGCCCTAACCAACCATCAACCAACAACACACCTTTCAGCTCTGCATACTGAAGCATTTCTTTCTGGAATGGAACAGGTTTCCCAAGATCGTCTGCAGTCAGTGTTTTGCACGGAATCTGTTACTAACAAGAAGATATGTAACCATTGATTTGGAATGAGTTACTTTAAATGCTTAGTTTCAATGTGCACTTCTGGTCATTTCAATCTATTTAGGGGTGTAGTTCCATTTGATTTAAATTACAAACCTGACACGGATCACCCCCATGGGATTATCGTTGTGTTACAAACACCTAGTTTACCAGCCACAGTTGTTATTCTGTAGATTAACCAACCTGATTTTTGTAGTTTTGGGTTTGCACTTACCAGATGTGTCAATGGGGGAGCCACAAAGTAGATAGTATTGATTCCATCTGGAGGTGGGAGAAGTGGAGCCTTTACCTTGGACATATTGTTCGGGCAGGAGGCAGAGGAAAGCTTGCTACAAGGACATTCCATGTCCTTGATGTGAGGGTGTTCACACCAGTGCATTTATCAGGAAATTTCTCTACACTTTGTTTGTATAATAACATGGCCCTCTGCCAGCCCCAATTGCATCTCTCTCTAGTTTGTGTCCCAGCCAGGCTCTGTGCTGCCTTGAGCTGTCAGGCCCTCCTTCCCAAAATACATAGCCATCTTCACTCTCGTGACTGAAGACACACACTACATACAGCATTTCATAGAAGGGTGTTTATAACAATCTTTCAGTCTATCTGTTCTTCTTCAACTCATCAGGGGATACATTTTTGAATATTCGGCGCCCTTATTTAAAAGATAGGATGGCATATTTAGTTGCTCCAATGATAAAGATCTTGGTCCCTTGGGGAAAGTAACAAATAAATATACTAAATTTATTTTGAATCCCATGGAGCGTGTGGAAACCTTCCAATATCCAGGCAGTTCTTCTTTTTTTTTCTTCTTTCTTTCTTTCTTTTCTTTTTAGGTAGGAGTATATATCGGGGGAAGGGTTAAGGGGAGGGAGGAGGGTAGATATTATCTTCTCATGTATTCATTTTGAAAACTCAATAAAAATTATACTAAGAAAAACTCATCAGGGGACTGTGCAGTGATGGTTGCCCAAGTCAGATCTCTCATCGGTTGTATCTGGGTCTGAGTACAAGATGCCCGGGGTATTTCAGGATTTTTCTGTTTTTATCAGAGGCCTCTCTGGTCAAGGTTGCCACAGCTGATAGTATTTTTTTTTTATCATTGTTGGGGTTCAAATCAATGAATTCAATACAGATCCAAACCAAAACCCTTCCAATGAGGTGCTTAAACAGATGAGGCAGCAACTTTGGCAAGAGTAAGTTGCTTGTAGGAGACATTTTATCAGAACTGGGCGAGGTTTGGTGTGTGATAAAGGCAGAAGTAAAAGGTAATCACAGAGAGTCAGAACAGAAGCTGGTTAATTATCTAAGATGCTGAGTTCAGTACTGAGCCTGTACTGTATCAGTACTGTGCCCAGATGGAAGATGAAATGTTGTTCCTTGAGCTTGGGTTAGACTTTGTTGAAATGGTGTTGGAGATCGCGACAGAGGTTGGAGTAGGAGTGAGAGGGAGAATTGACAGGTCAGGTTGTGCAAACACTTCAGCAAAGTGGTTATAATCTGTGTTTGCTCTCTTCATCCAAGAGGTGATCTTGTCCCATAGCCGACCGCCCAACCCCTATCAGTAGACCAGCCTTTGCTTTTTGCAGAATGATGGCACCATCGAATATTTCTCCCTTTTCCTCAGCCCCTGCATCAGCATTCTCATGGACTGATTGACTTCTCAAACCAACCACTTCCATTCCATTCCATACAGCACCTTCCAACAAAACACAGGGGATACCTCCCCACCTTACAAATAAAACAGTAATGCATTTGCACTTTTCCACTTTCGTTCACAGTTTATGATGCAGATTCCTCCATGATGGGACAGTCCTCTCTTCTCACTGCTGCCATCAGGAAGAAGGTACAAGAGCCTCAAGACTCACACCACCAGATTCAGGAACATTTATTAGCCCTAAACCATCAGGCTTCTGAACCAAAGGGGATAACTTCACTCAACTTCACTTGCCCCATCATTGAAATGTTCCCACAACCACTGGACTCTCTTTCAAGGCTCTTCATCTCATGTTCTTGATATTTATTGCTTATTTATATTATTGTTTTTTTTTCTTTTAGCATTTGCAGTTTGTTGTCGTCTGCACTCTGGTTGAACACCCTAGTTGGACAGTCTTTCATTAATTCTGTTCTCGTTACTATTCTACAGATTTGTTGAATATGCACATGAGAAAATGCATCTCAGGGTTGTATGTGGTGATGTATAGTATACATACTTTGATAGTAACATTTACTTTGAACTTTGGAACATCTCTGTTCAGAATGCAAGTGTCACTTCAGGCTACCAGCTACTCGTAGCTTTAATTCTCCATCCTGATATCTTCATTCTCTCAGATTCTTCAGTGGAGGTTAGTGTAAGTTGAAGGAAAAGTATATCATCACCTTATTGGCCACCTCAGCTTTCCAGACTCATCAATTTTAAAGTACTGATTCTTCAAGTCATACAATACTACAGAAACACACTGCAGATGCTGGGGTCAAAGCAACACTCACAACACGCTGGAGGAACTCAGCAGGTCGGGCAGCATCCGTGGAAACAAACAGTCAACGTTTCGGGCCGGAACCCTTCGTCAGGACTGTAGGGGGAAGGGGCAGAGGCCCTATAAAGAAGGTGGGGGGGGGGTGGGAAGGAGAAGGCTGGTAGGTTCCAGGTGAAAAACCAGTAAGGGGAAAGATAAAGGGGTGGAGGAGGGGAAACAGGGAGGTGATAGGCAGGAAAGGTGAAGAAGCAATAGGGGAAAACACAGTGGGTAGTAGGAGGTGGAACCATGAGGGAGGTGATAGGCAGCTGGAGGAGGGGGCAGAGTGACATAGGGGTAGGGGAAGGGAGGGGGAGGGAATTACCAGAAGTTGGAGAATTCTATGTTCATACCAAGGGGCTGGAGACTACCTAGACGGTATATGAGGTGTTGCTCCTCCAACCTGAGTTTAGCCTCATCAAGGCAGTAGAGCCATCCATTCGGATATGTCCATACGTGGCCTCCTCTAAGTGTTCCCTTGCACACGCTTCTGTCACCTGTCCTATCTCAGCACTTGAGGACTTGCTTTAGAACTTTAAATAGCTCCTGAACAATGCTGAATTGCAGACAGTGATATATTGCTCTTCCACAGCAATATGCTCTGGTTCTGTGTTAAGCTTGGTATTATTCCAATTCAACATTCCCAGTTTGCTGAGGTTGTGGTGAGCGGAGTGACACAGAACAAGCATCTGCGTTTGAATGGTAAACAGTAAGTTCTGGAAATACCCAGCAGAACATAAACCAAGTGGAAAAAGCGAGGGGTTGAAAAGGGAATGCTGAGATCAGGTGTTAGTTAGGGATAAGTCGATAACAGGGTGGCGTACAGGTCAACAAGATGGTAATTGACAGTAAGGTGGTAGAGAAATTAACAACTACAATAGGACTTTAGCAAAACCTTTGACAAAGTCATTGACAGGTTAAAAAGGGCTACAGTATATGTCGTGGCTTACTCAATGGTAATATGAAAGCCATGTTATCAATCAATAGGTCAGCAACAGAACCATTCTTCTTGTGCACAATTCTGGTTATTCAATACAGAAAGAATGAGGAGACATTGGAAAACAGAGTTTTACCAGGATGCTGCCTGGATTGGAGTGCATGTGCTTTAAGGAGATGTTGGACAAACCTGGGCTGTTTTCTCTGGAGAAGCACAGGCTAAAGGGAAATAATCATTTTTATTGACAGAAGAAGCATGATAGGATAGACAGTCAGAACCTCTTCTATAGGGTGGAGGACATGCACTTAAGGTGAGATAGGGAAAACTTAAAGATGGTTTTCCTTTACAGAATGGTGGGCTCCTGACTTGGTCATATTTGGTACAGATGTGGGTTGAAGGCTATTGGTCAAGTTTGTTACGGATGTGGTGACTTAGTTGTGTTTTGATACAGATGTGGGATCAAGGCCATTGTGTTTGGTACAGACGTGGTTTGAAGGTCATTGGGCTGGCATGGATTTTGTGATTTGATTGTGTTTGGCACAGATGTGGGTTGGTTGTGTTTTGTATAGATGTGGTGGTTTGAATGCCATAGCGTTTGGTACAGATATCGTGTGTTAAAGGTCTACTTCCCGTGGTGCTTTGCTCCATGATCTATCCTCAGTGAAGACTGCATTTTCCTCAACATCTCTTCCAGCTGTGCTCACTGGTGTGGAAAATTTTTATCCATGCTGGACTGAGCAGTATGTTTTTTTCTGTTTAAGGGCATTGGTCTTTGCACATACTTCACCACACGTCTACAAACATTTACCTGATGGTTGAGGGGTAATGATGGTTAAGAAAATACTTTGGGAAAAAAAAATTGAAGTCAGAGCCATTTCCAAAAGTATTTAATAAAATATTTCTGAAGTTACATTCCCTTATGCAAATTGCAACATGTAGAATTTCAGTTTTCATTTGTAGGGGTACAAACTTTATAGTCCACCCTTTTCCACAGAATGCATTTCAAAGTTAGATGCAAATCACATTACACACAAATTGCAACATGTAGAATTTCAGTTTTCATTTGTAGGGGTACAAACTTTATAGTCCACCCTTTTCCAAAGAATGCATTTCAAAGTTAGATGCAAATCATATTACACAGCAGTGCAGTTTAATCTTTACCCTCACATGCATTAATGTGGTCAAACCTGTCTGGTTGGGGAAGAAGTAGATCCCACTGTGACACTTTGAGATGGTCCATGGGAATTGTTCAGTGACTGTTCTGAGCCATTTGCCATTGTTTGTGTCTCAGTGTGCCTTCCTGACTTTCTTCAGGGTGGCAAACAAGTGATTAGTGCAAGAGGACCCAGAAAAATTTGACCAGATTAACTGAAATTTCATATAAAATGTTTAACATCAGACAGTTTCTAAAGGCATGAAAGTGCATCATGGATTCTCTGATTCAGGAAAATCGTTAGTCATTACAAAAATATTTCAACGTACAAACTTGTGCTCAGAGTCAGACAATAGCCATTGTCAGGCCACCATCTTCTGGATTTGCCCCAGAGTTTTCTAATTATTTGGTAACAAAATATATAGAGAAATTTAGTGGTAAGGCAGTAAGTGGCGTCCTTCAGGGATTCCCTGACACAGGCTCAATCAGAGCGGCATCAGTTTCTTCACTCACTGTTCTGAAAGGACTCATCGTCTGAGGGCAGAAACAACAGTTAACATCACATTCATTTCACCCGGCAAAGGAAAAACTTCTCAACCCAATACAGCAAATAAAAAAAACATTTCCAAGGTTAGCAAACATCACTATGGCTCACACTTAATGGAACATCTGAACCTCTAGACTGGAAAACGTTCTGTTGTCCAGAAATACTTAACGCAGATGTTTCCCCCTTCTCAGGAAGACTGTGCTGTGTGTTCAGGTGTGCGATCACTGTAAATAAAGTGGGGAAACCAACTGAGGGAGTGGCACCTTCCAGCTGACGAGAGCTACTGAGTTTAGGATGAACTTGTTCCTACAACTGTGAAAGACGTCAGAAAGTCCAAGGAACACCAGGCAGTGAGGACAGAGACAGTGTGGGCCAGATGAAGGAAAATGAGGAAGCAGATGGCAGATCTAAAGCGACCCCTCCTCCCACGTAGTCTGCCCTTAAGGTGTGAAATGAATACTGCATCAACCCAGGACATAGTAGTTGGAGAGCTCAGACAGGGGGTGAGGGTAACAATAAATTCTCAAATGTGTTAAACGTTAATCAGTTGGGAGTCCTCGTGCAGGATTTCCTAAAGGCCAGTTTGCAGGTTGCTTCTGTGAAGGCAATGCGATGTTATCAATCATTTTGAGGGGACTGGAATATAGAAGCCAGGCAGTGGTGGGGCCTCACTTGGAATATTGTGAGCAGCTTTGGGCCCCTTGTCCAAGAAAAGGATGTGCTGACAAAAGATGTCCAGGACAGGTGAGGGAGTGGGGAAAAGAAGCGGCGAGAGATATATATGGAACAAACTGCCTGAGGAAGTGGGTGAGACAGACATGTTAACACTTGGACAGGTACGTGGACAGGAAAGGCTTAAAGCGATGTGAGCCAAACGCAAAGAAATGGGACTGTAATGTAGAAGGGAATCTTGGTCAGTACAGACCAGATGGGCCGAAGGGCCTGTTTCCACACACTAAAACTATCAGATGGGTATTTGCAAGGCACCCAGTGACATTGTTTGCCTGTCACATTATAATGTTCCAGCTACAGGAATTTACTCCCTCTTCAGCAGTTTCAATAGCCGATTAGATCTGATCACTGGTCCTAGTAAATGGCAAAGTTCTCTCCTGCTTAAAGACATCTTTCCAAACATCAACGCTAAAATTTGATGATAGCAAGGTCAAAATCTGTCTGAAAATCATTAATCGCCAAAAAATCACCAGTAATATTTGACATCAGCAAGGCCAAAATCATACAAATTAATGCAACATGCTGTAGCTTAAAGATTTGATTTCTAAGAATCTTCTGGAGCACCATTTAAACAAAGCAGATTTTAAGGAGTGTGGAATGGAATAGGGAAAGAGATAGTTCTGGAGATAAAGCCTCCACAGCAGCCCCATCTGTAAAGGCAGTGAAGTCATTACTGTGACTCACCTTGTAACAGCGGAGTCCTGCTGCCGTCCAAAACCTAGAAAGATTGGTTGCATGAAGCCTGCAGTCAGTGAACACTCTGATCTTCATATTCCATCTATATCACAGTCCATACCTTTAGCTCTCTGCCACTAACTCAGTTCACCCGCACTAATGAGTACAGACTCTGTACTGAACAGAGCAAATTCAAAGTGGTTTAACACCAGCACAGGACAATAACAACCCACCTTCCAAAAACAGCCACAGTCAGAGGATTGGGAAGCTTTTAAAAACCAATAGAAGGCAGCTAAAAACAGTCATTAAAAAGGAAAAGATGGAATATGAAGCTAAGCTAGCCAATAATATTTTTAAAAAATACCAAAAGTTTCTTCAGATACATAATGTAAAAGAGAGGAGAGAGTGGATATCGGACCACAGGAAAATGATGCTGGAGAGTTAGTGATGGGGGACAAAGAAATGGTGATCGAACTGAATAAGTATTTTGCATCAGTCTTCACTGTGGAAGACACCAGCAGTATGGTGGAGGCTCCAGGTGTCAGGCTGGGGTCATGAAGTGTGTGACGTTACGATTACAAGGAAGATGGTTCTTAGGAAACAAAGGTCTGAAGGTAGATAAGTCACCTGGACCAGATGATCTACACCCCAGGGTTCTGAAAGGGGTGGCTGAAGAGATCGCGGAGGCATTAATAATGATTGTTGAAGAGATTGTGGAGGCATTAGTAATGATCTTTCAAGAATCACTAGATTCTGGAATGGTTCTGGAAGACTGGAAAATTGCAAATGTCACTCCACTCTTCAAGAAGGGGATGAAGCAAAAGAAAGGAAGCTGTAGGCCAGTTAGTCTGACCTCAGTGGTTGGGAAGATGTTGGAGTTGATTAAGGATGAGGTTCTGGAGTACTTGGACGTACATGTTAAAATAGCCCAGTAGGCAGCATGGTTTACTCAAGGGAAAATCTTGCCTGACAAATCTGTTGGAATTCTTTGATGAAATAACAAATCAAGATAGACAAAGGAGAATCAGTTGATGTTGTGTTTTTGGATTTTCAGAAGGCATTTGACAAGGTGCCACACACAAGACTAGCTTAACAAGCTCTGAGCCCATGGTATTACAGGAAAGATTCTGGCGTGGATAGAGTAAAGTATAGGCTGACTGGCAAGAAGCAAAGAGTGGGAATAAAGGGAATCTTTTCTGGTGACTAGAGGTGTTCCACAGGGGTCTGTGTTGGACCAATTCTTCTTGCGTTATACGTTAATGATTTAGATGATGGAATTGGTGGCTTTGTTGCAAAGTGTGCAGATGATATGAAGATAAGTGGAGGGGCAGGTAGTTTTGAGAAAGTAGAGAGGCTACAGAAGGAATTAGACAGATTAGGAGAATGGGCAAAGCAATGGCAGATGTGCCAGGAAGTGTACAGTCATGCACGCTGGTAGAAGAAATGGAAGTTGACCATTTTCTAAATGGAGGGAAAATACAAAAACTCTGAGGTGCAAACAGACTTGGGAGTCCTTGTGCACGATTCCCTAAAGGTTAATCTGCAGGTAGAGCCTGTGATGCAGAATGCAAAGCAAATGTGATGTTAGCATTCATTTCCAGACGACTAGAGTACAAAAGCAAGGATGTAGTGTCGAGGCTTGGTGAGGGTCCAGAGGAGTACAGCAGAGTGTCTCTAGACATGAAAGGGTTAACATATGAGGAGCACTTGATGACTCTGGCCCTGGAATTCACAAGAATGAGGGATGATCTCATTGAAACCTGTCAAATAGTGAACGGCCTCGATGAAGCAGATGTGGAGAGCATGGTGGGAGAGTCGAAGACCAGAGGACACAGCCTCAGAATAGAACAGAGACTGGGAGGAATTTCTTTAGCCAGAGGTTGGTGAATCCGTGGAATTTGTTGCCATAGGCAGCTGTGGAGGCCAAGCCTTTATGTATATTTAAAGGCAGAGATTGATAGTTTCCTGATCGGTCAGGCATGAAGGGATATGGGGAGAAGAGAGGAAACTGGGGTTGAAAGGAGATTTGGGTCAGTCATGGTGAAATGGTGGAAGACTCGATGGACCAAATGGCCTCATTCTGCTCCTATATCTTATGGTAGATACATGTCTATGTCTACCACCTTGGATATACTGTAATACACATTATGGACACTAGCCTCCTCAACATCAAGAACATCTTCAAAAGTCATCACCTCAAAAAGGCAGCATCCATCATTAAGCACCCGCATCACCCAGGACATGCCCTCTTCTCGTTGCCACCATCACGGAGGAGGTACGAGAGCCTAAAGACACACGCTCCGTGTTTGCCCTCCACCATCACATTTCTGAATGGACAATGAACACTTCCTCAGTATTTCCCCCCTCGTTTTGCACGACTTATTTTTAAGTATATATTTCTTATTGTAATTTATAGTTTTTTTATGATTATGTACTGCTGCTGCAAAACATCAAACTCCATGACATATACCAGTGATAATAAACATGATACAATCACAAAAGTAAAAGAACACCCATTGTGACCGGTCAGTATTTAACTCGCTTTGCCTCAAGGACTTCACATAATGTCACAGCAATGAAATTGGCTGAGTCTGATGTCACTTTTAACCATTTAATTATAGACTGTTTTGCAAAGCCGAGGAGCTAATGGAAGGTGCTAACCTCATAACCACTTCCTGCCCAAAACATTTTCATCTGCTTGCGTGCCACGGCCGTCAGAGTGCAGGTGATGAGGGTACAGGGTACGAGGTAGAGCAGGGCAGGCTGGGCCATTTTCATAACAATCAGCACCACAAAGGTTAAAACCATGCCCACTGCGTACGCTTAAAGGAAGACAATCATTATTACACATTTCTCACTGCTGCACACAACTACTAAATAGATCAACAGTTCCATTTAATGTCAGAGAAATGTATACAATATACATCTTGAAATCTTTTTTTCTTTGTAAACATCTACAAAAACAGAAGAGTGGTCCCCAATGAATGACAGTTAAAACGTTCGAACCCTAAAGCCCGACTCCCCCCTCCATACATAAATCCCCCCCAACTCCCCCTCCCATACGAGTCCCCCGACTCCCCTCTCCCATACATGAGCCCCCCGACTCCCCCTCCCATACATGAGCCCCCCGACTCCCCCTCCCATACATGAGCCCCCCGACTACCCCCTCCCATACATGAGCCCCCCGACTACCCCCTCCCATACATGAGTCTGACTCCCCCCCCATACATGAGTCCCCCTGACTACCCCCTCCCATACATGTCCTCCCTCCCATGAGTCCCGCGACTCCCCCCTCCCATACATGAGTCCCACGACTCCCCCCCATACATGAGCCCCACGACTCCCCCTCCCATACATGAGCAGCAGCACAGCATTGACCCCCCCACCCACTTCTGCAAAATAACCAACACGCCCCCCCCCACCCAGCAATAGCAAGGCCCCCCTCCGCCCCCACTGAAGACCATGATGTGCAGTGCAAGGACAATTCGACACACCACAGACTCTCTCCCTGATGAGGGGAAATGGGGTCCCCTCTCACTGCGAGAGAGAGAGTGCAACTCGCCAAGTATTCAGCCTGCGACAGCTGATCCGCGGTTCCGCTCTCTCCCGTAGGCGGCACTAGGTACGTTTCGCTCTCTACGTGCATCAGGTCAGCAGGTTGTGACTGAGACACATCCAGTAAAGAATGGGAGGGGCTGCAGCCTCGCGTCACAGTCCTCGGGTGTACTGAAACGCAGAGTGAGGGGCCGGGCGCCGAGAGGCGGATCGCAGGGGCCGGGCTGTGGTTCGGGCGCCAAGAGGCGGATCGCAGGGGCCGGGCACCGAGAGGCGGATCGCAGGGGCCGGGCTGTGGTTCGGGTGCCGGGCACCGAGAGGCGGATCGCAGGGGCCGGGCACCGAGAGGCGGATCGCAGGGGCCGGGCACCGAGAGGGCGGATCGCAGGGGCCGGGCTGTGGTTCGGGTGCCGGGCACCGAGAGGCGGATCGCAGGGGCCGGGCACCGAGAGGCGGATCGCAGGGGCCGGGCACCGAGAGGCGGATCGCAGGGGCCGGGCACCGAGAGGCGGATCGCAGGGGCCGGGCACCGAGAGGCGGATCGCAGGGGCCGGGCACCGAGAGGCGGATCGCAGGGGCTGGGCACCGAGAGGCGGATCGCAGGGGCCGGGCACCGAGAGGCGGATCGCAGGGGCCGGGCACCGAGAGGCGGATCGCAGGGGCCAAGTCTCCTTGTCCCACATTGGAAATGGTCAATGATTTGGTGAGAAGTTGTTTCAGTAGCTTCTCACCTCTCCTTGATCTACTCTCAAAGGTAGATCAGCCTGTGGCCAATACAACAGCTGATGAATGAAGAAAATCTGTCACTTTCAGTGCAGCAGAATTTAATGGCTCCTTCGTTGCCCAGAACTACACTAGACGCAAACTACACATGTCATACAAGACTATAATTTAATACGACTTTTCCATGAGCAGGTGAATGTTCTAACAATTACTGGTTCTAAACACATTTCCTTGTTTACCGATGTATTAAAATTTCTTACCTAAAGTGCACAGAATAAAATAGATACCACCACTTCTTGTCTGCGCATCAAATCTTCGGCAGTAAGCAACCAATAATCCTGTGAGATATGATACTTTAATGTTATTCATTCAGAGATACAGCACAGTAACAGGCTCCTCCAGCCCAACGAGCCCTCACCGCCAACTACACCTGTCTGACCAATTCACCCACTCACCAGTAGGTTGCTGAAATGTGGCAGGAAACGAGAGCACCCCGAATCCCACGTGGTCACAGGAAGGACGGACAAACTACTCAGAGTCGGCAATGGAACCGAGCTGTCACTGTAATAACGTTACGCGTATCACCCATTACATCTTGTACAAGAGAACAGCCAAACCTGTGTGCTTTCTCTTTCCTGCTCAAGATGAAGCACGTAAGATGTGGAGCTGTGAAACAGTCACAGACATCAGTCATGTGAAACCCACATCCCTTGCTGTACACTGAACCTCCAGCCTAGTCAGAGCTTCCTGCAGGAGTTTGGGAATGGAATATACTCCCAATGCCACTCACCCCCGCATCCCCTCAACACAGAGTGAGGTCTCATTGCATTTCCCCCTTCTATGAACTCTGGCTTTACCCTCAGCCCTTGTGCCTAGACCCAGCCTGAACCTGCCCTGTTACACTTCATGAAATCAGCCTCAACTCATCCTTAAACTATTTAGTTTGCTATCTGGGAAAAAATAAGGTATTGACATTTAAAGGATTGAAAGAAGCTACAGAAAGTTGTAAAATTAGTCAGCTCCATCTTGGGTACTAGCTTCCATACTATCCAAGTCTTCTTCAAGGAGTGGTGCCTCAGAAAGGCGACGTCCATTAGGAAGGACTCCCAGCACCCAGGGCATGCCCTTTTCTCACTTTTACCATCAGGGAGGAGATACAGAAGCCTGAGGCACACACTCAGTGATTCAGGAATAGCTTCTTCACTCTGCCATCCAGTGTCTGAATGGACATTGAACCCTCGAACATCACCTCACTTTGGCAGCATGTTTTTTTAAAAATATGATTTCTGTTTTGCATTAGTTTAAATCTATTTAATGCACATATACTTTGTGTAATTGATTTACTGATTTCTTTTCTTTCTATATTACCATATACTGCATTGTACTGCTACTGCTAAGTTAACGAATTTCAGGACACGTGCCGATGATGATGGCTACTGTACCCCTCGTATGATGGCCTCCATCAATCTTGGGATTGAGTTTAAGAGCCGGGAGGTAATGTTACAGCTATATAGGACCCTGGTCAGACCCCACGGAGTACCGTGTTCAGCTGGTCACTTCACTATAGAAAAGATGTGGAAACTATAGAAAGGGTGCAGAGGAGATTTACAAGGATCTTGCCTGGATTGGGGAGCATGCCTTATGACAATAGGTTGAGTGAATAATTACTTTGGTTCTGTCTTCACTAAGGAGGACATAAATAATCTTCCGGAAATAGTAGGGGACAGAGGGTCCAGTGAGATGGAGGAACTGAGGGAAATACATGTTAGTAGGGAAGTGGTGTTAGGTAAATTGAAGGGATTAAAGGCAGATAAATCCTCAGGGCCAGATGGTCTGCATCCTAGAGTGCTTAAAGAAGTAGCCCAAGAAATAGTGGATGCATTAGTGATAATTTTTCAAAACTCTTTAGATTCTGGACTAGATCCTGAGGATTGGAGGGTGGCTAATGTAACCCCACTTTTTAAAAAAGGAGGGAGAGAAACCAGGGAATTATAGACCGGTTAGCCTAACATCGGTGGTGGGGAAACTGCTAGAGTCAGTTATCAAAGATGTGATAACAGCACATTTGGAAAGCGGTGAAATCATCAGACAAAGTCAGCATGGATTTGTGAAAGGAAAATCATGTCTGACGAATCTCATAGAATTTTTTGAGGATGTAACTAGTAGAGTGGATAGGGGAGAACCAGTGGATGTGGTATATTTGGATTTTCAAAAGGCTTTTGACAAGGTCCCACACAGGAGATTAGTGTGCAAACTTAAAGCACACGGTATTGGGGGTAAGGTATTGGTGTGGGTGGAGAATTGGTTGGCAGACAGAAAGCAAAGAGTGGGAATAAACAGGACCTTTTCAGAATGGCAGGCAGTGACTAGTGGGGTACCGCAAGGCTCAGTGCTGGGACCCCAGTTCTTTACAATATATATTAATGACTTGGATGAGGGAATTAAATGCAGCATCTCCAAGTTTACCGATGACACGAAGCTGGGCGGCAGTGTTAGCTGTGAGGAGGATTCTAAGAGGATGCAGGGTGACTTGGATAGGTTAGGTGAGTGGGCAAATTCATGGCAGATGCAATTTAATGTGGATAAGTGTGAAGTTATCCACTTTGGTGGCAAAAACAGGAAAACAGATTATTATCTGAACGGTGGCCGATTAGGAAAAGGGGAGGTGCAACGAGACCTGGGTGTCATTATACACCAGTCATTGAAAGTGGGCATGCAGGTACAGCAGGCGGTGAAAAAGGCGAATGGTATGCTGGCATTTATAGCAAGAGGATTCAAGTACAGGAGCAGGGAGGTACTACTGTAGTTGTACAAGGCCTTGGTGAGACCACACCTGGAGTGTTGTGTGCAGTTTTGGTCCCCTAATCTGAGGAAAGACATCCTTGCCATAGAGGGAGTACAAAGAAGGTTCACCAGATTGATTCCTGGGAAGGCAGGACTTTCATATGATGAAAGACTGGATGAACTAGGTTTATACTCGTTGGAATTAGAAGACTGAGGGGGGATCTGGTTGAAACGTATAAAATCCTAAAGGAATTGGACAGGCTAGATGCAGGAAGATTGTTCCCGATGTTGGGGAAGTCCAGAATGAGGGGTCACAGTTTGAGGATAAAAGGGAAGCCTTTTAGGACTGAGATTAGGAAAAACTTCTTCACACAGAGAGTGGTGAATCTGTGGAATTCTCTGCCACAGGAAACAGTTGAGGCCAGTTCATTGGCTATATTTAAGAGGGAGTTAGATATGGCCCTTGTGGCTAAAGGGATCGGGGGTATGGAGGGAAGGCTGGTGTAGGGTTCTGAGTTGGATGATCAGCCATGATCATAATAAATGGCGGTGCAGGCTCGAAGGGCTGAATGGCCTACTCCTGCACCTATTTTCTATGTTTCTATGAACTCAGCCTTTTCTCCTTGGAGTGATGAAGGATGAGAGGTGACCCGATAGAGGTGTATTTCATGATGAGAGGCATTGATCGTGTGGATAGCCAGAGGCTTTTTCCCAGGGGCTGAAATGGCTAGCATGAGAGGGCACAGTTTTAAGGTGCTTGGAAGTAGGTACAGAGGAGATGTTGGGGGTAAGTTTTTTTTTTACACAGAGAGTGGTGAGTGCGTGGAATGAGCTGCTAGCAACAGTGGTGGAGGCGGATACAATAAGGTCTTTTAAGAGGCTCCTGGATAGGTACATGGAGCTTAGAAAAATAGAGGGCTATGAGTAACCCTAGGTAACTTCTCATGTAAGGACATGTTTGGCACAGTATGGTGGGCTGAAGGGCCTGTATTGTGCTGTAGGTTTTCTATGTTTCTGTGTATCTATGGGAGTGTAGATAAACTGTGGACAGTCAACAACTTTGCAAATGTGATTGAAAGTGTGTAGGTTTACTCACCAGGTACAATAATATCACCAAAGCCCAACACGGAAAACGGCAATCCACACAAGGTTGCAACAGATGGCACCAGTCTTGGCACTCTGATAACTACAGGCAGCTGGAGAGAACAGCCACAGACATCATTCAGAGGAGCTGCAGCTGGGGAAGGACCCCGCCGTCACTGACGTCCCACAGCCCAGTCAGCTGGCAAGTGTGTACAGTTCATACGGAGGCACAGACCAACACACGCAATGTCAGAGCAGATCGCACTGGCCTGTCGTTGGCCAGCAGCGCAACAGCATCGCTCATCATTTAAAGGCCATCTCTGAGATCTGGTGAGGGCACGTGGCCGTGAAAAGCATCTGAATGTTTAACCTCTCTCTACAAAGAATTAGGGTTGCATTGAGGGCCTAGAAGGGAACAGTTATAAACAACAAACGTTTTGGAGCTATGAACAGAAAGGCTGATCTCAGCGTGCAGCCAGTGTGCTGAGTATGATGAGCACAAGAGTCACAGTCATCCTCCCTCGGGATGAATAAAGTATGACTGTGAGTATGACTAGAACATCAACAGGCTGCCTTGCTGCTTATGCCTCCCTAGTCAGGACCACTCCGCTTCACGTTTCATCAGTGAAACCAGAAAACCAAACTCAGAGCATCTCCCCCTGCACTCTCACACCCAGCAAAAGCTATCCAGTTAGTTACGTGGTGCAACCAGCAACAACTATCCAGTTAGTCACGTGGTACAACCAGCAACAATCCAGTTAGTTACGTGGTGCAACCAGCAACAACTACCCAGTTAGTTACGTGGTGCAACCAGCAGCAACTACCCAGTTAGTTACGTGGTGCAACCAGCAGCAACTATCCAGTTAGTTACGTGGTGCAACCAGCAGCAACTATCCAGTTAAGTTACCTGGTGGTACAACCAGCAACAACTATCCAGTTAGATACGTGGTACAACCAGCAACAACTATCCAGTTAGTTACGTGGTACAACCAGCAACAACTATCCAGTTAGTTACGTGGTACAACCAGCAACAACTATCCAGTTAGTTACGTGGTACAACCAGCAACAACTATCCAGTTAGTCACGTGGTACACCCAGCAGCAGCTACCCAGTTAGTTACGTGGTGGTACAACCAGCAACAGCCCCTCTGGCCTTCAGCCACACTGCCCAGCAGCCCTCACCCCCTCATGGGACAACTCACCCACTAAGTCACACGTCTTTGGACTTGTCTTTGGGAGGAAACCTACATGCACTAACTTAATAACAGAGGGTGTTGGGATTGAACTCTGACGTCTCGAGCTAACCAGCGTGCTATGGTAGCACCCGATGGTCACATTCAAACTCTTGTGCAGATTAAAGCCCAATATGACGGGTATCCACCCTCCCACCAATACCCTTCCGAAACAGCATTAACAACAGTGGTTCTCACACACAAGAGGGCAGAATTCTGTGCTAATGAGAAAGACAGGCAATGTTTGGGACTCGCTGAGAAGCCAAATTCAACCCAAACGGTGCAGGTGCTGCAAATTTAAATGCAGCCCAGACAGTGCTGGCAACACCCACATCAGGAAGCAGGCCACGAAGGCTCTAGGAACTGAAACGTTACTGTTTCGCCTTCTTCAGACACTGCCTGAGCAGCTGAGCGTTTCACCATCCCGATCTACCAGTGGGACCCACCCCCCCACCACCACAACAGACAGAGACACACCCTCAAACAGAGCTGCTCTCCACTTTCCTAAACAACCACCTAATGGACATCCATTTCTTTAACATGGTAAATCTCCCCCGTCTCTCTTTCCATTCCCCATTCTGGTTCCCCTCACCTCCTCCTTCCCCTTCTCCCACGGTCCACGCTCCTCTCCTATCCTATCAAATTCCTCCTTCTTCAGCACTTTACTCTTTCCACCTATCACCTCCCAGCTTCTTACTTCATTCTCCCTCTCCCTCCCACCCACCCACCTTCCCCCTCATCTGGCTACCAGCCCGTACACTTCCCCCAACCCTCCCTCTTACTCTGGCTTCTGCCCCCTTCCTTTCCCGTACTGAAGAGGGTCTCAGCCTGAACATCATTTATTTCATTCCCCCCCAGAAATGCAGCCTGACCCGCTGGGTTCCTGCAGCTCTCAGTATTGCTGAAGATTTCCTGAATCGGCATTTACCATCTAATTCAGTGTTGACGTTCGGGAACTGAAGCAGCTTCACTGGACTGATGCAAATTCTCCAGTCCTCTTCCCCACTTCCAACCCTCCACAGTCAAACTTCAGCCAGTTACTGGGGTAACCCAAGAATAACTTACGATAGTTTAATAATTAGTGACCCGAAATGTAACGTTCAGAGTTGAGCAGATAAATAGCTTCTTACGTTTTCATTGTGGGTCACTCGTGCAACTGCAAGTTCCATTAAGATGCCTCCCGTGGTCTAGAATCAAACCCAATATTTAGTGCTTGAGGAGATGCAGCAGCCCAGCGTCATCTGTTTGTGAGTAAGGCAGCTTTACCCGCCACCAACATGATAGTTTTCACCTTACCTTTTCATCGGAGCTCGCTCCAGATCCTGTAGCCACCTGCACCATGATGCTCTCGTGATTCTAAAATAAACAGGAGGGCATTCCAGAGATGGAAACCAAGGTTCACACCCCCTCACCATTACAGGTAACAGAAGACCAAAGGACACAGGAGAATGAGGCCATTTGGCCCATCGAGTCTTCTCCACCATTCCATCATGGCTGATTATTATCCCACTCAACCCCAGTCTTCTGCCTTCTTGCTGTAACTTTTGATACCTTTACCAATCAAGAACCTGTCAACCTCAGCTTTAAATATTCCCAATGACCTGGCCATCCATGGGAATGAATTCCACAGATTCACCACCCTCTGGCTAAAGAAATTCGTCATCGTCGTTCTAAACAGACATCCTTCTTCTCTGAGACTGTGCTCTCTAGTCCGAGACTCCCCCATTAACGGAAATATCCCATCACTCACCAATCTTCAATCCTCACATCGATCACCTGTAAGGGGTTTCTTCTTTTATGTTACTGCTAAGGCTAATGAAAATGGCTTCTTTGTTATGTTAACTGCTGAGAAAATGCTTCTCTTTCACAGCTTGTTTGGGTTATATTACTGATAAGAGCATTGTATTCATTTGTTAACCAACTGGGATAGATGTTATTCCTTCTTGTGTGTCTGTAAGCTCTTGTTTCGCGGGCTTTGGGGCAGCAGCGATGGGGACAGAGAGAGGAGACGAGATGCTGTAAGCTGGGCGGCGGGACGGACCCCCAGCGAGAGTCCGAGGTCCAGGGTCTTTGGCGAGGAGAGGAGACGAAGACAGACTGGTGTGGAGCGTCTGGTCGACCACTGTGGCTGGTCCCAGGCGGCGGGTCGAGGGGTCGGAGGGGATCGAATGGTGGAACGAAGACTACATTAATTGAGCTCCAACGGTTGTGCACGAAGCGGTTGAACTTTGATAAGTTTGGCGCCTTGTACTTTCCTTTTATATTTTATCTCTATTAATTACATAGTTCCAGTCAGATCTATAAAGTGTAATCATTTAATTGCATATGGTGTATTGTCTGTTATTTGGCGGGGTGGGGTACATCACACAGCATCCACACAAACTTGATGACCCAGTTTGGCGGGGCCGAAGGCTGCCCCCCCTAGACGACAGCGAGCTGAGCGAGTCTGAGGCTTACCGGGGGACTACACACCCATTTACTAGAACTAGGGGACACAGCCTCAAGATTCAGGGGAGTAGATTTAGGATAGAGGTGAGGAGGAACTGCTTTTCCCAGAGAGTGGTGAATCTGTGGAATTCTCTGCCCAATGAAGCAGCAGAGGCTTCCTCAGTAAATATATTTAAGACAAGGTCGGATAGATTTTTGCATTGTAAGGGAATTAAGGGTTATGGGGAAAAGGCAGGTAGTTGGAGATGAGTCCATGGTCAGATCAGCCACGATCTTATTGAAGGGCGGAGCAGGCTCGACGGGCCGGATGGCCAACTCCTGTTCCTATTTCTTATATTCTTATTTGCAGAAAGTGGCTACTAGCCGGGAACATTATTTTAATGTGATTGGAAGAAAGTACAGGGGTTGTGAGAGGGAGGCTTTTCTTTCTGAGAGAGTGGTGTGCGTGTGGAACGCCCTGCCGGGCTGGTGGTACAGGCAGATACATTCGGGACCCAGATGGGCATATGGATGATAGAGAAATGGAAGACTGTGTGGAAGGGATCGGTAGATCATGGACTGAGCTGTAATGTTTTATGTTTCACAGGTGTCTGCTTGGTGCTGATCCATCTGCCCAGAGTAACTCTGCCTCCACAAGGCTGTAGGCAGCTGGGTACCAGGCTACAGTGAGCTACTAATAAAACCAGACTGCATAATGCCTTATCAACTTGTCATTGCTCCCTCACATCAACGATCATCTCCAATTGAAGACTGGACTTTGCAGCCAATTGAATATCACTGTACAGGAACGAGTGGGTGATCTAGTTGGGACAGAATTCTCTGGAACATGTCCACATCTCTTTGAAATAGTGGGACTTTCAACACTGAGTCATGAAGATCTTGCTAAAACTTCCAAATTTGTGAAGCACACCAAAACACCAACATGTCTTGAAAACCGTTTACCTATAATAGAGATACAAAAGAGAGGCCAGGGCGATGTACACTGACAGACGGTTATCAAAATATTAGACCCTTGACTCCATTGTAAACAGCAGACAGTGACTGAACTGAGAGAGAGAGGCTTGCATGGGAGTGAACTCACCGGTGTGAAGAACGGAGTTATGAAGACGAAGAAGACATCGTAGATGAGGAGAAGGACCAGCAGAATGACGCAGGACTGCAAAACAAAGTGGAGAGGGGTTGGCACTGATTTCCCTCTTGCACAGACTAATCCCTCCCCAGTAACTTCTCCCCGTGTCCCCATCATCGACACAGCCGCTCTGCTCCAAAGAGCGCTACGAGGTCATTCTTACCCTCGGCCACAACGAGCCGACCTATAGCTAGGGAAGTGACGACTTCCCTCCCGTTAGACTGATTGAGGTAACTTTTTTTAAAATTCTTCCTTACTTCTCTTCTAATATTTATATATCTGTGCATTTGTATTGCCTTTGTGACACTAATCTCCTTTGGGACCAATAAAGTTTCTATCTATCTATCACACCCATGTTGCACAGATTCTGCCCCCCACCAATGTACACAATCCTGGGTTGGAATGAGTGAGGAAAACTGAGTGCCCAGGGGAAACACACAGAGTCTCGGGAGAACGTACAAGCTCCACACGGACAGTGCCCAAGGATAGGATTGAACCTGCGGGGAGCTGGATCAGTAAGCAGCAAAAGATCAGTAGGTACACTGTGGCGGTGGGAAGGTGGCAGTGCAATGCAGATCGCAGCGGCCACTCTGGTGGTGATGTCTGTTATTTGTCAAGTAGGGTGCCGTGCACAATCCTGATTTGATGGAGATGGACGTGAGAGCACGGAGGAACATCTGGAGAAACTTCTGAAATGCCTTTTCGCTGCTGCTGCTACTGTGTGATCTGGAATCTCCAGGGGAGAAGGCCCCGAGTCCTCGGCTCTGCTTGTTGCTCGGCGGCCGGGGTGGGGCTGAAGCGCTCGGCAGAGGATGGTGCTCGGTGCTGGAGGGCTGGTCGGAGGCTCGAAGTTTTCGGACGGACTCAGAGTTTGCTGCGGTCAGGTGCTTCCAATGGTGCTGCATCGGCAAATTGGCGGCATTTGGAGGTTCGTGGCAGGGAGAGTTCCTCCGTTCTACTGCCTGTGTGGGATGGTGAGGCTATCGGGACTTAAAGACTTTTTTTTTTACCGTGCCCATGGTATGGTTTTTATCAAATTATGGTATTGCTTTGCACTGTTGTAACTATATGTTATAATTATGTGGTTTTGTCAGTTTTAGTCTTGGTTTGTCCTGTGTTTTCTTGTGATATCATTCTGGAGGAACGTTGTATCATTTTTTAATTCATGCATTTCTAAATGACAATAAACGAAAACTGGACTAAACTGAAAAGGTGTTATTAAACGTCCCCACCAGAAACCTTTTGTTATCCCCTCAGTTGGGGTAAGCTGCTAGGAGAGAGTCCACTGTCTTCCCCACCTCCTCTAGCCTACAGCTTGACGAGCTATTTGCAAAGTCCCCGGAGAATAACTGACAGACTCTTTCTCCCCCAACGACAAACCCCTTCCCCATACAAAGCATTCAGCCAGCTGCTGGGACACCACTCACTCAGAGCTTTACCAGAGTCTACACTGCTGGTTTCAAATGCTTATTAGACTAATGGACCCCTCTTCCCCTCCAGACAACAACAGGCTTTCTGTCTCCACCTACGAAGCAGTGGTTTGATTAAAACGTTACAGTACACTGTATTTGCATTTTACTTTTTTTTAAAGAAAGGCCTTTGTAACTAAAAGGTCAATTTTTTTAAAAAAGAAAAATGACACTGGTCACATTGCACTCAATCATGGGATTTTAGGTGGAAATGAAATTCAGATTTAAGTCAAAAACATGTTTTACCATGACAAAAAAAGCATGATGATCTTCACTCAAAGATAAACACGGCACTAAACACAACTACATCACGTGTGAGAAAACTGAAGGGAGAGTGTTGCCATCCCTGTGGTTGAGGGGCTCGTGGAATGCCCTTGGGATGAGGAGGCACTGCGCTGGATGACGACTTAAACTGTTTCTTCCAGTGTGTCTGCCTCATTAACAAAGGCTTTTGTCACAGCAATCTCTGATTTATAAACTGACCTGATTTCTTGTTGTTATGAATGCACACTGCTCTAGTCCTTCAATAAATCCACCACACATCTTCACCATGTCGTCCATCGGCACCTTTTCTACTGTGTTAACAATATCATCTTCACTGTTATCATCACAATCACCCCCATTCACAACCATTTCAGTCATCAACTGAACTGGAGCCTCATTATCCACGTTCAGAACTTCTTTGATATCCACTTCCTCCAGGTTATTGGTGAACTCCAAATTTATCCCTTTTTCATATGTAAGGAGTTCCCACCTTGCCTTTTTCTCACTTGACACACGTAATCCTTCAAACTCATCATTTTGCTCATCGTGGTCACTGAGCGTAGCCGTAGTGCAGCGGGCGTGTCAGGCAAGCACAAGTGTGCCTCCAGTTCCTGCGTTCGCAGCACATATAGTATCCCGCAGCCAAAACTTCCTTTGCAACCATTCCACACCCACACCCCTGTTCAGGAAACTGCCTTGACATTTCATCTTCATTGATCCAAGGATACTTGGTCACATGGCTGAATTAAAGAAGTCACACACACGTTATTTTTGACGAGCAGAAAGCCCAGCTTCCCTGCAATGTGCACAAGGCACTGCTACAAAATGTTTGTGAATCCAAGAGAAAAGATGTCTCTGGTGATCCATGTTTAATACTGGACTGGTGAAGTACCCACTCCTTTAAAAACAGTGAGGACACATGCTTTTGCCTACCACAGCAAGTTCACACTTACGAGTGCCTGCTGAGTTAGAACATCCCAGCATAGTTATTCTGTCCTTGGCATCTTTAATTCCTGTAGCCTGTAGCTAGTGTCTTTCTGGGTCAATAATGCCTGAACAACATCATCAGCATTGTAGACTTGCTTTGCTGTTAGATTTTCATCAGTGACGATCTTGGCAAACTCAATGAATTTCTCTGCTGCCTCGTCATCAGCAGATGCTTCATCACAAGTTTCTAAAAATTTAATGTGCCTTCTCTTAAATCGCTGCAACCAGCCTGCTGAATATTCACAATTATCTACAATTTTCAATTTGTTGTGATAGAGCTTTGCTTGTTTCATGATCAGTATACCGTTAAGAGGCGTGTGCTCATGCAGACGCTGACAAATCCACTCTCTCAATACATTTTTCACTATGTGCTGTTTCTCTACTTTTCATTTAACTTCTGTTCATTACTTTCAGCAGAGAACTTCAACAGCTTGTCCTTCTGTTTCTTCAGGTCGGAGATGATGTTCGCTCCAACACCACACTCCTTTGTCAGATGCCTTGCACTTAAACCACTGTCACATTTTTCCAACAGCTTGACAGTGTTATAGATAAATGTAAATGCTTCCTCTTTCCTTTCATTATTACCCATGGGGGTAACTGCAGGCTTTTTGACATTTTCAACAATATCTTCACAACACAGAGCGGAGAAGAAGCACAAAACATGGTAATCACTGCGACTAACGCACAAGGGTCTGGTTACAACGACAGCTGAAAACAAACTGTCACTTCTCAGAACGGAGATCTGTGTCACAGGGCCACACTCAGGGTGTGTGAGATCACTTCTGTAGTACGGAGACCTGTGCATTGCCAAGGAACTTTCCAGCACCTTGCCGAATTTCCCACTTGTGACTTCACATCAGTGCTTGGATTCTGGCAGTTTTAGGATTTTGGAATTTCAGACAAGGGGTATTCAACCTGTATTTCCAGTGTTCAGTACAGGTAGTGACTTCCTGTTATCCTTCTTAGTTTTCAGAACTTCCAAAACAAATTAAAACCTACTTTAATTTTCACATGATGAACAGATCAATCATACAAACACTGGTTGAGACCAGTAAGTTCTTTGATTGTTTCAGTACAAACTGCTCCCTGAGACAGACACACAGTTACCTTAAAGTGAGGCATCTTCAGGGTCTTCATGAAGTTAAGGCAAAAAGCAACTCCAAGACAGTCGTGCAGAGCCCATATCCATCTGAAATACAAGATGGGAACTTAGTACCAGCAGTTAAACAGCGCAATTAAAACATTTAAGGATGTCATTCTCACCGTCCACTCTCCTAGTGTGCCAGGGTCTCATTCACACACACCACAGGATTAAATCCGAGAGCTTTGGCAAACATAAGCAGGCGTTGAGGACTCTGACCATCCAGGACATTGCTACCATCAGGGAGGAGGTACAGGAGCCAAAGACACACACTTAAAATAGCTAAAGCTGTTTTAGGAACAGCTTCTTCCTCTCCACCATCAAATTTCTCAAGAGTCCAGAAACACTTTTTTGCACTACTTAACTATTTCTATAGATTTTTGTCGTAACTCAGTAATTTTACATATTGGACTGTACTGCTGGATGCAAAACAAACTTCACAACATTCTGTACGTCAGCAAAAATAAACCCAATTGTGAGGAGAGAAGAGTCGGTCAGATTCACCTCCTGAGAGTGCTGTGACCAACAGTGGTTTTATGTCTGCAAGATCTCCTGGCACCTCCACCAGATCTCCAGATTGTTGAATTTATACTGTGACCATTTGCCTTTCTCCTACAAAGCAACCACCCCACATCCCAGACAACAGTGTTCACCGTAAGCACACCAGATAATGACAGCCTGCAGTCTCGAGGCTCACCTGTCCTTGTTCCGAAACACAACCCACACGGCACAAACCGCCACACAGAATATCGCCAGCAACAGCAAGCGGACTTCGATTCTTCTGTTAATGCAGGAGAAGCTGAAACCAAGGTGGAAATCATCACATCCATAGACAACGGGGAAGAGTCGATCACCCTGGAACGCGTAGGCCAGTCCCAGCTACAGCAGCTCGAAAAAAAGTCTAATTATCTGTTTCTGATTCTGTGTGTGCATGATCAATCCTTTGGAGATTTTTGGCAGGTTACTAAGGGGATAAATGAAGGTGGATATTGTCTATATAGACTTTAGCAAGACCTTTGACAAGGTGGAGAGAGCCACTGCTCAGCTAGGGACCTTGGAAAGTCATTAGTTTGTAAAGGTACAGGGCACAATTAGTGAGGGTGCGATGACACCGAAGTGGGGGTGGGGGGGTCTTGTGAAGCAGGTTACAATGAACTACAAAGGCATTTTGATCAGTTGGACAGATGGGCCGAGGAAAGGCAAATGGGTTTCAACTTGGAGACGTGTGAGAAGATGCACTTCGGACAGTCAAACCAGGGTAGGACGTGTAGAGTGAGTGGCAGGGTGCTGAGTGTTGTGGAAGCAAGGGACCTGGGAATACGGTTCACTGGGAGTGACCGTGCACGTAGCCGGTGGTGAAGGTGGTGCTCAGTGTGCTGTCAGGGCATTGACTTTAGGAGTTGGGACATTACATTGCTGTGTACAAGCTACTGGTGAGGCCGCACTCGGCAGTGCTGTGTACGGTTTCGGTCACTGCATTACAGTCGAGCTGGGGAGGGGGAGGAAGAGATTTACGAAGATGCTGGCTGGACTAAAGAGCCTGAACTATAGGGAGAGATTGGCCACGCAGGATCTTTATTCCTTGGAGCGTAGGGGAATGAGGGGAAATCCCAGAGGTGTATATAATCATGAGGGGTACAGATAGGGTGGACAGTCAGTCTTTTCCCAATGGCTACAGAATCCAAAACTAAAGGGCACAGCTACAAGGGAAAGGTTGAAGAGAGACCAGAGAGATAACTCCTTTAGAGGCTATTGAGTACCAGAGGTGGGTACAACTGCATTGTTGAAGAGGCATTTGAATAGGTACATGGAGGGGAGGGGCAAACAGGGGCAACAGGGTCTAGCAGGGAGGATGCCATGGCGGGCGTGAATGAGATGGGCCAAAGGGCCTGTTTCGGTGACCGAAGGACAACAGGCTGCTTACCTGCACTTGCAGTATGGGACCCTCCGCAGGAGTTCGGCCAGGCAGTTATACAGACTGACGGCGGCAGCCACACTGAAGATCGCAATCACCATGTACACTGCAGGGGAAGGAGTGAAGTCAGTGGCCCACACTGGAAGCTGCTGGTGACAGTTTCTGCAGGCTCACCTGCTCAAGCTGCAGACTGCGGGCGCTGGTCGATAGGACACCACGGTAGCATGGTGACCAGCGTGACGCAGTTACAGAGTTCAACCCCAGTGCCCTCTGTAAGGAGTCTGTACACCCACCCCGTGAACACACGGGTTTTCCGGGTCCCTCCCCCCGTCCGAAGCCGCAGCAGTTGGTAAGTGAACTGGTCATTGTAAATTGTCCTGTGATTAGGCTGCTGAGAGCTGGAAAAGCCTGTCCCTGTCCCACACTGTATCTGCACCACATCTAACAGCGCAGTAGTGAACTAGTCCCTCCCCTGAACTACAGCATCCTTGTGAATAACAGGCTTCATGCAACCTGCTCAAGTAGTTGCAGGTGGGCTCTCCCCAAATGTACGTGCTGTGACGCTGGGGACCGTCACTCTGGACTGCCTCCTGCCTCTGACGGGAGCAGTTCGACCCTGTGCCGACTTCCACCTGACAACCGAAAGTTAAAAACGCAATGTTCTCACCTAGCCACTTGTAGAAGAAGTACAAAAGCACAATCATCACGAAACAGACGGCAACGAAAAAGAGAACCGTCATGGGAGTTAAGATGGCGGATGACTCGTCACTCTTGCTCCCCTCCTGCGGCTTTGCTCCAGACTCTGACAGCGATGAACTTTCACTTTTTCCCAAAAGAAATAAAACAGTACTTTAAAATCAGCAGTTTTCCCTCTCATTATTTAGTAAAGCTAACATTGTCTGAATAACATGGACAACGACTTTTGCTAACACGCGCGCACACACACACAGAAACCAGTGGGGCAACACAAACTGCACAAGGAGTTCGGGCCACAGGCTGGCAAAGTTCAGGTGAAGTCGTGGGTAAAGAATCTACAACAGACCAGAGGAGCTGGCACGGTGGGTAAACGAGACTTCGCTGTCCCAGTGGGGCAGCAAGGTAGCTCAGCAATTCCATTTTACAACGGCAGCTACAGGATCAAGGTTTAATTCCCACCCCTGTCTGTAAGCAGTCTGTACGGTCGCCCGTGACCGCGTGGGTTTCCTCCGGGTGCTCTGGTTTCCACCCACAGTCCAAAGACGTACGGGTTAGAGTCAGTGAGTTGTGAGCATGCCTCGGTGTCAGAAACATGGAGATACTTACAGACTGCCTTTGCTGATTTGATTTCATGTAAATGACAATTTCACAGCATGTTATGATATACATGCGACAAATAAAGCAAATATTTAAAATCTCGCTGATCTGTAAATTGCTCTAACGACCAAAAGGCACGAGGGAAGAATTAGCACAATTCACTAGCAAACCCTGCTTTTTGCACGAAACTCCAGTTCTGCTATCTTTTGCTTCAGTTTCTGCCCTCTGCAGCTCCGTGGCTGCAGGGTTTCACTGCTCCTGTACCCCACCGCACTCGTAAAGACCCCAACAGCCCCCTCGTCAGAATCTGCAGGTTTCACCGCTCCTGTACCCCACCGCACTCGTAAAGAACCCAATAGCCCCCTCGTCAGAATCTGCAGGTTTCACCGCTCCTGTACCCCACCGCACTCGTAAAGACCCCAACAGCCCCCTCGTCAGAATCTGTAGGTTTCCACTGCTCCTGTATCTCATCGCATTTGTAAAGAACCCAACAGCCCCCTAGCCAGAATCTCACTCAGTAGAACAGAAGATAGCAGAACAGTCTGAATAGACACTCGGTGGGCACTTTATCAGGTACAGGAGGCACCTGATGAAATGGCCACGGAGTCTATGTTCATGATCTTCTGGTGCTGTAGCCCAGCCACTTCAAGGTTCAGTGTTGTGTGTTTAGAGATGCTCCTCTGCACACCACTGTTGTAATGAATGGTTATTTGAGTTACTGTTGCCTTCCTGTCAGCTTGAACCAGTCTGGCCATTCTCCTCTGACCTCTCTCATAACAAGGCGTTTTCACCCACAGAACTGCCGCTCACTGGATGTTTTGTTTTTCACACCGTTCTCTGTAAACTCTATACTGTTGTGTGTGAAAATCCCAGATCAGCAGTTTCTGAGATACTCAAACCACCCCATCTGGCACCATGATCATTCCATGGTCAAGGTCACTTAGATCACATTTCTTCCCCACTCTGATGTTTGGTTTGAACAGTAGCTGAACCTCTTGACCACGTCTGCATGCTTTTATGCATTGAGTTGCTGCCACATGATTGGCGGATGAGATTTGTATTAACGAGGTGTACAGGTGTACCTAATAAAGTGGCTACTGAGTGTAAATGAACAAAACAAGGGCTGAGCTTTGGAAACTAATGCCAACCAACAGATCTTTCCACTCTTACCTTTCATGCTCTCCTCTTCCACTCCAGTAACCTCCAAGTGCAACTGTTCCAACAGCAATGATGAAGATGATCAGGATGCTGTAGTCCACAGAAGGCACAGGAGGAGAATAGAGTGTGGCTGAAATCTGATGCCCTTGCACCTAGAATCAAACATCACACAAGTCAGTGCGATCCTCCACACGTGACAACACATCACAAATGTCGAGTCAGCCCCTTCAGTCTGCTCTACTGTTCCATCATTGACTGATTTATTATCCCCTAAACCTTATTCTGTCTTTTCCCAGTGACCTTCGCCGCCCTGACCAATCAAAGATCTATCATTCTCTGCTTTCAATATCCCCAATGACTTGGCCACCATAGATATCTGTGACAATGAATTCTAATGTTACTGACCCACAGCATCAAACCCACCCACCTTCTCCCAGTCAGAATCCGGTTCAATATCACTGGCGTATGTCGAGGAATTTGTTATTCAGTTTTGTCACATTTAGCATTTTCTGATTAACCTGAACTCGGTGAGTCCAGTGCTGCATAAGCAACAATCTGTAAGGTTTACTTGTCTAGGTGCACAATACAGACTGGAACTGGGGGAAGAGGTTATCAGGGTGAAGGATGTAACCGGGAGAGAGTCTCAGGACCAGTCCTTCATCTCTATATACCATCAGTATTAATGAACTAGAGAGGGCAGAGGGTGAGGTTCCCTACCCAGCCTGCTGATGATGAGAATAGGGCGAGTTTCTCTACCCAGCCTGCTGATGATGAGAATAGGTGGGAGGGCACGTTTTTGTGCAAAAAAAAAACAAAATACCTTTTTCATGGACAGTACATCATCGTAGCTGATTAAAGCCACTGGGATTTGCAGCTCATCGTAGTCGGACTGATTGCCTGAAGGAGGAATCTGAAAACCAAGCATTGATTAGCACAGTCTTTAGCAAAAATTCAAAGTTAATTTCATATCAAAGTACACGCGTAAGCATAAACAGGCATTTACAGGAAAATAAAATACAGCAATTTATGGAAAAACTACACAAAGATTGACTGACATTAACCAGTGAAAGGGTAACCTCTGAAGAAACAAGATATTATTGAAATTCAACTTGCTGTTGACACTTCCAAAGGTGACATCCATCACGAAGGACCCCCAGCACCCAGTATATACCCTGCTCCCATTGCAACCATCGGGGAGGAGGTACAGGAGCCTGAAGACGCACAATGTTCTAGGAACAGCCTCTTCCCTCCACCACCAGAGTTCTGAGTGTCCATGAACACCACCTCACTGTTCTGTTATTAATCTTGTCAGCTAGAGCAAGTCATTTATTGCTGCTGCAAGACAATAAACCTGACTGATTGAGCTTTCCACGGTCATCCACGGAGACCGCACGGACGTTGGAGAGCAGCTGTTGTGGCAGAGAACAGGGCAGATTACAGCGTGGCCGTGGAGGGAGGGAGGCTGGGGAAAATCCCTGTGGCGGGCCAGTGCTGGGACTCCACCCGATCGTTCACACTGGTGATGCCCACGTTACAACATCAATGTCAGGGTGGGGACAGCGTTTGAGAAAACAGCCCACGGCCCAGTTTTCTGCAATGCCAAGACACATCTGTACGTGCACCAAGAAATGCAAGTTAAAAAAAACCGACTGCGGGACCCATTTTGTCAGGCACTTCCACTGTCCACTGCAAAAGGCAGGATTTCCTGGCAGCCAACCATTTCAATTTGATTTCCCATTCTCATTCCAACATGCCAGTCCATAGTCTCCTCCATTGCCAAGAGGAGGCCAAACTCAGGCTGCAGGACCAACACCTCATATTCCATCTGGGGACCCTGCAACCTGTCGGCATGAACAATGATTTCCCTAAAATCTGGTAATTTCTCCGCTCATCCTTCTCTCTTTTCCCATTCTCAATTCTCGCTCCCTTCTCATCTCCTTGTTTGCCCATCACCTCCCTCTGTGCCCCACCTCCTTCCCTTTCTACGCTCCACTGCTCTCCCCTCCCCTCGTCAACCCTTAATCTGTTCCCTATCCCTTCTCACTTCACCCCCGCGTCCCCCACCCACCTTCCCCCTCACCTATTAGAATTACGTTTATGATTATGAGAACACGCAGTCCCCTTTTATTATCGTCTAGTAATGCATGCATTAAGAAATGATAAAGTCTGTGATAAATGATAAAGAAATGATACGAGTCTCTGGTGGCCAGTGCTATCATGTTTGCTGTTGTGTGCTGGGGCAGCAGGCTGAGGGTAGCAGACACCAGCAGAATCAACAAACTCATTCATAAGGCCAGTGATGTTGTGGGGATGGAACTGGACTCTCTTGATGGTGGTATCTGAAAAGAGGATGCTGTCCAAGTTGCATGCCATCTTGGACAATGTCTCCCATCCACTACATAATGTACTGGGTGGGCACAGGAGTACATTCAGCCAGAGACTCATTCCACCGAAATGCAACACAGAGCGTCATAGGAAGTCATTTCTGCCTGTGGCCATCAAACTTTACAACTCCTCCTCCCTTGGAGGGTCAGACACCCTGAGCCAATAGGCTGGTCCTGGACTTATTTCATAATTCACTGGCATAACTTACATATCACTATTTAACTATTTATGGTTTTATTACTATTTAATTATTTATGGTGCAACTGTAACAAACCCCGGGATCAATAAACTATGACTATGACTAAAATGTTTTTCCAGAATGATATCACGAAAAGCACATGACAAACCAACTTAAAAACTAACAAAAACCACATAATTATAACATATAGTTACAACAGTGCAAAGCAATATCGTAATTTGATAACAGACCATGGGCACAGTAAAAGTCTCAGAGTCTCTCAAACGTCCCAACATCTCACGCAGACGGTGAACCTCCAGCGCCGCAAACTTGCTGATGCAGCATCCCAGAAGCATCCGACTACAGTCCGACTCCGAGCCCGTCTGAAAACTCCGAGCCTCCGACCACCTCTCCGACACTGAGGGCCGAGCACCATCTCTGCCGAGTGCTTCGACCCCGGCCCCGGCAACAAGCAAGGCCGAGGATTTGGGGCCTTCATCTCCGGAGATTCTCGATCGCACAGTAGCAGTGGCAGTGAAGCAGGCATTTCAGAAGTTACTCCAGATGTTCCTCTGTGCTTCTCACGGTTGTCTCCATCAAATCCGGATTGTGCACGGCCCCTAGTTACACATATCGATATCATTCGGAACGGCCACGCGCTGCATCACGCCGCCATCTTCTCCTCCCTCCTGCTAGTTTGTACTTCCTTTCACCGCACCTTCTCCCCTTTCTTTCTCGTTCTGAAGAAGGGTCTCAGCCCGAAATGTCGACTGTTTACTCTTTTCTCTAGATGCCGCCGACCTGCTGAGTTCCTCCAGCATTTTGTGTTGCTCTGCATTTCCAGCATCTGCAGAATCTTTTGTGTGCAAGACTATCTGACTTTCAGGGACTTTGTGGTTAATGTTATTTGTTTACTTTTTATTGTTTGTATGGTTTGTTCTTTTTGAGCACATTGGGTGTTTGATGGCCTTGTGTGGGGAGTTTTATATAAACAGGTTTTACTGTGTTCCTTTGCTTTGTGGCTGCCTGAGAGACGATGAATCTCACGGTTGTATACAGTATTCACACTTTGATAATAAACGCACTCTGATCATTCTGAATGATTTGTGGACACTGACGGGATTCAGATGAGGAATGAAGCATGTCGAGTTCAAATCGCAGTTATGTTATTAATGGGTGGAACTGGAATGTGTAAGTGAAAGGGGGGTTGGAGTACGGGATTGGAAGGGTTAAATGGTGTATGTGACCTGGAAAATAGAGCAGGGGCGGGAACTAGACAACAGAACCGGGCACGGTTAGGATGTTGCAACTGCGTGCTCATCTCTTAGAATAGAAGCGCTTACTGACCTGTACCTCTGCACGTGAAGCTGTTGTGACCATGATGAAATTGCTAACCACAAAACCGTCATAAGCGTGGACAGGGGAAACAGGTGCGAACTGAAACCATTTCTTTTGGATATAAATGTAACCTTGTACTAGTGCTAGGCAGAGTTGATTGCCAGACACTACAGATACATATGGTGGTTACCTCTCCTCAGATCAAATTAAATAAAGAATTGATCGAGCGGAAATGTGGCCTCTGAGTGTTTTCTCCGACTGAATAACGAATCGGTATGGACAGGAACTGTGGTCTGTATGTACCCCTGTTACCCCCGTACTCTGCAGGATCACTTTAAACCAATCACCCATCATGGAAACTGTCCCCCAGCTGCTCGGAGGACATTCAGTCCCCTTCACTAAACGGCAAGAAAATTGAAGGGAAAGACTACAGTATTTCAAAAAAAACAACAAAATGACAGACATCCTAACGAGCTGCCTCACTGCTTATTATAGAAACTGCACTGCAGCGGCAGAAACCGGTAGTCAAACCTGCCCAATGTATCACCAGCATACCCATAATCAAGAACACGTACACAGAACGTGTCATAAAAGGCCAGTAACACCATGAAGGATCCTACACACCCTGCTCATGGACTGTTTGTCAGGGGGGTTCTTACGTTCCCCCTTTCCCCAAGCAGCAAAGCTGATCAACACCCCCACCCAGCACTACTTTATCATTTCCTGTCAGTCCCCCCACGTACAGACACTCCTGTGCCAAGCGTCACTTTATTGACATACCGTCAGTCTACATATACAAGCTATCTCAAATTTATATTTATCGTTTTATATTATTATTGTGTTCTTCATCTTGCGGTTTTCTTGTGCTGCATCAGATGCAAAGTAACAATTATCTCATTCCCCTTTACACTTGTACACAGTAAACAATTTTGAATCTTGAAAAACAGCTCATTACAAAATTACCAACCTCAGCCTTACCAAAGTATCAATAGAAGCAATCACAAGTGCTTTTGCGTGATTCTTCACAGCGATCCTTGCCTTCCTCACAAACGTGCAGTCCCCTCGCATCACAACCACCAGCTTGTCCTTTATACCCTCAGCAGGCACATCTGTCGAGTTACAGAGCGTGGTGCTGGTCAGGTTTTGTAACGGGTACATGGTCTACAGAAACAAATCAACAATGGACGGATCTCATTCACTGAAAGCAGAGGCATGTGTTAATTTACAGGTTGAGACTGTGGTAAAGGCAGTAAATACAATGTTGCATTTATTTCAAGGGAAACAGAATATAAAAAGGCATTTGATAAGGTACCCCATGCAAGGCTTATTGAGAAAGTGAGGAGGCATGGGATCCAAGGGGACATTGCTTTGTGGATCCAGAACTGGCTTGCCCACAGAAGGCAAAGAGTGGTTGTAAACGGGTCATATTCTGCATGGAGGCCAGTGACCAGTGGTGTGCCTCAGGGATCTGTTCTGGGACCCTTACTCTTCGTTATTTTTATAAATGACCTGGATGAGGAAGTGGAGGGATGGGTTAATAAGTTTGCTGATGACACTAAGGTTGGGGGTGTTGTGGATAGTGTGGAGGGCTGTCAGAGGTTACAGCGTGACATTGATAGGATGCAAAACTGGGCTGAGAAGTGGCAGATGGAGTTCAACCCAGATAAATGTGAGGTGGATCATTTTGGTAGGTCAAATACAATGGCAGAATATAGTATTAATGGTAAGACTCTTGGCAATGTGGAGGATCAGAGGGATCTTGGGGTCTGAGTCCATAGGACACTCAAAGCAGCTGCACAGGTTGACTCTGTGGTTAAGAAGGCATATGGTGTATTGGCCTTCATTAATCGTGGAATTGAATTTAGGAGCCGAGAGGTAATGTTGCAGCTATATAGGACCCTGGTCAGACCCCACTTGGAGTACTGTGCTCAGTTCTGGTCGCCTCACTACAGGAAGGATGTGGAAACCATAGAAAGGGTGCAGAGGAGATTTACAAGGATGTTGCCTGGATTGGGGAGCATGCCTTATGAGAATAGGTTGAGTGAACTTGGCCTTTTCTCCTTAGAGCGACTGAGGATGAGAGGTGACCTGATAGAGGTGTATAAGATGATGAGAGGCATTGATCGTGTGGATAGTCAGAGGCTTTTTCCAGGGCTGCCACAATGGTTGCCACAAGAGGGCACAGGTTTAAAGTGCTGGGGAGTAGGTACAGAGGGGATGTCAGGGGTAAGTTTGTTACTCATTGAGTGCATAGAATGGGCTGCTGGCAACGGTGGTGGAGGCAGATACAATAGGGTCTTTTAAGAGACTTTTGGATAGGTACTTGGAGCTTAGAAAAATAGAGGGCTATGGGTAATCCTAGTAATTTCTAAGGCAGGGACATGTTCGGCACAACTTTGTGGGCCGAAGGGCCTGTATTGTGCTGTAGGTTTTCTATGTTTCTATAAAAAGTAGATAATGCTGAGCCTTTATAAGACACTAGTCAGGCTGCACTTGGAGTATTGTCAACAGTTTTGGGCTCCATATCTCAGAAAGGATTTGTTGTCATTGGAGAGAGTCCAGAGGAAGTTCATGAGGATGATTCCAGTAATGAATGGGTTAACATATGGGGAGTGTTTGGCAGCTTTGGGCCTGTACTCACTGGAATTTAGAAGAATGTGGGAGGATCTCATTGAAACCTACCGAATGTTGAAAGGAGTAAATAAAGTGGACGTAGAGAGAATATTTCCTATGGTGGAGGCCAGGTCTGTGGGCATATTTAAGGCAGAAGTTGATAGTTTCCTGATCAGTCAGGGGATCAAAGGATCTGGTGAGAAGGCAGGTGTATGGGGTTGAGTGGGATCCGGGATCAGCCATGATGGTATGGTGGAGCAGACTCGATGGGCTGAATGGCCTCATTCTGCTCCTGTGTCTTATGGTAATACACACACACACACACACAGCAAAGTACAGTTGACAGACTACGGAGCAGCACTGAGCAATGCTGGCCTGGCGTTTGCCCAATGTAAGTGACAAGGCAGCCATTCCACTCACCCAGCGCCTCGATGTGGCGGGGATGGCCACTGCATTTGGCAATAGAATTCAGCACGAGTTCGTTTCTCAGGGGCAGCAAGTTATGTAGCAGTTCGTGTAATACCTTACAGCTCCAGCCACCCAGTTTCCATTCTCACTGCTTTCCGTAAGGAGTTAGCACATTCTCTGTCACTGCACAGGTTTCCACCAGGTGCTCTGGTTCCCCCCCACAGTCCAAAGACATGCAGATTAGGGTCAGTATGCAGATTATATGCAGATTAGGGTCAGTATGCTGTGTTGGGGTCTATGCAGATTATATGCAGATTAGGGTCAGTATGCTGTGTTGGGGTCAGTATGCAGATTAGGGTCAGTATGCTGTGTTGGGGTCAGTATGCAGATTATATGCAGATTAGGGTCAGTATGCTGTGTTGGGGTCTATGCAGATTATATGCAGATTAGGGTCAGTATGCTGTGTTGGGGTCAGTATGCAGATTATATGCAGATTAGGGTCAGTATGCTGTGTTGGGGTCAGTATGCAGATTAGGGTCAGTATGCTGTGTTGGGGTCAGTATGCACAGTGACACTTGCAGACTGCCCCCAGCACATCATCAGACTGCGGTGGTCATTCGCAAATAAAACACATTTCATTGAATGTTTCAATGTAAACGTGATAAATAAAGCTAATCTTAGAGAAGCTCGATGGCACAGTGGCAATACTTTCACAAATCTGGCACCAGAAGCTGGCTAGTTAGACTTCAGCAAGGTCCGGACGACAGTCCGGTCTGGAAAATCCAGGGAGCGCTGGCTGGCTGCGTTCACAGCTGGCTCGGACGCAGGAAGCAGAGGCCGGTGAGCCACAGGGATCAGTGTCGGGACCCTTGTCACTTACAGAAATGAATGTACAAAGCTGGATCAACAAGTTTACAAATGATATGAAATTGGGAAGAGCTTGTGACAGTGAAGGTGGTTATTGTAGATGACGAGGGCTTGTGATCAGTAAGGAGTGGGCTGAGGAGTGGCAAATGGATTTCACCACAGCTAAGTGAGAGGTGATCCAGTTTGGAAAGGCAAACAAGAGTACGAGGAATGGGGAGTGTAATCGAATAGAGGGGTACAGGTTTCTAGTTCACTGCAAGCAGCATCACAGATAGACAAGGTGTTTGGCCTTCATCACTGAGCACAGGGGTTAGGATGTTGTAGAAATTGCTGGTGAGGTGCAGTTTTGGTCACCCTGCTTCGAAAGAGATTTACGAGGA
This sequence comes from Mobula hypostoma, assembly GCF_963921235.1. Lineage (NCBI taxonomy): Eukaryota > Metazoa > Chordata > Chondrichthyes > Myliobatiformes > Myliobatidae > Mobula > Mobula hypostoma. The sequence continues at coordinate 96,978,261 of NC_086109.1, read as the reverse complement.
CCCTGTCCCAGAGAGCCGAAGTGATAGAGAGAGATCAGCCAGACTGGATGGAGGAGAACGGGAACTGGCCTCACAAGACTTTATAAAATCGGGAAGGGTATGGATAAGTCAGAGTTTTCCCCGCGGATGGGGAAAACAAAACCACAGGGCACAGATAGAGAGGAGAGATTTAAAAGGAATCTGAGCGGTAACGTGAGGGACGGAGGTGAGACCCGGAATGAGCTGTCAGAGGAAGCTTTGCAAACGGGTAGAATTGTAAATTTCAGAATCACTGAGCGGAGGGCCCGAACGGGGACAACTGGCCGGACAAGGACGGAGGCTGTGGTCAGCATGGGTCAAATGGCCCGACGGGTTTATCTGCAGGCTGTATCAGAGCTCCGGTGGAACGAGGAAGCGAAACAGAGGCAAGTGACAGGGAATAGTCACAGGATAGGTCACTCACCGCGTTGTCCAGGGATGTGGGCAAGGGCATCCAGGCAGGGTTGAAGAGGACGCAGAACTCTTGTGCCGGCAGCGCTCTGTCCACGGCGGTCACCCAGAGAATCCCCTCCTGGGCCGCCGCCTGGACCGGAGGAAAGGCAAAGTTAACAGGAGGGCGTCCAGGACCTGGTGAAAGGGGGTTAGTCACTGACTCGGGGGAGGGGGAGAAAGGTGGCAGTTCAGGGACCCGGGAGAGAAGAGATTCAGGAATCCGGGGAGGGGGGCCGAGAGGAGACATTCAGGGACCCGGGGGGGGGGGGGAGCTGAGAGGAGAGATTCAGGAATTCAGGGAGGGGGCTCAGGGACCAAGGGGGGGCCGAGAGGAGAGTTTCAGGGACCGAAGGGGGGGGGCCGAGAGGAGAGATTCAGGGACCCGGGGGGGGGGGCCGAGAGGAGAGATTCAGGAATCCAGGGAGGGGGTTCAGGGACCAAGGGGGTGCAGGAGGAGAAATTCAGGGACCCGGGGAGGGGCCGAGAGGAGAGATTCAGGGACTGGGGGGGTGCCGAGAGGAGAGATTCAGGAATCCAGGGAGGGGGTTCAGGGACCAAGGGGGTGCAGGAGGAGAAATTCAGGGACCCGGGGAGGGGCCGAGAGGAGAGATTCAGGAATCCAGGGAGCGGGTTCAGGCACCAAGGGGGTGCGGGAGGAGAAATTCAGGGACCCGGGAGGGGGGGCCGAGAGGAGAGATTCAGGGACCCGGGGAGGGGGGTCAAGAGGAGAGATTCAGAAATCCAGTGAGGGGGTTCAGTGACCACGGGGGTGCAGGAGGACAGATTCAGGGACCCGGGGGGGGGGCCGAGAGGAGAGATTCAGGGACCTGGGGGGGGGGGAGGCCGAGAGGAGAGATTCAGGGACCTGGGGGGGGGGTGCGGGAGGAGAAAAGCAGGGACCCGGGAGGGGGGGCCGAGAGGAGAGATTCAGGGACCTGGGGAGAGGAGTCGAGAGGACAGATTTAGGAATCCAGGGAGGGGGTTCAGGGACCAAGGGGGTGTAGGAGGAGAGATTCAGGGACCCGGGGGGGGGGGGGCGAGAGGAGAGATTCAGGGACCCGGGGGGGGGGGGCGCGCCGAGAGGAGAGATTCAGGGACCCGGGTGGGGAAGCCGAGAGGAGAGATTCAGGAATCCAGTGAGGGGGTTCAGGGACCAAGGGGGTTCAGGAGGAGAGATTCTGGGACCCAGGGGGGGGGCCCGAGAGGAGTGATTCAGGGACCCGGGGAGGGGGGTCGAGAGGAGAGATTCAGGAATCCAGGGAGGGGGTTTGGGGACCAAGGGGGTTCAGGAGGAAAGATTCTGGGACCCGGGGGGGGGGGCTGAGAGGAGTGATTCAGGGACCCTGGGAGGGGGGTCGAGAGGAGAGATTCAGGAATCCAGGGAGGGGGTTCGGGGACCAAGGGGGTTCAGGAGGAGAGATTCAGGGACCCGGGGGGGTGGGGCGAGAGGAGAGATTCAGGGACCCGGGGGGGGGGGGCGCACCGAGAGGAGAAATTCAGGGACCCGGGGGGGGGAGGGCGCAGAGAGGAGAGATTCAGGGACCCGGCGGGGGGCGAAAAGAGAGATTCAGGAATCCAGGGAGGGGGTTCAGGGACCAAGGGGGTGCAGGAGGAGAGATTCAGGGACCGGGGGGGAGGGCGCCGAGAGGAGAGATTCAGGGACCCGGGTGGGGAAGCCAAGAGGAGAGATTCAGGGACCTGGGGGGGGGTGGGGAGCCGAGTGGTGTGATTCAGGGACCCGGGGCGGGGGGGGGGGGAGCCGAGAGGAGAGATTCAGGGACCGGGGGGGGGTGCGGGAGGAAGATTCAGGAATCCAGGGAGGGGGTTCAGGGACCAAGGGGGTGTGGGAGGAGAGATTCAGGGACCCGGAGGGGGGCGAGAAGAGAGATTCAGGGACCCGGGGAGGGGGATCGAGAGGAGAGATTCAGGAATCCAGGTAGGGTGTTCAGGGACCAAGGGGGTGCGGGAGGAGAGATTCAGGGATCCGGGGGTGGGGGCCAAGAGGAGAGATTCAGGGACCTGGGGGGGGGGGCGCCGAAAGGAGAGATTCAGGGACCCGGGGGTGGGGGCCGAGAGGAGAGATTCAGTAATCCAGGGAGGGGGTTCAGGGACCAACGGGGTGCGGGAGAAGAAATTCAGGGACCCGGGAGGGGGGGGCCCGAGAGGAGTGATTCAGGGACCCTGGGAGGGGGGTCGAGAGGAGAGATTCAGGAATCCAGGGAGGGGGTTCGGGGACCAAGGGGGTTCAGGAGGAGAGATTCAGGGACCCGGGGGGGGGGCCGAGAGGAGAGATTCAGGGACCCGGTGGGGGGGGGGGTGCCGAGAGGAGAGATTCAGGGACCGGGGAGGGCCAAGAGGAGAGATTCAGGGACCTGGGGGGGGGGTGGGGAGCCGACTGGTGTGATTCAGGGACCCGGGGGGGGTGGGGGCGCAGAGAGGAGAGATTCAGGAATCCAGGGAGAGGGTTCAGGGACCAACGGGGTGCGGGAGAAGAAATTCAGGGACCCGGGAAGGGGGGCCGGAGAGGAGTGATTCAGGGACCCTGGGAGGGGGGTCGAGAGGAGAGATTCAGGAATCCAGGGAGGGGGTTCGGGGACCAAGGGGGTTCAGGAGGAGAGATTCAGGGACCCGTGGGGGGGGCCGAGAGGAGAGATTGAGGGACCCAGGAGGAGGGGGGGGGGCCGAGAGAAGAGATTCAGGGAACTAGGGAGGGTGTCCAGGGACCAAGGGGGTGCAGGAGGAGAGATTCAGGGACCCGGGGGCGAGGGCGAGTGGAGACATTCAGGAATCCAGGGAGGGTGTTCAGGGACCAAGGGGGTGCAGGAGGAGAGATTCAGGGACCCGGGGGGGGGGACCGAGAGGAGAGATTCAGGAATCCAGGGAGGGTGTTCAGGGACCAAGGAGGTGCAGGAGGAGAGATTCAGGGACCCGGGGGGGGGGGCCGAGAGGAGAGATTCAGGGACCCGGGGGGGGGGCGCACCGAGAGGAGAAATTCAGGGACCCGGGGGGGAGGGCGCCGAGAGGAGAGATTCAGGGACCCGGGTGGGGAAGCCGAGAGGAGAGATTCAGGAATCCAGGGAGGGGGTTCAGGGACCAAGGGGGTGCAGGAGGAGAAATTCAGGAACCTGGGAGGGGGGGCCCGAGAGGAGTGATTCAGGGACCCAGGGAGGGGGGTCGAGAGGAGAGATTCAGGAATCCAGGGAGGAGGTTCGGGGACCAAGGGGGTTCAGGAGGAGAGATTCTGGGACCCGGGGGGGGCCGAGAGGAGAGATTCAGGGACCCGGGGGGGGGGGGGAGCCGAGAGGAGTGATTCAGGGACCGGGGGGCTGCGGGAGGAAGATTCAGGAATCCAGGGAGGGTGTTCAGGGACCAAGGGGGTGCAGGAGGAGAGATTCAGGGACCCGGGTGGGGAAGCCGAGAGGAGAGATCCAGGAATCCAGTGAGGGGGTTCAGGGACCAAGGGGGTTCAGGAGGAGAGATTCTGGGACCCGGGGGGGGGGGCCCGAGAGGAGTGATTCAGGGACCTGGGGAGGGGGGTCGAGAGGAGAGATTCAGGAATCCAGGGAGGGGGTTCGGGGACCAAGGGGTTTCAGGAGGAAAGATTCTGGGACCCGGGGGGGGGGGCTGAGAGGAGTGATTCAGGGACCCGGGGAGGGGGGTCGAGAGGAGAGATTCAGGAATCCAGGGAGGGGGTTCGGGGACCAAGGGGGTTCAGGAGGAGAGATTCAGGGACCCGGGGGAGGTGGGGCGAGAGGAGAGATTCAGGGACCCGGGGGGGGGGGGGCGCACCGAGAGGAGAAATTCAGGGACCCGGGGGGGAGGGCGCCGAGAGGAGAGATTCAGGGACCCGGAGGGGGGCGAGAAGAGAGATTCAGGAATCCAGGGAGGGGGTTCAGGGACCAAGGGGGTGCAGGAGGAGAGATTCAGGGACCGGGGGGGAGGGCGCCGAGAGGAGAGATTCAGGGACCCGGAGGGGGGCGAGAAGAGAGATTCAGGAATCCAGGGAAGGGGTTCAGGGACCAAGGGGGTGCAGGAGGAGAGATTCAGGGACCCGGAGGGGGGCGAGAAGAGAGATTCAGGGACCCGGGGAGGGGGATCGAGAGGAGAGATTCAGGAATCCAGGTAGGGGGTTCAGGGACCAAGGGGGTGCAGGAGGAGAGATTCAGGGACCGGGGGGGAGGGCGCCGAGAGGAGAGATTCAGGGACCCGGAGGGGGGCGAGAAGAGAGATTCAGGAATCCAGGGAGGGGGTTCAGGGACCAAGGGGGTGCAGGAGGAGAGATTCAGGGACCGGGGGGGAGGGCGCCGAGAGGAGAGATTCAGGGACCCGGGTGGGGAAGCCAAGAGGAGAGATTCAGGAATCCAGGGAGGGGGTTCAGGGACCAACGGGGTGCGGGAGAAGAAATTCAGGGACCTGGGAGGGGGGGCCCGAAGGAGTGATTCAGGGACCCTGGGAGGGGGGTCGAGAGGAGAGATTCAGGAATCCAGGGAGGGGGTTCGGGGACCAAGGGGGTTCAGGAGGAGAGATTCAGGGACCCGGGTGGGGGGGCCGAGAGGAGAGATTCAGGGACCCGGGGGGGGGACCGAAAGGAGAGATTCAGGGACCGGGGAGGGCCAAGAGGAGAGATTCAGGGACCTGGGGGGGGGTGGGGAGCCGAGTGGTGTGATTCAGGGACCCGGTGGGGGGGGGCGCCGAGAGGAGAGATTCAGGAATCCAGGGAGGGGGTTCAGGGACCAACGGGGTGCGGGAGAAGAAATTCAGGGACCCGGGAGGGGGGGGCCGAGAGGAGTGATTCAGGGACCGGGGGGGGGGTGCGGGAGGAAGATTCAGGAATCCAGGGAGGGGGTTCAGGGACCAAGGGGGTGCGCGAGGAGAGATTCAGGGACCCGGAGGGGGGCGAGAAGAGAGATTCAGGGACCCGGGGAGGGGGATCGAGAGGAGAGATTCAGGAATCCAGGTAGGGGGTTCAGGGACCAAGGGGGTGCGGGAGGAGAGATTCAGGGATCCGGGGGTGGGGGCCAAGAGGAGAGATTCAGGGACCTGGGGGGGGGGGCGCCGAAAGGAGAGATTCAGGGACCCGGGTGGGGAAGCCAAGAGGAGAGATTCAGGAATCCAGGGAGGGGGTTCAGGGACCAACGGGGTGCGGGAGAAGAAATTCAGGGACCCGGGAGGGGGGGGCCCGAGAGGAGTGATTCAGGGACCCTGGGAGGGGGGTCGAGAGGAGAGATTCAGGAATCCAGGGAGGAGGTTCGGTGACCAAGGGGGTTCAGGAGGAGAGATTCTGGGACCCGGGGGGGGGCTGAGAGGAGAGATTCAGGGACCCGGGGGGGGGGGGGAGCCGAGAGGAGTGATTCAGGGACCGGGGGGCTGCGGGAGGAAGATTCAGGAATCCAGGGAGGGGGTTCAGGGACCAAGGGGGTGCAGGAGGAGAGATTCAGGGACCCGGGTGGGGAAGCCGAGAGGAGTGATTCAGGGACCTGGGGAGGGGGGTCGAGAGGAGAGATTCAGGAATCCAGGGAGGGGGTTCGGGGACCAAGGGGGTTCAGGAGGAGAGATTCAGGGACCCGGGGGGGTGGGGCGAGAGGAGAGATTCAGGGACCCGGTGGGGGGGCGCACCGAGAGGAGAAATTCAGGGACCCGGGGGGGGAGGGCGCCGAGAGGAGAGATTCAGGGACCCGGAGGGGGGCGAGAAGAGAGATTCAGGAATCCAGGGAGGGGGTTCAGGGACCAAGGGGGTGCAGGAGGAGAGATTCAGGGACCGGGGGGGAGGGCGCCGAGAGGAGAGATTCAGGGACCCGGAGGGGGGCGAGAAGAGAGATTCAGGAATCCAGGGAGGGGGTTCAGGGACCAAGGGGGTGCAGGAGGAGAGATTCAGGGACCGGAGGGGAGGGCGCCGAGAGGACAGATTCAGGGACCCGGGTGGGGAAGCCAAGAGGAGAGATTCAGGAATCCAGGGAGGGGGTTCAGGGACCAACGGGGTGCGGGAGAAGAAATTCAGGGACCCGGGAGGGGGGGCCCGAAGGAGTGATTCAGGGACCCTCTTAGGGGGGTCGAGAGGAGAGATTCAGGAATCCAGGGAGGGGGTTCGGGGACCAAGGGGGTTCAGGAGGAGAGATTCAGGGACCCGGGGGGGGGCCGAGAGGAGAGATTCAGGGACCGGGGAGGGCCAAGAGGAGAGATTCAGGGACCTGGGGGGGGTGGGGAGCCGAGTGGTGTGATTCAGGGACCCAGGGGGGGGGGGCGCCGAGAGGAGAGATTCAGGAATCCAGGGAGGGGGTTCAGGGACCAACGGGGTGCGGGAGAAGAAATTCAGGGACCGGGGGGGGGGGCCGAGAGGAGTGATTCAGGGACCCGGGGCGGGGGGGGGGGAGCCGAGAGGAGAGATTCAGGGACCGGGTGGGGGTGCGGGAGGAAAATTCAGGAATCCAGGGAGGGGGCTCAGGGACCAAGGGGGTGCAGGAGGAGAGATTCAGGGACCCGGAGGGGGGCGAGAAGAGAGATTCAGGGACCCGGGGAGGGGGATCGAGAGGAGAGATTCAGGAATCCAGGTAGGGGGTTCAGGGACCAAGGGGGTGCGGGAGGAGAGATTCAGGGACCCGGGGGTGGGGGCCAAGAGGAGAGATTCAGGGACCTGGGGGGGGGGCGCCGAAAGGAGAGATTCAGGGACCCGGGGGTGGGGGCCGAGAGGAGAGATTCAGTAATCCAGGGAGGGGGTTCGGGGACCAAGGGGGTTCAGGAGGAGAGATTCAGGGACCCGGGGGGGGGGCCGAGAGGAGAGATTCAGGGACCCGGTGGGGGGGTGCCGAGAGGAGAGATTCAGGGACCGGGGAGGGCCAAGAGGAGAGATTCAGGGACCTGGGGGGGGTGGGGAGCCGACTGGTGTGATTCAGGGACCCGGGGGGGGGTGGGGGCGCAAAGAGGAGAGATTCAGGAATCCAGGGAGAGGGTTCAGGGACCAACGGGGTGCGGGAGAAGAAATTCAGGGACCCGGGAGGGGGGGCCCGAAGGAGTGATTCAGGGACCCTGGGAGGGGGGTCGAGAGGAGAGATTCAGGAATCCAGGGAGGGGGTTCGGGGACCAAGGGGGTTCAGGAGGAGAGATTCAGGGACCCGGGGGGGGGGCCGAGAGGAGAGATTCAGGGACCGGGGAGGGCCAAGAGGAGAGATTCAGGGACCTGGGGGGGGTGGGGAGCCGAGTGGTGTGATTCAGGGACACAGGGGGGGGGGGCGCCGAGAGGAGAGATTCAGGAATCCAGGGAGGGGGTTCAGGGACCAACGGGGTGCGGGAGAAGAAATTCAGGGACGGGGGGGGGGGGCCGAGAGGAGTGATTCAGGGACCCGGGGCGGGGGGGGGGGGAGCCGAGAGGAGAGATTCAGGGACCGGGTCGGGGTGCGGGAGGAAAATTCAGGAATCCAGGGAGGGGGCTCAGGGACCAAGGGGGTGCAGGAGGAGAGATTCAGGGACCCGGAGGGGGGCGAGAAGAGAGATTCAGGGACCCGGGGAGGGGGATCGAGAGGAGAGATTCAGGAATCCAGGTAGGGGGTTCAGGGACCAAGGGGGTGCGGGAGGAGAGATTCAGGGACCCGGGGGTGGGGGCCAAGAGGAGAGATTCAGGGACCTGGGGGGGGGGGGCGCCGAAAGGAGAGATTCAGGGACCCGGGGGTGGGGGCCGAGAGGAGAGATTCAGGGACCGGGGGGCTGCGGGAGGAAGATTCAGGAATCCAGGGAGGGGGTTCAGGGACCAAGGGGGTGCAGGAGGAGAGATTCAGGGACCCGGGGGGGGGCCGAGAGGAGAGATTGAGGGACCCAGGGGGGGCCGAGAGAAGAGATTCAGGGACCCGGGGAGGGTGTTCAGGAACCAAGGGGGTGCAGGAGGAGAGATTCAGGGACCCGGGGGGGCCGAGAGGAGAGATTCAGGAATCCAGGGAGGGGGTTCAGGGACCAACGGGGTGCGGGAGAAGAAATTCAGGGACCCGGGAGGGGGGGCCCGAGAGGAGTGATTCAGGGACCCTGGGAGGGGGGTCGAGAGGAGAGATTCAGGAATCCAGGGAGGGGGTTCGGGGACCAAGGGGGTTCAGGAGGGGAGATTCAGGGACCCGGGGGGGGGCCGAGAGAAGAGATTCAGGGACCCGGGGAGGGTGTTCAGGGACCAAGGGGGGGGGGGGGAGCCGAGAGGAGTGATTCAGGGACCGGGGGGCTGCGGGAGGAAGATTCAGGAATCCAGGGAGGGGGTTCAGGGACCAAGGGGGTGCAGGAGGAGAGATTCAGGGACCCGGGGGGGGGGGGCTGAGAGGAGAGATTCAGGGACCCGGTGGGGGGGGGGTGCCGAGAGGAGAGATTCAGGGACCGGGGAGGGCCAAGAGGAGAGATTCAGGGACCTGGGGGGGGGGTGGGGAGCCGACTGGTGTGATTCAGGGACCCGGGGGGGGGGTGGGGGCGCAGAGAGGAGAGATTCAGGAATCCAGGGAGAGGGTTCAGGGACCAACGGGGTGCGGGAGAAGAAATTCAGGGACCCGTGGGGGGGGCCGAGAGGAGAGATTGAGGGACCCGGGGGGGGGGGCCGAGAGAAGAGATTCAGGGAACCAGGGAGGGGGTTCGGGGACCAAGGGGGTTCAGGAGGAGAGATTCAGGGACCCGTGGGGGGGGCCGAGAGGAGAGATTGAGGGACCCGGGGGGGGGGGCCGAGAGAAGAGATTCAGGGAACCAGGGAGGGTGTCCAGGGACCAAGGGGGTGCAGGAGGAGAGATTCAGGGACCCGGGGGCGAGGGCGAGTGGAGACATTCAGGGAACCAGGGAGGGTGTCCAGGGACCAAGGGGGTGCAGGAGGAGAGATTCAGGGACCCGGGGGCGAGGGCGAGAAGAGAGATTCAGGAATCCAGGGAGGGGGTTCAGGGACCAAGGGGGTGCAGGAGGAGAGATTCAGGGACCGGGGGGGAGGGCGCCGAGAGGAGAGATTCAGGGACCCGGGTGGGGAAGCCAAGAGGAGAGATTCAGGAATCCAGGGAGGGGGTTCAGGGACCAACGGGGTGCGGGAGAAGAAATTCAGGGACCTGGGAGGGGGGGCCCGAAGGAGTGATTCAGGGACCCTGGGAGGGGGGTCGAGAGGAGAGATTCAGGAATCCAGGGAGGGGGTTCTGGGACCAAGGGGGTTCAGGAGGAGAGATTCAGGGACCCGGGGGGGGGGCCGAGAGGAGAGATTCAGGGACCGGGGAGGGCCAAGAGGAGAGATTCAGGGACCTGGGGGGGGTGGGGAGCCGAGTGGTGTGATTCAGGGACCCGGGGGGGGGGCGCCGAGAGGAGAGATTCAGGAATCCAGGGAGGGGGTTCAGGGACCAATGGGGTGCGGGAGAAGAAATTCAGGGACGGGGGGGGGGGCCGAGAGGAGTGATTCAGGGACCCGGGGCGGGGGGGGGGGGAGCCGAGAGGAGAGATTCAGGGACCGGGTGGGGGTGCGGGAGGAAAATTCAGGATTCCAGGGAGGGGGCTCAGGGACCAAGGGGGTGCAGGAGGAGAGATTCAGGGACCCGGAGGGGGGCGAGACGAGAGATTCAGGGACCCGGGGAGGGGGATCGAGAGGAGAGATTCAGGAATCCAGGTAGGGGGTTCAGGGACCAAGGGGGTGCGGGAGGAGAGATTCAGGGACCCGGGGGTGGGGGCCAAGAGGAGAGATTCAGGGACCTGGGGGGGGGGGCGCCGAAAGGAGAGATTCAGGGACCCGGGGGTGGGGGCCGAGAGGAGAGATTCAGGGACCGGGGGGCTGCGGGAGGAAGATTCAGGAATCCAGGGAGGGGGTTCAGGGACCAAGGGGGTGCAGGAGGAGAGATTCAGGGACCCGGGGGGGGGGCCGAGAGGAGAGATTGAGGGACCCAGGGGGGGCCGAGAGAAGAGATTCAGGGACCCGGGGAGGGTGTTCAGGAACCAAGGGGGTGCAGGAGGAGAGATTCAGGGACCCGGGGGGGCCGAGAGGAGAGATTCAGGAATCCAGGGAGGGGGTTCAGGGACCAACGGGGTGCGGGAGAAGAAATTCAGGGACCCGGGAGGGGGGGCCCGAGAGGAGTGATTCAGGGACCCTGGGAGGGGGGTCGAGAGGAGAGATTCAGGAATCCAGGGAGGGGGTTCGGGGACCAAGGGGGTTCAGGAGGGGAGATTCAGGGACCCGGGGGGGGCCGAGAGAAGAGATTCAGGGACCCGGGGAGGGTGTTCAGGGACCAAGGGGGGGGGGGAGCCGAGAGGAGTGATTCAGGGACCGGGGGGCTGCGGGAGGAAGATTCAGTTATCCAGGGAGGGGGTTCAGGGACCAAGGGGGTGCAGGAGGAGAGATTCAGGGACCCGGGGGGGGGGGGGGCCGAGAGGAGAGATTCAGGGACCCGGGGGGGGGGGGGTGCCGAGAGGAGAGATTCAGGGACCGGGGAGGGCCAAGAGGAGAGATTCAGGGACCTGGGGGGGGGGTGGGGAGCCGACTGGTGTGATTCAGGGACCCGGGGGGGGGTGGGGGCGCAGAGAGGAGAGATTCAGGAATCCAGGGAGAGGGTTCAGGGACCAACGGGGTGCGGGAGAAGAAATTCAGGGACCCGGGAAGGGGGGCCGGAGAGGAGTGATTCAGGGACCCTGGGAGGGGGGTCGAGAGGAGAGATTCAGGAATCCAGGGAGGGGGTTCGGGGACCAAGGGGGTTCAGGAGGAGAGATTCAGGGACCCGTGGGGGGGGCCGAGAGGAGAGATTGAGGGACCCGGGGGGGGGGGCCGAGAGAAGAGATTCAGGGAACCAGGGAGGGTGTCCAGGGACCAAGGGGGTGCAGGAGGAGAGATTCAGGGACCCGGGGGCGAGGGCGAGTGGAGACATTCAGGAATCCAGGGAGGGTGTTCAGGGACCAAGGGGGTGCAGGAGGAGAGATTCAGGGACCTGGGGGGGGGAGACCGAGAGGAGAGATTCAGGAATCCAGGGAGGGGGTTCAGGGACCAAGGGGGTGCAGGAGGAGAGATTCAGGGACCCGGGGGGGGGGGGCGAGAGGAGAGATTCAGGGACCCGGGGGGGGGGGCGCACCGAGAGGAGAAATTCAGGGACCCGGGGGGGAGGGCGCCGAGAGGAGAGATTCAGGGACCCGGGTGGGGAAGCCGAGAGGAGAGATTCAGGAATCCAGGGAGGGGGTTCAGGGACCAAGGGGGTGCAGGAGGAGAAATTCAGGGACCTGGGAGGGGGGGCCCGAGAGGAGTGATTCAGGGACCCTGGGAGGGGGGTCGAGAGGAGAGATTCAGGAATCCAGGGAGGGGGTTCGGGGACCAAGGGGGTTCAGGAGGAGAGATTCTGGGACCCGGGGGGGGGGGGCGAGAGGAGAGATTCAGGGACCCGGGGGGGGGGGGAGCCGAGAGGAGTGATTCAGGGACCGGGGGGCTGCGGGAGGAAGATTCAGGAATCCAGGGAGGGGGTTCAGGGACCAAGGGGGTGCAGGAGGAGAGATTCAGGGACCCGGGTGGGGAAGCCGAGAGGAGAGATTCAGGAATCCAGTGAAGGGGTTCAGGGACCAAGGGGGTTCAGGAGGAGAGATTCTGGGACCCGGGGGGGGGGGGGCCCGAGAGGAGTGATTCAGGGACCTGGGGAGGGGGGTCGAGAGGAGAGATTCAGGAATCCAGGGAGGGGGTTCGGGGACCAAGGGGGTTCAGGAGGAAAGATTCAGGGACCCGGGGGGGTGGGGCTGAGAGGAGTGATTCAGGGACCCTGGGAGGGGGGTCGAGAGGAGAGATTCAGGAATCCAGGGAGGGGGTTCGGGGACCAAGGGGGTTCAGGAGGAGAGATTCAGGGACCCGGGGGGGTGGGGCGAGAGGAGAGATTCAGGGACCCGGGGGGGGGCGCACCGAGAGGAGAAATTCAGGGACCCGGGGGGGGAGGGCGCCGAGAGGAGAGATTCAGGGACCCGGAGGGGGGCGAGAAGAGAGATTCAGGAATCCAGGGAGGGGGTTCAGGGACCAAGGGGGTGCAGGAGGAGAGATTCAGGGACCGGGGGGGAGGGCGCCGAGAGGAGAGATTCAGGGACCCGGAGGGGGGCGAGAAGAGAGATTCAGGAATCCAGGGAGGGGGTTCAGGGACCAAGGGGGTGCAGGAGGAGAGATTCAGGGACCGGGGGGGAGGGCGCCGAGAGGAGAGATTCAGGGACCCGGGTGGGGAAGCCAAGAGGAGAGATTCAGGAATCCAGGGAGGGGGTTCAGGGACCAACGGGGTGCGGGAGAAGAAATTCAGGGACCCGGGAGGGGGGGCCCGAAGGAGTGATTCAGGGACCCTGGGAGGGGGGTCGAGAGGAGAGATTCAGGAATCCAGGGAAAGGGTTCGGGGACCAAGGGGGTTCAGGAGGAGAGATTCAGGGACCCGGGGGGGGGGGCCGAGAGGAGAGATTCAGGGACCGGGGAGGGCCAAGAGGAGAGATTCAGGGACCTGGGGGGGGTGGGGAGCCGAGTGGTGTGATTCAGGGACCCGGGGGGGGGGCGCCGAGAGGAGAGATTCAGGAATCCAGGGAGGGGGTTCAGGGACCAACGGGGTGCGGGAGAAGAAATTCAGGGACAGGGGGGGGGGCCGAGAGGAGTGATTCAGGGACCCGGGGCGGTGGGGGGGGAGCCGAGAGGAGTGATTCAGGGACCCGGGGCGGTGGGGGGGGAGCCGAGAGGAGAGATTCAGGGACCGGGTGGGGGTGCGGGAGGAAAATTCAGGAATCCAGGGAGGGGGCTCAGGGACCAAGGGGGTGCAGGAGGAGAGATTCAGGGACCCGGAGGGGGGCGAGAAGAGAGATTCAGGGACCCGGGGAGGGGGATCGAGAGGAGAGATTCAGGAATCCAGGTAGGGGGTTCAGGGACCAAGGGGGTGCGGGAGGAGAGATTCAGGGACCCGGGGGTGGGGGCCAAGAGGAGAGATTCAGGGACCTGGGGGGGGGGGGCGCCGAAAGGAGAGATTCAGGGACCCGGGGGTGGGGGCCGAGAGGAGAGATTCAGTAATCCAGGGAGGGGGTTCGGGGACCAAGGGGGTTCAGGAGGAGAGATTCAGGGACCCGTGGGGGGGGCCGAGAGGAGAGATTCAGGGACCGGGGAGGGCCAAGAGGAGAGATTCAGGGACCTGGGGGGGGTGGGGAGCCGACTGGTGTGATTCAGGGACCCGGGGGGGGGGGTGGGGGCGCAAAGAGGAGAGATTCAGGAATCCAGGGAGAGGGTTCAGGGACCAACGGGGTGCGGGAGAAGAAATTCAGGGACCCGGGAAGGGGGGCCGGAGAGGAGTGATTCAGGGACCCTGGGAGGGGGGTCGAGAGGAGAGATTCAGGAATCCAGGGAGGGGGTTCGGGGACCAAGGGGGTTCAGGAGGAGAGATTCAGGGACCCGTGGGGGGGGCCGAGAGGAGAGATTGAGGGACCCGGGGGGGGGGGCCGAGAGAAGAGATTCAGGGAACCAGGGAGGGTGTTCAGGGACCAAGGGGGTGCAGGAGGAGAGATTCAGGGACCCGGGGGCGAGGGCGAGTGGAGACATTCAGGAATCCAGGGAGGGTGTTCAGGGACCAAGGGGGTGCAGGAGGAGAGATTCAGGGACCCGGGGGGGGGAGACCGAGAGGAGAGATTCAGGAATCCAGGGAGGGGGTTCAGGGACCAAGGGGGTGCAGGAGGAGAGATTCAGGGACCCGGGGGGGGGCCGAGAGGAGAGATTCAGGGACCCGGGGGGGGGGGCGCACCGAGAGGAGAAATTCAGGGACCCGGGGGGGAGGGCGCCGAGCGGAGAGATTCAGGGACCCGGGTGGGGAAGCCGAGAGGAGAGATTCAGGAATCCAGGGAGGGGGTTCAGGGACCAAGGGGGTGCAGGAGGAGAAATTCAGGGACCTGGGAGGGGGGGCCCGAGAGGAGTGATTCAGGGCCCCAGGGAGGGGGGTCGAGAGGAGAGATTCAGGAATCCAGGGAGGAGGTTCGGGGACCAAGGGGGTTCAGGAGGAGAGATTCTGGGACCCGGGGGGGGGCCGAGAGGAGAGATTCAGGGACCCAGGGGGGGGGGAGCCGAGAGGAGTGATTCAGGGACCGGGGGGCTGCGGGAGGAAGATTCAGGAATCCAGGGAGGGGGTTCAGGGACCAAGGGGGTGCAGGAGGAGAGATTCAGGGACCCGGGGGGGCCGAGAGGAGAGATTCAGGAATCCAGGGAGGGGGTTCAGGGACCAACGGGGTGCGGGAGAAGAAATTCAGGGACCCGGGAGGGGGGGCCCGAGAGGAGTGATTCAGGGACCCTGGGAGGGGGGTCGAGAGGAGAGATTCAGGAATCCAGGGAGGGGGTTCGGGGACCAAGGGGGTTCAGGAGGGGAGATTCAGGGACCCGGGGGGGGGCCCGAGAGAAGAGATTCAGGGACCCGGGGAGGGTGTTCAGGGACCAAGGGGGGGGGGAGCCGAGAGGAGTGATTCAGGGACCGGGGGGCTGCGGGAGGAAGATTCAGGAATCCAGGGAGGGGGTTCAGGGACCAAGGGGGTGCAGGAGGAGAGATTCAGGGACCCGGGGGGGGGGGCCGAGAGGAGAGATTCAGGGACCTGGGGGGGGGGCGCACCGAGAGGAGAAATTCAGGGACCCGGGGGGGGAAGCCGAGAGGAGAGATTCAGGAATCCAGGGAGGGGGTTCAGGGACCAACGGGGTGCGGGAGAAGAAATTCAGGGACCCGGGAAGGGGGGCCCCGAGAGGAGTGATTCAGGGACCCTGGGAGGGGGGTCGAGAGGAGAGATTCAGGAATCCAGGGAGGGGGTTCGGGGACCAAGGGGGTTCAGGAGGGGAGATTCAGGGACCCGGGGGGGGCCGAGAGAAGAGATTCAGGGACCCGGGGAGGGTGTTCAGGGACCAAGGGGGTGCAGGAGGAGAGATTCAGGGACCCGGGGGGGCCGAGAGGAGAGATTCAGGGACCCGGGGAGGGTGTTCAGGGACCAAGGGGGGGGGGAGCCGAGAGGAGTGATTCAGGGACCGGGGGGCTGCGGGAGGAAGATTCAGGAATCCAGGGAGGGGGTTCAGGGACCAAGGGGGTGCAGGAGGAGAGATTCAGGGACCCGGGGGGGCCGAGAGGAGAGATTCAGGAATCCAGGGAGGGGGTTCAGGGACCAACGGGGTGCGGGAGAAGAAATTCAGGGACCCGGGAGGGGGGGCCCGAGAGGAGTGATTCAGGGACCCTGGGAGGGGGGTCGAGAGGAGAGATTCAGGAATCCAGGGAGGGGGTTCGGGGACCAAGGGGGTTCAGGAGGGGAGATTCAGGGACCCGGGGGGGGGCCGAGAGAAGAGATTCAGGGACCCGGGGAGGGTGTTCAGGGACCAAGGTGGGGGGGGAGCCGAGAGGAGTGATTCAGGGACCGGGGGGCTGCGGGAGGAAGATTCAGGAATCCAGGGAGGGGGTTCAGGGACCAAGGGGGTGCAGGAGGAGAGATTCAGGGACCCGGGGGGGGGGCCGAGAGGAGAGATTCAGGGACCTGGGGGGGGGGCGCACCGAGAGGAGAAATTCAGGGACCCGGGGGTGGAAGCCGAGAGGAGAGATTCAGGAATCCAGGGAGGGGGTTCAGGGACCAACGGGGTGCGGGAGAAGAAATTCAGGGACCTGGGAGGGGGGGCCCGAGAGGAGTGATTCAGGGACCCTGGGAGGGGGGTCGAGAGGAGAGATTCAGGAATCCAGGGAGGGGGTTCGGGGACCAAGGGGGTTCAGGAGGGGAGATTCAGGGACCCGGGGGGGGGGCCGAGAGGAGAGATTGAGGGACCCAGGGGGGGCCGAGAGAAGAGATTCAGGGACCCGGGGAGGGTGTTCAGGGACCAAGGGGGGGGGAGCCGAGAGGAGTGATTCAGGGACCGGGGGGCTGCGGGAGGAAGATTCAGGAATCCAGGGAGGGGGTTCAGGGACCAACGGGGTGCGGGAGGAGAGATTCAGGGACCCGGGAAGGGGGGCCCGAGAGGAGAGATTCAGGGACCTGGGGGGGGGGCGCACCGAGAGGAGAAATTCAGGGACCGGGGGGGGAAGCCGAGAGGAGAGATTCAGGAATCCAGGGAGAGGGTTCAGGGACCAACGGGGTGCGGGAGAAGAAATTCAGGGACCCGGGAAGGGGGGCCCGAGAGGAGTGATTCAGGGACCCTGGGAGGGGGGTCGAGAGGAGAGATTCAGGAATCCAGGGAGGGGGTTCAGGGACCAACGGGGTGCGGGAGAAGAAATTCAGGGACCCGGGAAGGGGGGCCCGAGAGGAGTGATTCAGGGACCCTGGGAGGGGGGTCGAGAGGAGAGATTCAGGAATCCAGGGAGGGGGTTCAGGGACCAAGGGGGTTCAGGAGGGGAGATTCAGGGACCCGGGGGGGGGCCGAGAGGAGAGATTGAGGGACCCAGGGGGGGCCGAGAGAAGAGATTCAGGGACCCGGGGAGGGTGTTCAGGGACCAAGGGGGTGCAGGAGGAGAGATTCAGGGACCCGGGGGTGGTGGCGGCGGGGGGAGGTCGAGAGGAGAAGGGACAGAACCGGGCTCTGGAAACCGCCGGCGGCCTGCGGTTTCGACTTCAGGCAGCGCCCAGGTCTCGGCCACACCACCGCCGGGGTGGAGCGGACGAGGTCGAGGTCGAACGGGCGGGTGGCGAAAGCCGGACCCTGGTACCTGGGTCACCGCGAACAGGAAGAGAAGCGGGACCTTCACCGCCATCACTGCTTCACACATCACGTCACTGCGCAAGCGCATTACCGAGCATCACCAGGGAAACTTCCTGTTTCTGCTACTTTGTGTCGTCGGCGTTACCTGGCACCACCCGTCGGCGGGAGGACCCGTGATAGGGACGTCCATAGCGCCACCCGTCGGCGGGAGGACCCGTGATAGGGACGTCCACAGCGCCGCCCGTCGGCGGGAGGACCCGTGATAGGGACGTCCACAGCGCCGCCCGTCGGCGGGAGGACCCGTGATAGGGACGTCCACAGCGCCGCCCGTCGGCGGGAGGACCCGTGATAGGGACGACCACAGCGCCGCCCGGCGAAAGGGAGGTGTAGCTGCAGCCACCCTGTGCTGCCACCTCGCGTCAGATAACAGCACCACATTTCCATCACTTGGCCCATTGTCTGTGTGTCTGGACCCTATCAGCGACTCAACTTCCTTCCTCTGTAAGTGAGAAAGGTCCCTCTCAGAACTCCCCAAAATTCCCATAACTTTAATTATAATTATAATTAATTTAATTATAATTTAATTCCCATAACTTTAACACCGGTTTGGTCTTCCTGTGATAAAAAAAGTTTCATCCTGTCTACCCTATCTATTGCCCCCATTGTTTTACCTCAGCCATGTCCCCTTGTACCCCCTTCCTCCACTCTGGGGGGAACAGACCCAGCCTCTCCACATCACTGAACCACTCCACCGAGCCTCTCCGGCAGCACTACCTCCTTCATAGTGTGGTGACCAGAACTGCAAGCAGGGCTACTGCTGAGGTCTGACCTGTTGCAGTGTGCTCCCCTGTACTCTGCGGCCTGACGACGAAACACCGGTATCCTTTACCTCATCTACCCAAAGGAACCTACCATTCACCATGTACGTCTCAGCCCTGATAGTATTCCCAAAATGTGAGTTCTACACTTTTCACGTGAACATTGTGTACCTGACGCTCTGGAGCTGTGAGGCTGCTGCAGCTAAGTTTTTCATTGACCCTGTGCAGCCTTGGACTTGTGCAGGTGACAATGAACTTGCCCTTGATGTTGCTACACGCCATTGTAAGCGCCGTTTCAATTCAGGAGATCCCTCTCCATCAGCGGGAGCACCTTCACCTGAACGAAGGCAGCAGCCAGTTCACCAGCACCTTCTCAAGGGTAGAGACAGACGCTCAGATCACCAGAAAAATCAATTAATTACCAGCACCAGCCCAGCCGCCTTTAAGGACACTCATACAGAAAGGTGCTGGAAAAGAGCCAGTAACATCACGAAGGATCCCACCCACACTGCCCACGGACTGTTTGTCCCACTCCAATCAGGGAGGAGGCTCAGACTTGGAACAGAGCAGTCTCACACATATAGAGCTCATGGTTTTTATTGAGGGAGCAGCATGGTTTAAGCAAAGTCAGAGGATGCAGTCAATGTACAGGGAGTGAGGGAGACAGTTCTCAGCCTGACGGGAGTTGGGATTGGGAACGAGGGAGACAGTTCTCAGCCTGACGGGAGTTGGTATTGGGAATGTGGGAGACAGTTCTCAGCCTGACGGGAGTTGGTATTGGGAATGTGGGAGACAGTTCCTACCCTGACGGGAGTTGGGATTGGGAATGAGGGAGACAGTTCCTACCCTGACGGGAGTTGGGATTGGGAATGAGGGAGACAGTTCCTACCCTGACGGGAGTTGGTATTGGGAGTGTGGGAGACAGTTGTTAGCCTGATGGGAGTTGGGATTGGGAATGAGGGAGACAGTTCCTATCCTGACGGGAGTCGGTACTGGGAATAGTGGAGGTGGATTCTGAGTCGTGATGTTAGCCTCATTTTCCCAGGCCCCGGTCTGGGCAGGAGGCATGGAAGACAAAGGGGTCGGGTATTTGTTCCTGCGCTGAGAGTAGACATGATACTGAAATCTTTGCAGAAATGCCAAGGACACAGTTGTTTCCAGTAACAATTCTGGATTGTCGCTAAGGAAGGTAAGTCTCTATATCAGAAGGTGTGCGTCGAAGTGTCGAATTGGCGGTCACCACGGCCGGCTACTTGTAGCCGAGGTGTAGCAGCTTTCTGAACGGTGCTGGCCCGCCCCACCAGCCCCTGGAGAAAAGCAGACAGAATGATGTTAGAGTTTGTCCTGCCCACGTGTCTGGGTCAGTTTAGTTTGCACTGTCCATCTGTTATACGTCTGACACACACTGTCAGGTCTGGGCAGATGTCGCTCTCCGCCATGTCTGACTGCTCGAGGTTTGGGTCACTCATGCTGCTGTTGTCCCTCCGTCCCCTCACTCAGAGGCCTTTCCGCGCATCCGCTCTGTACTGACCAAGGTTCCCATCTACACCGGTTCCACTGTCCCACATTTGGTCTGTACGCCTTTCCTTTCCACGTACCGGTCCAAGCGTCTTCTAAATGTTGTGAATGTACCAGTCTCAGCCACTTCCTCTGGCAGCTCGCTGCATATCCTGCCCACTCTCCGAGTGAAAAACTCTCTTAGTCTCCTATTAAATCTCTCCCCTCTCACCGTAACCTATGCCCGCCAGTTCTAGAACTCCCAATTCTGGCAAAAATTGTGCATATTGACCCCATCAATGCCCCTGTGGTTTAATAGACCCCCATAAGGTCTTCCATAATAGACTTCCTATGCCCCAAAGAATAAAGGGTCAAACTGCCAATCCCCTCTCCATAACTCAGCCATTTGAGACCCGGCAATGTCCTGGTAAATCTCCTCAGCTGCCTGTCCAGTTTGATGGCATCTCTCCTTCAGCAGGTTAACCAAACAGAGGACAATTCTTCAACTGCAGCCTCCCCACTGTCCTGTACAACAGGAACATAATGCCCCCACTCCAGCCCGATACAGGAATCAGGAAGTAGAGGGAAGATACTTACTTGAGGAGAGCGTGCCAGTAGAGAGGAGGCATGAAGTCAGCCTTCATGTGGAACATGGTCCTGCGCTCCTTGCCTTGGTCGAACGGGAAGGTCTCGAGTGGCTCCCCATTGTAATCGAACTCTGCCAGTACACACTTGTTGTAGCTGGTCACCAATGGGCAGGACGTGTAGCCATCGTACTGCAGACACACCAGACAGCAAAACCATTACATAAGCCCACCTCAGTCTGAGATGACCCAACAAGGACAGAGGTTACGGTGAAATACACCCCACACAGCAGGAGTAACCCCCTGCATCTGAGGGAGACGTGTTCAGGGATTTGATGCCCAGCTGGCACACAGTAGTCAGCCCGGGTTGGGTCTTCCCGGTCCGTCTGTCCGCGCCCACACTCAGCCACTCCCTGAGGTCAGAGGCCTCCAGAGGCACCGGTCGAGACCCGCCCTCTGCACGAGAAAAGGCTGGAAGTGTACGCTGGGATAGGCCCCAGCCCTGCTGATGGACCTGACAGATGGATTGTGGCTGGTTATCTGGGGCAGGCAGGTGGGCGAACCAGTCGGGCGGGCCACAGCGTTGATCGCGTGGTGAAGCCGCTCAGGGCCGGAGTGGTGAAACCGCCAAGGAGATGTGGTATCTACGGACCGGCTGAACGACAGTGACTGAGTTCAGTGGGGCAGATGGTGGCTCAGCAGCAGAATACAATCACACCAGCAATGACACAGGTTCAGTTCCCACCGCTGCCTTTCTCCCCTCAACCGTGCGGATTTCAGGCCATGGTCCACGACTTCCATGTTAGGGTTTGTACATTGTGGACGTGCTATGTTGGTGTTGGAAACATGGACAACACTTGTAGGCTGCCCCCAGCACATCCTTGGACTGTGTAGGCCATTGACACAAACGATGTAGCTCACTGTGAGTCGATGTACATTTGACGTAAAAAGCGAATCTTTATCAATTCGCACAACAGTTCTGACCACAAAACAGCAGAAATCCCACCTCTGCATACCACAGTGTTCCACTCCCTCGCCCAGCACAGGCACAAAGATCAGTAACCGCAGTACACCCCCTCCAACACACCCACATCCTGGGAGGGGGCACGCGGACATACTTCACTGGGTTTGGAACTCTCTAGCTCAGCATAAGGAGGGAGACGAGGCCAAGGGTCGGACTAGAATGGGTGTCCCCTCCCCTCCCTGATGAAACAGTATCCCCTCCCCTCCCCTCCCTGATGGAACGGTATCCCCTCCCCTCCCTGTTTGTATGGTATCCCCTCCCCTCCCTAATGGAACAGTATCCCCTCCCTGATGGAACGATATCCCCTCCCCTCCCCTCCCTGATGGAACGGTATCCCCTCCCTTCCCTGTTTGTACGGTATCCCCTCCCCTCCGCTCTCTGATGGAACGGTATCCCCTCCCTGATGGTTCACACAGTGCTGCTACTGTCCAGGACCAGACTGGCCCAGTCTTCTTCCCCTCCGCGGGAGCTTGGAACAGGGGATGTGAAAAGCCAGGATAGAGAGGATGCCTCCAATAGTGAGGGAATCTTGGATCAGAGGGCACAGCCTCAGAATAGAGGGATGTCCTTTTAGAGCACAGATGAGGACAGATTTCTTTAGCTAGAGGGTGGTGAATCTGTGGAATTCATTGTCACTGGTGGCTGTGGAGACCAAGGCATTGGGTATGTTTAAAACAGAGAGTGATAGGTTCTTATCAGGATGTCAATGGTTACAGGGAGAAGGCAAGAGAATGGGGTTGAGAGGGATATTAAATCAGCCACGTTGGAATAGCGGAGCAGACTCAATGGGCCGAGTGGCCTCATTCTGTTCCTATCTCTGGTCTTATGTTACTCTGCCTGCTGCCTGCATGTCAGGTAATGGTACAGTTTTGTGGACCCGCGTGTCGGGTTACAGGACGGTGATGAACAGTACTTCCTTCCAGAAGATTCCAAACCTCCTGACTGATTGCACTCACAGCTAGACCAGTATAGAACGTTCCAGCACATGAGACAATGTACAAGGTGGGGAGGGGGCTCAAAGCTGAGTAACTGAGTGTAGCACCAACCCCCACCCACCCAACCGGTGAACCTCCCCACATCACTGAGAGTGCGGAACTGATCGAGGCAGAGGACCAGCAGACTCTGAAAATCGGAAACCAAATCCAGCACTGCTGGAAATACTCAGCGAGTCAGTCAGCGTCTGTGTGAGCAGACCAGATGTAACATTTCACCCCAAATAAGCTGTACCTTTCTCTGTGGTTTCCGGTTCTTCATCACCCTGGAGATGGTCGCGCTGAGGACCACAGACTGGGCCGCTGAGCGACAAGGAGAGGCGTTAAATCCCAGGGAATGTTGGTCGGAGCGACAAGGAGAGGCGTTAAATCGTCCAGAGACCAGGGAATTGACTAGTGCACAGTAGATAAACCCACTTACACCCCCTCCTCAACCCACACCTCCTCCTCAAATCACACCCACTCACCCCCTCAACTCACACACTCACACTCTCCCATCACCCCTGCTCATATACACTCACACATACCCCACACCCACACACACTCTGTTCCTCAACTCAAAATCCCTCCACAACTCACACTGACCCTCACACCTACATACACTCCCTCCTCAACTCACTCCCACACACAGTCACATCCACACTTACTCCCCTCCTGCACACCCTGACACACAGATCCCCTCCCTCCTAGGTTTCCACTCCATCTACATCCACTCCCACCACTGACTGATCCCCATCTGCACTCAGTGCCCACCACTGACTGATCCCCGTCTGCGCTCAGTGCCCACCACTGACTGATCCCCGTCTGTACTCAGTGCCCACCACTGACTGATCCCCGTCTGCGCTCAGTGCCCACCACTGACTGATCCCAGTCTGTACTCAGTGCCCACCACTGACTGATCCCCGTCTGTACTCAGTGCCCACCACTGACTGATCCCCGTCTGCGCTCAGTGCCCACCACTGACTGATCCCAGTCTGTACTCAGTGCCCACCACTGACTGATCCCAGTCTGTACTCAGTGCCCACCACTGACTGATCCCAGTCTGTACTCAGTGCCCACCACTAACTGATCCCCGTCTGTACTCAGTGCCCACCACTGACTGATCCCCGTCTGCGCTCAGTGCCCACCACTGACTGATCCCCGTCTGCGCTCAGTGCCCACCACTGACTGATCCCCGTCTGTACTCAGTGCCCACCACTGACTGATCCCCGTCTGTACTCAGTGCCCACCACTGACTGATCCCCGTCTGCACTCAGTGCCCACCACTGACTGATCCCAGTCTGTACTCAGTGCCCACCACTGACTGATCCCAGTCTGTACTCAGTGCCCACCACTGACTGATCCCAGTCTGTACTCAGTGCCCACCACTGACTGATCCCAGTCTGTACTCAGTGCCCACCACTGACTGATCCCAGTCTGTACTCAGTGCCCACCACTGACTGATCCCAGTCTGTACTCAGCTTAGGCTGCAGACCAGGAATGCCAGCGCTGGTTACCATAACACATAGACTAAAGATTTCTCTATGGGACGGGCAGTGCCCACCACTGGCCCCAGCACCTACTTACCCACAGCTGCTGCAGTCTTGGACGTGGGCAGGTTGGTGCAGTCCCCGATACCGAACACGTTTGGGTATTCCTTGTGCTGGAGGTTGTCTTTGTCAAGATCGAGCCAGCCAGCGGCGTCAGACAGGCAGCTGTTCTGTAGAACATCCGGGGCGCCCATTGGAGGGGTGACGTGCAACATTTCATACTGGTAGCATGTAAAGGAAGGACACCAGATCCCAATGAGCTTCATGCCCGCTTGCTCACACACACACACACACACACACACACACACACACACTCACACACACCATACAATCTGCCTTCAGCGACAGCACTACCGGCAAGACAGAAAATTACTGCAGGTTGCAAATTAGTTTAAAATTAAATCATACTAAAGATGAATAGTGAGGTAGTGTTCACGGGTTCAATGTCCATTCATAAATCTGGCAGGCAGGAAGAAGCTGTTCCTGAATCATCGGTCTCCTGTACCTCCTCCCTGATGGTAGCAACGAGAAGAGGGCAGGTCCTGGGTGATGGGGGTGCATCGCCTTTTGAAGATGTTCTCAATCCT
The DNA here is from genome assembly GCF_963921235.1 of Mobula hypostoma. NCBI lineage: Eukaryota > Metazoa > Chordata > Chondrichthyes > Myliobatiformes > Myliobatidae > Mobula > Mobula hypostoma. The sequence goes on along the minus strand of NC_086109.1, from coordinate 96,954,156 downwards.
GGGGAGGCTGGTGCCTAGGATGGAGCTGGCCGAGGTTACAACTTTCTGCAGCTTTTTCCGATGCTGTGCAGTGGCCCCTCCAGACCAGATGGTGATGCAGCCAGTTACAATACTCTTCCTATAGGAATTTACAAGAGTCTTTGATGACGTACCAAGTCTCCTCAAACCCCTAATGAAATATAGTGGCTGCTGAGCCCTCTGCACAATGGCCTCCGTATGCTGGGCCCAGGATAGATACTCAATGATGTGGACCCTCAGGAATTTGAAGCTGCTCACCCTTTCTACCACTGACGCCACAGAGGACTAATGTGTGACCTCCTGACTTTCCTTTCTTGAAGACCACAGTTAATTCCTTGGGATTTTGCTGACATTGAGCGCAGGGTTGTTGTTGCAGTATCACTCGACCAGCACCACCTGTCACACTCCTGTACGCCGTCTCATCTCCACACTCTGTTCAAAGTCAGAGGGTGCTACAGTCACTAGTATCTGTGAGAAGGTTCATCTGCTCCTACAGCCAGTGAGACAGGCAGAGATGGTTCCAGCGAGGGACCAAAGTGAGTCTACGATCATTTCTGTGGTTACTCCGGCAGCCCCAGGGAATGGCAATGACTCAATTGAGCAAAGAAAACTCTTTAAAACCACCCAGCCAATGAGATCACAGCTGAGCTGACTACCATGGTCATCAAACTCCTGCCCAGCCAATGAGATCACAGCTGAGTTGACTACCATGGTCATCAAACTCCTGCCCAGCCAATGAGATCACAGCTGAGTTGACTACCATGGTCATCAAACTCCTGCCCAGCCAATGAGATCACAGCTGAGTTGACTACCATGGTCATCAAATTCCTGCCCAGCCAATGAGATCACAGCTGTATGGATAGTCAGTAAAACGGTTTGTGATGAAACGATCTGTATGGACAGTCTGTGATGAAATAAAATGTGTACATAATTCCATCCAGGCTCGACAGGAAGCTCAGAGATCTCAGGCTTGACCCTGCCTTGTGCAGCCGGATCCTGGACTTCCTGTCAGATCGCCGGCAGGTGGTAAGAGTGGGCTCCCTCACCTCTGCCCCTCTGACTCTCAATACAGGAGCCCCTCAGGGCTGCATACTGAGTCCCCTCCTTTACTCCCTGTATACCCATGACTGTGTTGCTCCAATCTGCTAACTAATTTTGCCATCAACACTACACTGATTGGCCTAATCTCTAATAATAATGAGGCGGCCTACAGGGAGGAAGTCATCTCTCTGACACAGTGGTGTCAAGAAAACAACCTCTCCCTCAATGTCGTAAAAACAAAGGAGCTGGTTGTGGATTACAGAAGGAATGGAGATGGGCTAACCCCTATTGACATCAATGGGCCTGGGGCTGAGAGGGTAAACAGCTTTAAGTTCCTTGGCATCCACATCACCGAGGTCCTCACCTGGTTTGTACACACCAGCTGTGTGATGAAAAAGGCACAACAGCACCTCTTTCACCTCAGACAATAGACAATTGGTTGAGGAAGTTTGGTATGGGACCCCAGATCCTAAGGACTTTCTACAGCAGCACGATCAAGAGCGTCCTGACTGGCTGCACCACTGCCTGGTACGGGAACTGTATTTCCCTCGATCGCAGGATGCAGCAGAGAGTGGTGCAGACAGCCCAGCGCATCTGTACTTGTGAACTACCCATGATTCAGGACATTTACAAAGACAGGTATGAGAAAAGGGCCCAAAGGATCATTGAAGACCCGAGTCACCCCAGCCACAATCTATTCCAGCTGCTACCATCCGGGAAACAGTTCCGCAGCATAAAAGCCAGGACCAACAGGTTCCGGGACAGCTTCTTCCACCAGGCCATCAGACTGATTAACTCACGCTGATCTGAGTGTATTTCTATGTTACATTGACTGTTCTATTTATTATAAATTACCATGTTTGCACATTTAGATGGAGATGTAATGTAAAGAATTTTACTCCTCATGGATGTGAAGGATGTAAGAAATAAAGTCAATTCAATTCATTCATTCATAAAATGATATTTCTCACTGTGTCTCGGTTCCTGTGACAATCATTTTATTCATTAGAAATACAGCAGGAATGGCCCTTCCAGCAGCAAATGCTGTCAACTGCTGATTAACTGGCACCTAGTCACCGGACAATTTACAATTAACTTACTAGCTGGGACATCTTTGGACTGTGGGAGGAGACCGGGCACAGAGAGAACATAGACTCTTTACCAATGACACCAGAATTGAACTCTGAACTCTGCTGCCTCGGGGGGGGGGGGGTAATAGTTGCACCAGTAAACCAATTTACCACTCCTCTTTGAGGAACAGTGTTGTGAAGACCCTTTGAGAAGAAACCATTCACCTTGTCTATTTTAAATGCTCAGAATACTGATCCCTCATTCTAGATTCTCTGGAAACAGGAAGCATCTTCTCCACATGCATTGCCAAGATCCCTCAAGATCATAAACACCTCATTCCCTCTCACTCTCTAGTGATACATCCTGTCCTGACAGCCGGTTTATTGTCACATATCACAACACAATGAAAAGCTCGCTGAACATACTGTTCATACAGATCACATTATACAGTCCGTTGAGGTAGGACAAGGTAAAATAATAATAGAATGCAGAATAGCTTATAACAGTTACAGGGAAAGTGCAATGCAGGTAAACTATGAGGAAGCAGATCATGATGGTAGATTGTGAAGTCAAGAGATCATCTTGACATGCAAGTGAACTATCAGTAGCTTTATAATAGTGGGTTTGAGGCTGTTCTTGACCCTGGTTGTAAATGCTTTCAGCCTTGTGTATCTTGCCCGATCGAAGAGAGAATAGAATGTTTGAGGTGGTTTGGGTCTTTCATTGTGCTGGCTGCTTTACAGAGGCAGTGATATGTTCTATTTACATGGGAGGTAGGGTTTAAGGGTCGGCACAACATTGCGGGCCGAAGGGCCTTTACTGTGCTGTACTATTCTGTGTTCTATGTTCTATGACGTGACAACCATCTATTCTAGGCATCAGTCTAGTGCATTACCTCAGAGCAGCTCCCAGTGCATCAACACCTTCCCCGGACACACTACTATACAGGTGTATTCACCAGTCTCCTGTATAAATAAATCAGCTTTTACCATTTGCTCTATGATAAGACTATTTAATATGTTTCCCAATTACTTTCTGTTCCCTGCGGCTCATAACACTGGAGCTGAGAATCACAGCGTTCATCTAACACCTGGAGTCAATCGATGTACAAAGACAACATCCTCTGTGGATTTCGCGCAGCAAGAGACAAAGGAACAACATTAATAGCTTCATTTAAAACTTAATTAATTGAAGTGTTTTAAAACTGTTTTATCTTTTTAAGTGTAACATACTTAAAAGCATTCCCGCGCAAGTCCAGTGAAGAGCTTTAAAAAGCAGGAAGTATTTTAATGGGCGTCAATGCAGAGGCAGCAGAAGCCACCCACACAGGTACAGCAAGCAGCTTTAAAAACCCAGACTCCACACTGTCTAGCCGAGCCGTCATCCTGGGAGTGCTCTGAGTCAGAGTGGTAAGGCTTTGGCTCAACAGGGCTTCGGTGAGAACAGGTGGAGGCAAAGTGCTGAATTAACTCTTGAGAGGATGGGGGAGAAGAACCCGTGTTGTGGGTGCCAGATGCAGCCTCTCCAGGGGACTCACAGCTCCCCGATGGCCACATCTGCACCAGGTGCATCGAGATGCAGCTCCTTACAGACCGTGTTGGGGAACTGGAGCTGCAGCTCGATGACCTTCGGCTTGTTAGGGAGAGTGACGCAGTGACAGACAGGAGGTAGTCACCCAGAGGCTGCAGGAGACAGATAAATGGGTGACTGTCAGGAGAAGGAAGGGAGAATGTCAGATAATGGAGAGCACCCTGTGGCCGTCCCCTTCAATAGTAAGTACTCCATTTTGAGTATTGTTGGGGGAGGGGACGACCTACCTCGGGGAAGCAACAGTGGCCGTGCCTCTGGCACAGAGTCTGACCCTGTGGCTCAGAAGGGTAGGGAAAGGAAGAGGATGGCAGCAGTGATAGGGACTCTATAGTTAGGGGGACAGCTAGGCGATTCTGTGGGTGCAAAAAAGAAACTCGGGTAGTGGTTTGCCTCCCTGGTGCCAGGGTCCGGGATGCGTCCATTCAGAAAAGGGAGGGTGAGCAGCCAGAAGTCATGGTAATATTGGTACGAACGACAGAAGTAGGAAAAGGGAAGAGGTCCTCAACAAGGAGTTAGGAAGGAAGCTGAGAAGCAGGACCTCAAAGGCAGTAATCTTGGGATTGCTGCCTGTGCCATGTGATAGTGAGGATAGGAATAGAATGAGGTGGCAGATAAATGTGTGGCTGAAGAATTGGAGCAGTGGGCAGGGATTCAGATTTCTGGATCATTGGGACCTCTTCTGGGGCAGGTGTGACCTGTACAAAAGGGACAGGTTGCACTTAAATCCAAGGGGGGCCAATAGTGTTAAGGATCCGGCCTGAGCACTGGGCCGAAGGGCCTCTGCTAGTAGCTCTGGATCACCACAGTCTTTAATTTCTGTTTTCTTTCACCTGGCCATGTGGGTTCTGGCCCAGCCCCTTCCCTTTTTGGACTTCCTCCAATTATCTGCTTGTCTCCTCATTTGCACCCACTTGTTTCTAATTTTCACTCATTACCCTGTCCATTTAAACCCCGCCTTGACTGGCATTCTCTGCCAATTTGACCCATTTCTGACCTGTGTCGTTCTAGCCCGTCATTGCAACTTCTGCCAACCAATTCTGCCTGATTCGGTGTTTTGGATTTTGCCCGTTCTTGGACCTGATTTTTGCCTGTGCGCTCTGGATTGTCTGCCCTTGCCTGACTGCCTTTCCTGGTTAAGACTTCTGCCTGCCATTTCGGATTCGTGCCTGCCTTCTGTTTTTGAAAGACTGTTGCCTTTGTACTCCCTAATAAATCCTGGTGAAAAAGTATTCGTTGGTCTGCACCCAAACCCAACAGAATGAACTGGCCAAGATGGACTCAGCGGACCCCAACCAGGTGTGTGAGGCCCTCTCCCGACAGGGTGTGCTGTTAGGGAGACATGAAACGCAGTTCACCTCTATCAACCAGTCGATGGAAGCCTTCTCCATCACTCTGACCAGCATAGCCTCCCAGCTACAGCAGATTCAGCTGGCGCTGAGCTCTAACCTGCCTTCTCTTGCTGCACCATCAGCCCCACAGACTCCAACCCAACCAGCCCGAGAGCCCTGTTTACCTCCACCTGAACCTTAAAATGGTGAACCAGGCACCTGCAGATCCTTCCTGTCTCAGTGCTCGCTGATTTTTAGGCTGCAGCCCACTACCTTTCCCACTGATCGATCCTGTATTGCTTATGTTATCACGTGGCTGTCAGGAAGAGCAAGAGAGTGGGGTACAGCTGTGTAGGACAGCAGAGCCCCTTTTTGCCACACGTTTAAGGACTTTTGTGAGGAGATGAGAAGAGTCTTTGACTGTTCCCAGCAGGGCGAGAGGCAGCAAGGGAGATGTTGCGAGTTCATCAGGGTAACCGTTCCGTTTCGGACTACGCTATTCAGTTCTGCACACTAGCCGCCACGACCAACTGGAATTCGGCGGCCCAATCTGACACATTCCTCTCTGGGCTTAGCGAAGAGGTTAAAGATGAACTAGCCAACTGCGACCTGCCTGCTGGCTTCCAAGAGCTGGTCGATTTGGCCATTAAGATTGACAGCCGTGTAAAACAGCGTCAGCAGGAGTGTGATGTCCGGGGGTCACGAAGAACCACCAGGGGGCATCTGACCTCTTCCCAGGCAGCACCCAGATCTCCTTCCCCAAGTCCTCAGTCACCTCCATCCAGCCCGACGGAGCTCATGCAGATTGATCGTACTCATCTGTCTCCTTCGGAAAGGAGGAGGAGAGTCAGTACCAACTCCTGTCTGTATTGTGGTCAGGCTGGTCACTATGTACCTACCTATCCCGTAAAAGCCAACGCTCGCTCGTAAATAGGGGACTTCCTTCCCCTGGTTCCCGGTCACTCGAACCCTGCTACTTGCTTTTATACTGGCTGAAGGGAGGAAACGCGCCGTTTCAGTTTTTATCGACTCTGGGACTGAGGGAAACTTTCAGTTCCAGCTTTGCGGCCAATCTCGGGATGCCCCTCTCCCGTCTGAAGCAACCCCTGGAGGCCAGCGGCGTAACCGGAGTGAAACTCACCATGGTTACCCACTCTGCAGCTCCGGTGAGTCTCCTCATTTCTGGCAATCACCAGGAGAGCATTGCTTTCCATGTGATAGATTCCCCCAAAGCTGAAGTTGTGTTAGGCCACCCGTGGCTAGCTCGGCACAGTCCACACATTGATTGGTCTAATAACAGAGTGTTAAGCTGGAGTCCTTTCTGCCTAAATCATTGTCTGCATGTTGGGACGGCCCATCAGCACTACACAGGAGGTGAAGAATGACCAAATAAATGAACTGCTCTGACCTGGAAGGTTCTGGTCTCCCCTGGAGAATCCAGAAGCTCAAACACGGCCTCCTGTCGGTCTGGGTGAACTTCAGTCAGATTCATCCTGTAATTCACGTTTATATTCCTCGCTTTAACTATTTCCAGAAGCACACCGGCATACTTCTTCACTCCAAAAATGACTGGTAGAGAAGTATTGTAGATAATATTTGCCTTGGATCGCTTTCCAACCTTTAACAAGATAAAATACTTAGTGATAAAAGTGCCCGGAAAACCTTCAACATGGAATTAAATCTCGGGGCAGCAAGGCCTCCTCAAAGGTGTAACACTGAGGCTTTACAAGGCAATGCTCAGACCAGCGGAGTACTGGAGCAGTCTGGGGCTTCATATCTAAGAACGGACGTGTTGGCATTGGACAGGGTCCAGAGAAGGTTCACAAGAATGCTCCCAGGAAAGAAAGGGTTAATGTATGGGCAAACTTTGGTGGCTCTGACCCTGCACTCACTGGAGTTTAGAAGAATGGGGGGGGGGGTCTCATTGAAACCTATCAAATATTGAAAGGCCTGGATAAAGAGGATGTGGAGAGGATGTTTCCTATAGTGGGAGAGTCTAAGACCAGAGGACACAGCCTCAGAATAGAGGGACGTCTGCTTAGCATGGAGGTGAGCAGGAATTTCTTTAGCCAGTGAGTGGTGAATCTAGGAAATTAATTGTGACAAACAGCTGCGGAGGCCAAGTCATTGGGTATATTTAAAGTGAAGTTTGATACATTCTTAATTAGTGAGGTTACGGGGAGAAGGTAGGAGAATGGGGTTGAGAGGGGAAAATAAATCAGCCGTGACTGAGTGGCAGAACAGGCTTGATGGGCTGAGTGGACTAATTCTGTTCTGATGTTTCATGGTCTTATCATCATTCAGAGTTGCAGCACCAGGTCAGAGCTGGGTTCTGCTGCCATACTGAGGGGGTGGGACATTGTGGGTGGGTGGGGGGGGTGGCCCTTGGATAAGAAGCTGATCCCTGCCTGATCTCCAAGGGTATAAAAAGCATCAAAACTGGGGAGTTTACTGAGGCAACGATGGGCGGAATGGCCTCTAACCCTCCCCTATGTCTGACGGCCTGACAACCCGAACGATGGGCTGAATGGCCTCTAACCCTCCCCTATGTCTGACGGCCCGACAACCCGAACGATGGGCTGAATGGTCTCTAACCCTCCCCTATGTCTGACGGCCCGACAACCCGAACGATGGGCTGAATGGTCTCTAACCCTCCCCTATGTCTGACGGCCTGACAGCCCAAACGATGGGCTGAATGGCCTAACCCTCCCCTATGTCTGATGGCCTGACAACCCAAATGATGGGCTGAATGGCCTAACCCTCCCCTATGTCTGACGGCCTGACAACCCGAACGATGGGCTGAATGGCCTCTAACCCTCCCCTATGTCTGACGGCCTGTCGGCCTGGAGGACGCTGCTGGGGTGCGCGGATGGAGGTAGAGCAGACTCAGGCTCTGAAGTATTCTCATCACGTGGAGAAAGCCGGGGTGGGGGGGGCAGATCTTCCGGCCAATAGTTCACACCCAACGTGTGGCCCGATGGTGGTCTGGTAACCCAGGGGCCTCGGGCTGGGTACGGGTCAGCAGCGATTCCAACCTCACTCACTGACAGAACCGAACCGCGGCGCAGGGGGGACATTGTCAGCCCACAGCAGCAGCGGTGAGCACAGCCTGTCCCTCACCTTGCGGAAGTAATGCTCAGACAGATACATGATCTTCTGTGGAGCACCAGCACACTTGACTGGAGTGTTGGGGAAGGTGAAGATGGCATTTCCCTCCTCAAAGTCCTGTAACGCTTTCCAGGTCTTCTCGACATAGTCCACCGAGTAATTGGAACCAATTTTTGGGCTGTTAAATCCTTCCGGAAGCCCCTTAATCTGAGGACAAAGTATACTGCAAAGTTGTAGACAGATCCTACCACCTTTCAGCTCAGAAAACCTCTCCTCCAGCCGAACCCCATCCCAGCAAAGAGCTGCCCACCCCCCCACCCCCCACTTCGACCGTCCACCTGCTTTCCTCACCCAATCCAAACCCCCTGACCACAAGGAGTGGCTGACACTCACACCGAGGTTTAGTAGGCAGGCAGTCTCTGGGAATGGGAGGGGTGGGGGGAGAAGAGGTGCTGGAAGTGCGGAAAGGCTGGGGGGAGGGGGCAGAGGAGGAGACAGCAACTGGAGAGGTAGCTGAGCACCAGGATGGGTGGGGGAGGGTAGATCTGGGAAGGGGAAGTGGAAGGGATGAGGGAGACCTGTGGCAAAGAGGGATGAGAGGAGGGTTTGGCAGCAAGGGCTAGGAAGGTTCTGGAATGGGAGGACAGAGCGGAGGGAGGGCAGAGTAGAGCTGCAGGGAGATGTGCCGGAGGGTTACCGAGAGAATTAGATTTCCCGTGTTCACGGATCAGTGGTCAATAATTTGGTCTGTGGGTGTGGGCCCGGGCCCGGCCCGTGGACAGTAAACAGACGCTTACTCTGTCTCCAGCTGTTGGGAGCATGGCACCAGTGAGGCATCTCTTCCTCCCACAGCACACGGACTGGACTCTCACTGCCAGAGCACCGGATCCGGACAGAACAGCAGTGACCCACTGTTCCCCTGGTCACATAAACCCGTGCGAAGTGTCTCCTCTGCCTTTGGTCCCTCTGAGACGAGAGGAGCTGAGACTGACCTGTTTACATCCCCGTCTCTCAGTGACCACCTGCTTCACTTTCCCGCTAAAGGCCGACGCAAGGAAAGGAGCTGGGATTTCTGCCGACCACTGTCCCCGTGGCCCCGATCCCAGCAGCCCGGCATTCGTGCCTACGTCCCAGATCAATCCGGTCTCCGTGGAAGGTTGCCGTGGTAACACAGAAGGGACACCTACCTTGTCGTACCGGAGCTGCAGTCCCAGGGCAACGATCAGGTACCTGTAGGTGAGCTGAAGGAGAACAGGCCTTTGCTTAGCGATACAGTGCAGAACAGGCTCTTCCCAGCCAACAAGCCTCTCCACCCAGCCACCCACCCATTTGACCCTTGCCAAATCCCGGGATAATCAACAACGACCAATTAACCTCCAACCGGCACGTCTTTGGACAGTGGGAGAAACCCACATGGTCACAGGAAGGATGTACGAGCTCCCTCCCCACAGATGAACTCTGCACACTAATGTCCCAAGCCGTAACATGTCATGCTGCTCTCCGTAAGTGAGCAGAGCACTCCCAACTCCTGATGTTGGGTCAACATGCAGATGGAAAGCAGATCTCACGACCCACTCACAGATTCCAGCCCGAACCCTTCCTCACCACCCGCTCCACCTGCCACCCATCCCCAGCACCTGCCCACTGCCATCACCCCGAAGCTCGCCAGCCTGAGCCCCTCTCGCTCACACTCCCGCATCTCTCACCTCTTTCCCATCGTCGGTACGAACAAGACTCTTGTCTGGATGCAGTTCCTGAACTCTGGACTTGATCCACGTGACCCCCGAAGGGATGATGCTGGCTGTGGGACGTCCCGATGCCCTCAGAGCCTTTGCTCCGGCCCCTACCAGAGTCCACATGGGCTGGTAGTAATGATTCTGCAAGGACACAGTCAGCGGGTGAAACCTTCACAGCAGCTCCTCAACAACCTGCACTGCAACTACTGTCAAATGGACAACAGGCAATAAGACTGTACGCGTTTGCGTGTGTTCGCATTCGTTCCGTGCTGGGGCCACCATATATATTATTAAAGATATAGGAGAAGGGACTAGGTGTAACGTATGTAGGTTTGGTGGTGACACTAAATTGAGTGGAAAAGCCAATTTTGCAAAGGATGCGGAGCGTCTACAGGGAGATATAGACAGGTTAAGTGAGTGGACGTGGGTCTGGCAGATGGGGTACAACTTCGGTAAAAACAAGAGCAGATTATTATTTAAATGTTGAAAGATTACAGCATGTTGTGCAGAGGGACTTGGGAATATTTGTGCATCAAATTGCAAAAAGGTTGGTTTGCAGGTGAAGCAGGTTATGAAGAAGGCAAGTGGAATGTTGCCTTTCTCTGTTAGGGGGATTGAAGTTAAGAGCAGGGAAGTTATTCTGCATCTGTATAGGACAGTGGTCCCCAACCACCGGGCTGTGAGGAAACAATATGATTTGGTGATATGAAACGATATGAGTCAGCTGCACCTTTCCTCTTTCCCTGTTGCGCACTGTTGAATTTGAACACCCCACCCCATCGGCCGGTCCACTAGAATATTGTCAATATTAAACCGGTCCGCGGTGCAAACAAGGTGGGGTCCCCGGTATAGGATACCGGCTGCACCTGGAGTACTGCATACTGATCTCCTTACTTGAGGAAAGATATACCAGCTTTGGAGGTGGTGCAGAGGATGTTCACTAGGTTGATTCCGGAGATGAGGGGGGTTAGCTTATAAAGAGAGGTGGAGTCGCCTGGCACTATACTCACTGGAATTCAGAAGGATGAAAAGGGATTTTATAGAAACATAAAATCATGAAATTATGATAAGATAGAAGCAAAAATGTTGTTCCACTGGTAAATGAGACTAGGACTAGGAGACATTTCACAAAGACTTTGGGGAAAGATTTAGGACAGAAATGAGAACTGCTTTTCCCAGAGAGTGGTGAATCTGTATCATTCTCTTCTGGGGGAAATAGTAGAGGCTACCTCATTAAATATCTTTAAGGCACAGTGAGACAGAGTACCAGAGGAATTAAGGGCTGTGGGGAAAAGGCAGGTAGGTGGAGATGAGTCCATGGCCAGACTAGCCATGTTCTCATTGACTGGTGAAGCAGGCTCGATGGGCCGAATAGCTGACTCCTGCTCCTAGTTTTTATGAGATGACGGTTGGTCTCAGAATTTTCAGGGGAGTGTGACTTTCTGTCAAACATTGAGCTATGGCAGAGAAAGGAATTAATTTTGAAGATTATCAACACCAAACCAAAAGCTTCCCCATCACAGTTTCGCTTGTGTATCAGCTGCATGACAGGTACACAGCAGTCTTACTTCATTCGGCTCGACAACTGCGACTTTTCCAGCTCCAAACTTCCTCTTCATCCGTGCACTCATGGTGATACCGCCTGTCCCACCGCCGAGCACCAGGACATCGTAGTAGCCATTGGAGACGCAAGCTGTCGATGTGTGCAGTGGCTGAAGTCCCACATGCAAGGACTGGAGCCCATGTCCACACAACAGTGAAGCTCGGTGAATGGCAGTCATGTTCCTGTGGGGAAGGGACACAAAGGGCTTCTGTTTATACCCAACATCAATGCCACCGAGAACACAGGCTGCGAACACAAAGACTCTTGCAAATTACTACAGATGTACTTACACTGCGTTCTAACTGGTTGGTCTGGTGGGGGGTTCGAGACAAGGGTAGCTGCAGTGGTGGGGGGAAGGTTTGATGGTCAGTGTGGTCACCGTGGGATGGAGGGTTGATGGTCAGTGCTGTCATGGTGGGATGGTGGTTTGGTGGTCAGTGCGGTCACGGTGGGTTGGAGGTTTGGTGGTCAGTGCTGTCATGGTGGGATGGAGGGTTGATGGTCAGTGCGGTCACGGTGAGTTGGAGGTTTGGTGGTCAGTGTGGTCACGGTGGGATGGAGGGTTGATGGTCAGTGCGGTCACGGTGGGATGGAGGTTTGGTGGTCAGTGCGGTCACGGTGGGTTGGAGGTTTGGTGGTCAGTGCGGTCACGGTGGGTTGGAGGTTTGATGGTCAGTGTGGTCACGGTGGGATGGAGGGTTGATGGTCAGTGCGGTCACGGTGGGTTGAGGTTTGGTGGTCAGTGCGGTCACGGTGGGTTGGAGGTTTGGTGGTCAGTGTGGTCACGGTGGGATGGAGGTTTGGTGGTCAGTGCGGTCACGGTGGGGTGGAGGTTTGGTGGTCAGTGTGGTCACGGGTGGGATGGAGGGTTGATGGTCAGTGCGGTCACGGTGGGATGGAGGTTTGGTGGTCAGTGCGGTCACGGTGGGTTGGAGGTTTGGTGGTCAGTGCGGTCACGGTGGGTTGGAGGTTTGATGGTCAGTGTGGTCACGGTGGGATGGAGGGTTGATGGTCAGTGCGGTCACGGTGGGTTGAGGTTTGGTGGTCAGTGCGGTCACGGTGGGTTGGAGGTTTGGTGGTCAGTGCGGTCACGGTGGGATGGAGGTTTGGTGGTCAGTGCGGTCACGGTGGGTTGAGGTTTGATGGTCAGTGCGGTCACGGTGGGTTGGGGTTTGGTGGTCAGTGCGGTCACGGTGGGATGGAGGGTTGATGGTCAGTGCGGTTACGGTGGGGTGGAGGTTTGGTGGTCAGTGCGGTCACGGTGGGATGGAGGGTTGATGGTCAGTGCGGTCACAGTGGGATGGAGGGTTGATGGTCAGTGCGGTCACGGTGGGATGGAGGGTTGATGGTCAGTGCGGTCACGGTGGGATGGAGGTTTGGTGGTCAGTGCGGTCACGGTGGGGTGGAGGTTTGGTGGTCAGTGCGGTCACGGTGGGTTGGAGGTTTGGTGGTCAGTGCGGTCACGGTGGGTTGAGGTTTGGTGGTCAGTGCGGTCACGGTGGGTTGGAGGTTTGGTGGTCAGTGCGGTCACGGTGGGTTGGAGGTTTGATGGTCAGTGCGGTCACGGTGGGTTGGAGGTTTGGTGGTCAGTGCGGTCACGGTGGGTTGGAGGTTTGGTGGTCAGTGCGGTCACGGTGGGGTGGAGGTTTGGTGGTCAGTGCGGTCACGGTGGGTTGGAGGTTTGGTGGTCAGTGCGGTCACTGTGGGATGGAGGGTTGATGGTCAGTGCGGTCACGGTGGGTTGGAGGTTTGGTGGTTAGTGCGGTCACGGTGGGTTGGAGGTTTGGTGGTCAGTGCGGTCACGGTGGGGTGGAGGTTTGATGGTCAGTGCGGTCACGGTGGGTTGGAGGTTTGGTGGTCAGTGCGGTCACGGTGGGGTGGAGGTTTGGTGGTCAGGAGATTTGATGGTCAGTGTGGTCACGGTGGGGTGGAATTTGATGGTGCCAGGTTTAGGGGATCTGCCAGGTTCAGGTCTATAACGAAAGGCTGCAGAAACTTGGGTAGTTTTCTCTGGAATGCCGGAGGCTGTGGGAAGGTATATAACCATATAACAATTACAGCACGGAAACAGGCCATCTCGGCCCTTCTAGTCCGTGCCGAACTCTTACCCTATCCTAGTCCCACCGACCTGCACTCAGCCCATAACCCTCCATTCCTTTCCTGTCCATATATCTATCCAATTTAACTTTAAACGACAACATCGAACCTGCCTCAACCACTTCTGCTGGAAGCTCGTTCCACACAGCCACCACTCTCTGAGTAAAGAAGTTCCCCCTCATGTTACCCCTAAACTTTTGTCCTCTAACTCTCAACCCATGTCCTCTTGTTTGAATCTTTCCCACTCTCAATGGAAAAAGTCTAACCACGTCAACTCTATCTATTCCCCTCATAATTTTAAACACCTCTATCAAGTCCCCCCTCAACCTTCTACGCTCCAAAGAATAAAGGCCTAACTTATTCAACCTTTCTCTGTAACTTAGGAAATGAAACCCAGGCAACATTTTAGTAAACCTCCTCTGTACTCTCTCAATTTTATTGACATCTTTCCTATAATTCAGTGACCAGAACTGTACACAATACTCCAGATTTGGCCTTACCAATGCCTTATACAAATTCAGCATTACATCCCAACTCCTATACTCAATGCTCTGATTTATAAAGGCCAGCATACCAAAAGCTTTCTTCACCACCCTATCCACATGAGATTCCATCTTCAGGGAACTATACACTGTTATTCCTAAATCCCTCTGTTCTAAAGCATTCTTTAATGCCCTACCATTTACCATGTATGTCCTATTTTGATTAGTTCTACCAAAATGTAGCACCTCACATTTTTCTGCATTAAACTCCATCTGCCATCTTTCAGCCCACTCTTCTAAATCTCTCTGCAAGTTTTGAAAAAACTACCTCATCATCCACAACACCACCTATCTTAGTATCATCTGCGTACTTACTAATCCAATTTACCACCCCGTCATCCAGATCATTAATATATATTACAAACAACATTGGACCTAGTACAGATCCCGCTACACACCATCCTCCAATCTGACACACAGTTATCCACCACTACTCTCTGGCGTCTCCCATCCAGCCACTGCTGAATCCATTTTACCACTTCGATATGAATGCCTAACGATTGAACCTTCCTAACGATCTGATGGAGGTTTACAACATTACGTGTCACAGTTGTTTACCAGGATTGAAATGTCTAATATCAGAAGGCATGCATTGAAGGTGAGAGGACATAGGTTCATGGGGGACATGATGTTCGTGGATATCTGGAAATTGCTGCCTGGGGCAGTAGTCAAGGCAAATACATTCAGGCCTTTTCAGAAATATTTAGATCAGTACATGAATGTGAAGAAAATGGAAGGATATGGACATTGTGAAGACAGAAGTGATTAGTTTAATTAGCCATTTGATAAGTAATTTAGCAATAATTTCAAAAGGTCTAGAATACAAGAGCAGGGATGTGATACTGAGGATTTATAAGGCACTGGTGAGGCCTCACCTTGAGTATTGTGAACAGTTTTGGGCCCCTCATCTGAGAAGAGGTGTGCTGGCGTTGGAGAGGGTTCAGAGGAGGTTCACAAGGATGATTCTGGGAATGAAAGGGTTATCATACAAGGAACATTTGTTGGCTCTGGGTTTGCATTAGCTGGAAATCAAAAGGATGAGGGGGTTCTCATTGAAACCTTCTGAACGTTGAAAGGCCGAGACAGAGTAGATGTGGAAAGATGTTTCCCATGGTGGGGGAGTCTAGGACAAGCCAGCACAGCCTCAGGATAGAGGGGCGTTCATTTAAAACAGATTTTGAGAAATTTCTTTAGCCAGAGGTTGGTGAATTTGTGGAATTTGTTACCTCAGGCAGCTCTGGAGGCCAGGTTGTATTCAACAGGTAGATTTAATGTCAGAGGAATATATACAAAATACATCCTGAAATTCATTTTCTTTGCAAACATCCATGAAAACAGAGGAGTGCCCCAAAGAATGAATGACAGTTAAATGTTGAAACCACAAAGTCCCCACCCCCAGCTCCCCCAGCAGCAACAAACCTCTCTGCTCCCCCCCCACCAGCAAAACCAGCACCGGCGCCCCCACCGAGCGCTCGAGCGTGCATCAGAGCATCAATAAAGACACAGACTTGCAGTACCCCAAAGACCACTCGTTCGCCCGGTAATTCGACATACCACCTCGGCTCCCAAGCTCCGTATTTCAGAAAGAGATCGACAGGTTTTTGATTGGACACAGCATCAAAGGTTACGGGGAGAAGGCTGGGGAGTGGGGCAGAGGAAGGAGAGAAAGGATCAGACATGATTAAATGGCGGAGCAGACTTGATGGGCCAAATGGACTAATTCTGCTCCTATGTCTTATGGTCTAATTTAACGAGTTTGGCACAACACTGTGGGCCAAATGCCCTGTTCCTGTGTTGTACTGCTCTAGTTTTTATGGCCAGCTGAAGTGCCTGTTTCCATCCAGTGTGACGCTGACTATGAAAGGAGGTGGAGGATTGGAAAATGCACATAGAGGTTAAACTGAAAAGCTGAACGATATTCTGTGTAATTGATGGGAGATGAGGAATGCGGTAGTCATAGGGGATTCCATAGTGAGGGGAACAGACAGGAGGTTCTGTCAAATGATAGAGATACCCGCATGGTGTGTTGCCTCCCAGGTGCCAGGGTACAGGATGTCTCAGATCAGGTGCAGGGTATTCTGAAGAGAGAAGGTGAACAGCCTGAAATCTTGCTACACGTTGGTACCAATTACATAGGTAGAAAGAAGGAGGAGGTCCTGAAGAGAAAATTCAGGGAGTTGGGTAGGAAGCTGAAAGGCAGGATCTCTTGGGTATTAATCTCAGGATTGCTGCCTGTGCCACGTGCTAGCTAGTGCTAGCATGATCAGGCATATTAATGTGTGGCTGAGAGACTGGTGTAGGGGGCAGGGCTTCAGATTCCTGGATCACTGGGGCCTCTTCTGGGGAGGTATGACCTGTACAAGAAGGACAGGTTACACCTGAACCCAAAGGGGTCCAATATCCTAGCGGGCACATTTAATAGAGCTGTTAGGGAGGGTTTAAACTAATTTGGCAGGGGGATGGGAACTAGAGTGATGGGGCTGAGGAAAGGTGAAAACAGAAATAAATCAAAGATAGTGTGCAACAGAGATGATAGAAAGAACAGGCAGGAGATGAGGCTTAATCACAGCCAGTGGCATGAGTTACAGGGGTGTGGTGCAGATAAAACAGAAAGAACAAATACTTGTCTGAGTGTGTTGTATTTGAATGCACGCAGCATAAGGAATAAAATGAATGACCTTGAAATTCAGCTACAGATTGGCAAATATGACATTGTGACCATCTCTGAAACTTGGCTAAAGGATGGCTGTGATTGGGAGCTGAACGTCCAAGGATAATACGGTGTATCGGAAAGATAGGTTAGTAGGCAGAGTGGGTGGTGTGGCTCTGTGTATAAGAAATAATATTAAATCATTGGAAAGGGATGACATAGAATCGGAGGGTGTAGAGTCTCTATGGGGTGAGTTAAGAAATGGCAAGGGTAAAATGACCCTACTGGCAGTTGTATACAGGCCTCCAAACAGCAGCTGGGATGTGGAGTACAAATTACAGCAGGAGATAGAAAAGGCGTGTCAGAAAGACAATGTCATGATAATCGTTGGGGATTTCAACATGAAAGTGGATTGGGAAACCAGGACAGTACTGGACCTCGAGAGAGAATTTGTGGGATGGTTTTTTAGAAGAGTTTGTTGTTGAGCCCACTAGGGGTCTGGCTGTGCTGGATCGGGTGTTGTGCAATGATGCAGTTCCACACAGGGTGCAAATGGCTAATACAACGGGGATAATTTTCAGCTGACTGGAGGAAAGTTTGGGGGAAGGTCAGAATTAAGTATTTTATATAGAGAGTGGTGGATGCATGTTTGATCATGGAGCGGTGTAAAAGACCAGCACAATATGATGGGCTGAAGGGCCTGTACTGTGCTGTAGTGTCCTACGTTCTATGAGTTTGCTATGTCTGTACAGGTGCAATGACAAACTTGCAGCACAGAGCATCAGATAAACAGCATTCACCAAAAAGGCATGAATTATGCACAATTACTACAAGACAGAACACAATTAGAACAAAAAAGTGCATTGCAGTGCAAAGTCATCAAAGTGTCACTAAACTGTAGTGATTATGGTTAGGCACATCAAAGTTGCTGGTGAACGCAGCAGGCCAGGCAGCATCTCTAGGAAGAGGTGCAGTCGACGTTTCAGGCCGAGACCCTTCGTCAGGACTAACTGAAGGAAGAGTGAGTAAGGGATTTGAAAGTTGGAGGGGGAGGGGGAGATCCAAAATGATAGGAGGAGATTCAGGACTAACTGAAGGAAGAGTTCAGTTAGTCCTGACGAAGGGTCTCGGCCTGAAACGTCGACTGCACCTCTTCCTAGAGATGCTGCCTGGCCTGCTGCGTTCACCAGCAACTTTTATGTGTGTTGCTTGAATTTCCAGCATCTGCAGAATTCCTGTTGTTTGTGATTATGGTTGGGCCAGTTGGGTCAGTGGAGCTGTCCCAAGTTCCTTAAGTGCAATTATTAAAAAAGCACGGCAGTGCCTCTACTTTTTTTCAGAAGTTTGTTAAGATTCAGCATGACATCAAAAACTTCAATAAACTTCTGTAGATGTCTGGTAGAGAGTATATTCACTGGATTGGAACACCTCAGGCTCCTGAACTAGTGGGGATAACTTCATTCAACTTCCCTGAACTGTTCCCACAACCTAGGGAGTCAAATTCAATGATTCTTCATCTCATCTTCTCATTATTTATTTATTATTAGTATTTCTTTTCTCTTTCTTTCCTTTGTCTTTGCACAGTTTGTTGTCTTTTGCACATTGGTTGTTTGTCCAGTCTGATGGGTATGGACTTTCAGTTGGAGAGCTGGGAAGGTTCAGGCATAAAAGGGAGACACTGCCTCGTGGAGCGGTCATCGACAGAACGGTCATCAACGGAGTGGTCTGGGGCAGAGTGGTGGGGCTTTGGCTCATTCGGGCTTCGGTGAGGTAGGTGGCTAGGTGGACTTCATTTTTTTTCCCCTTGCATTTTTTTGGAGGAATAGAGAGCATGTCTGTAGGGTTAGTACTTTGCTCTGGGTGTCAGATGTGGGAATCCTGGGAATCTTCCAGTCTCCCAGATGGCCACATCTGAACCAGGTGCTCCGAGATGCAGCTCCTGAGAGACCTCATTGGGGATTTGGAGCTGCGGTTCGATGACCTACAGCTTATTAGGGAAGGTGAGCAGGAGATGGATAGGAGCTACAGGGAGTTAGTCACCCCGAGGCTGCAGGAGTTAGATAAGTGGGTGACGGTCAGGGAAGGGAAGAGCACAGATAGTAGAAAGCACCCCTGTGACCATCCCCCTCAGTAATCGTCATCTCATATTGGATGCTCTTGGGGGGGGGGGGGTGACCTGACAGAGGACGATCACGGCGATCGGGTCTCTGGCACTGAGCCTGGTTCCGTGGTGCAGCAGGGAAAGAGGAAAATGAGGAATGTAGTAGTCATTAGGGATTCCATTGTGAGGGGAACAGACAGGAGATTCTGTCAGCCTGTTAGAGATACCCACATGGTGTGTTTCCTCCCAGGTGCCAGGGTACGGGATGTCTCGGATCGGGTGCAGAGTATTCTGAAGGGAGAGGGTGAACAGACAGAAATCTTGCTACATGTTGGTACCAATGACATGGGTAGAAAAAGGGAGGAGGTCCTGAAGAGAGAAGTCAGGGAGTTGGGTAGGAAGCTGAGAAGCAGGACCTCCAGGGTAGTAATCTCAGGATTGCTGCCTGTGCCATGTGCTAACAAGCACGAGAATAGACTGATCAGGCATATTAATGTGTGGCTGAGAGACTGGTGTAGGGTTGCTGGATCATCGGGGCCTCTTCTGGGGGAGGTACGACCTGTACAAAAAGGATGGGTTACACCTGGACCCAAAGGGGTCCAATATCCTAACAGGCACATTTAATTCAGCTGTTAGGGAGGGTTTAAAGTAATTTGGCAGGGGGATGGGGCTGAGGAAGGGGAAAACAGAAATAAATCAAAGATAGCGTGCAACCGAAATGATAGAAAGGACAGGCAGGAGATAAGGCTTAATCACAGCCAGTGGGATGAGTTACAGGACAATAGAGGCGTGGTCCAGTTAAAACAGAATGCAACAAATACTGGACTGAAAATGTTATATTTGAATGCACACAGCATAAGAAATAAAATGGACAACCTTGAAACTCAGCTACAGATTGGCAATTCTGACGTGGCCATCTCTGAAACTTGGCTAAAGGATGGCTGCCATTGGGAGCTGAACATTCAAGGATATACGGTGTATCAGAAAGATAGGTTAGTAGGCAGAGGGGGTGGTGTGACTCTGTGTATAAGAAATAATATTAAATCATTAGAAAGAGATCGGAGGGTGTAGAGTCTCTATGGGGTGAGTTAAGAAATGGCAAGGGTAAAAGGACCCTAATGACAGTTGTATACAGGCCTCCAAACAGCAGCTGGGATGTGGATTACAAATTACAGCAGGAGATAGAAAAGTCGTGTCAGAAAGGCAATGTCATGATAATCGTTGGGGATTTCAACATGAAAGTGGATTGGGAAAACCAGGCCAGTACTGGACCTCAAGAGAGAATTTGTAGACTGTCTAAGGGATGGCTTTTTAGAACAGCTTGTTGTTGAGCCAACTAGGGGATCGGCTGTGCTGGACTGGATGTTGTGCAATGATCCGGAGGTAATAAGAGAGCTTAACGTACAGTGGAACCTTAATGGTTTCAGAGAATACCATTACGTCATACTTGCCAATCCGTAGCTGAATTTCAAGATTGTCCATTTTATTTCTTATGCTGCGTGCATTCGAGGTTACTTAGGGAACAGTGATCACAATATGATCCAGTTCACATTGAAATTTGAGGAGAAACTAAGTTCCAATGTGTCAGTATTTCAGTGGAATAAAGGAAATTACAATAGCATGAGAGGGGAACTGGCAAAGTTGACTGGAAAGGGACACTAGCAGGAAGGCCAGCAGAGCAGTAACAGCTGGAGTTTGTGAAAAAATGAGGGAAGTGCAAGACAGAGATATTCCAAATAAGAAGAAATTTTTAAAGGGAAGAAGGACACTACTGTGGCTGACAAGTGAAGTCAGAGCCAAAGTAAAAGCAAAAGAGAGGCCATACAAGGAAGCCGGAGCTAGTGGGAAGATAGAGGATTGGGTAGCTTTTAAAAAATTGCAGAAAGAAACTAAGAAGGTCATTAGGAAGGAAAAGATGAATTATGAAAGGAAGCTGGTGACTAATATCAAAGAAGATACGAAGAGGCTTCTTTAAGTAAATGAGGGGTAAAAGAGAGTTGAGGGTAGATATAGGACCAATACAAAGTGACGCTGGAGATGCTGTAATGAGAGATGCAGAGATAGCAGAGGAACTGAATGTATATTTTGCATCAGTCTTCACAGTGGAAGACATCTGCAGTATACCAGACATTCAAGAGTGTCAGGGAAGTAAAGTTTGTGCAGTGTAAATTACCACTGAGAAGGTGCTCAGGAAATTTAATGGCCTGACGGCAGATAAATCTCCTAAACCTGATGGAATGCACCCTCAGGTTCTGAAGGAAGTAGCTGGAGAGATTGCAGAGGCATTACTGATGATCTTTCAAAAATCGATAGATTCTGGCATTGTACCGGATGACTGGAAAATTGCAAATGTTACTCTGCTATTTAAGAAGGTGGGAGGCAGCAGAAAGGAAACTATAGACCTGTTAGCCTGACATCAGTGGTTGGGAAGTTGCTGGAATCGACTGTTAGGGATGAGATTACGCAATACCTGGAGGCACGTGACAAGATGGGCCAAAGCCAACATGGTTTCCTGAAAGGAAAATCCTTCCTGACAAACCTACTGTAGTTCTTTGAGGAAATTACAAGTAGGATAGACAAAGGAGATGCAGTGGATGTGGTGTACTTGGATTTTCAGAAGGCCTTTGACAAGGTGCTGCATATGAGGCTGCTTAGCAAGATAAGAGCCCATGCAATTACAGGGAAGTTACTAGCATGGGTGGAGCATTGGCTGGTCGGCAGAAAACAGAGAGTGGGAATAAAGGGATCCTATCCTGGCTGGCTGCCAGTTACCAGTGGAGTTCCACAGGGGTTGGTGTTGGGACCGCTGCTTTTTATGATGTATGTCAATGATTTGGACGATGGGATTAATGGATTTGCGGCTAAATTTGCCGATGATACAAAGATAGGTGGAGGAGCGGGTAGTGTTGAGGAAACAGCGAGCCTGCAGAGAGACTTAGATAGTTTAGGGGAATGGGCAAAGAAGTGGCAAATGAAATACAATGTTGGAAAGTGTATGGTCATGTACTTTGGTGGAAGAAATAAACAGCCAGACTATTATTTAGATGAGGAGATAATTCAAAATGCGGAGATGCAAAGGGACTTGGGAGTCCTTGTGCAGGATACCCTAAGGTTAACCTCCAGGCTGAGTTGGTTGTGAAAAAGGCAAATACAATGTTGGCATTCATTTCTAGAGGTATATAAGAGCAGGGATGTGATGTTGAGGCTCTATAAGCCACTCGTGAGACCACACTTGGAGTATTGTGTGCAGTTTTCGGCTCCTTATTTTGGAAAGGATATACTGACATTGGAGAGGGTTCAGAGAAGATTCGTAAGAATGATTCCAGGAATGAAAGGGTTACTATATGAGGGATGTCTGGCAGCTCTTGGGCTGTATTCCCTGGAGTTCAGGAGAATGAGGGGGAGATCTCATAGAAACATTCTGAATGTTAGAGGGTCTGAACAGATTAGATGTGGCAAAGTTATTTCCCATGGTAGGGGATTCTAGGACAAGAGGGCATGACTTCAGGATTGAAGGACGTCCTTTTAGAACTGAGATGCGGAGAAATTACTTTAGTCAGAGGGTGGTAAATCTGTGGAATTTGTTGCCACGAGTGGCTGTGGAGGCCAATCATTGGGTGCATTTAAGGCAGAGATAGATAGGTTCTTGATTAGCCAGGGCATCAAAGGGCATGGGGAGAAGGCAGGGGAGTGTGGATGACTGGAAGAATTGGATCAGCCCACAATTAAATGACAGAGCAGACGATGGGCCGAATGGCCTACTTCTGCTCCCTATATTTTATGGGATTATAGATCGGATTGGAGATAGTTTATTCTTTCCAGTCACCAATTAGTAGGCGTTAGTAACTTGTGAGTCCGGCAGCGAATTTGGCGACAGGAGTTTCCGAGCGCCAGGGCCATGAAAACAGAGGCGGGAAGGAGCCGTGGCTGCGGGCGAGACCGAAGTGGAGAGATCCGGTCTCCCACCACCGAGGGGGATATCCAGTCCCTCTCCCCGGCCACCGGTCCGCTTATTCTCCCGCGCTCCCGGCAGTCGGTTTAGCGGCTCGGCCACAAAACGCAGAACACACGGCGGTATGGCGGCCGCTGGGCGAGCGGAGAGGGGGCAGAGGGGAGACGGGAGACGGCGGGGGCGGAATCGAACCGGGTCTCTGCGGCCCCGGACCCACACAGCTGGGGTAGGCCCGCCTCACTCCTCACTCTGTCCGGTGTCGGGGGTGACAGTCCGGGCGGCCGAGCGGACTGAGCGCTCACGCTCGGAGCTGGGAATGTTTCCGGCCGCGAGTGAGTGGGTTATGGAATGAGGGGAGGGTTGTAAAAACAACCAACACTGACTGACCTCTGGCAGCGACCCGCAAACAGTTCCCCCTCGGACCCGGTGACGCAGAGAAACTCTGCGGAGTCCGCTGGCGAGCGGCAGGCAGCGACACCGAACACACCAAACCGCTCCCAGCTTCCTGTCACCAACCGTTACCACGGTGAAACTGTAACTACAGTGTAACTAACAACAGGGTGAAACTGTAACCATTTCCCATCCACTCCGATAACACAAGACATAGGAGCTGATTAGGCCATTCAGCCCATCAAGTGTGCTCCATCATAGCTGATCTCAGACCCCACTCAACCCCGTACACCTGCTTTCTCGCCAGATCCTTTGATGCCCTGACCGATTAGGAAACAATCAACTTCCGACTTTAAATATACACACAGATTTGGCCTCCACCGCAGTCTGCAGCACAGCATTCCACAGATCCACTACTCTCTAGCTAAAAAAAAAAGTCCTCTTTACCTCCATTCTCAAGGACCACCCCTCAATTTTTGAGGCTGCGCCCTCTAGTTCTGGATACCCCACCACAGGAAACATCCTCTCCACATCCACTGTATCTTGTCCTTTCAACACTCGGTAGGTTTCAATGGGATTCCCACCACATTCTTCTAAATTCCAGTGAGTACAGGCCCAAAGCTGCCAAATGCTCCTCATATTAACCCCTTCATTACCAGAATCACCCTCATGAACCTCCTCTGGACTCTCTCCAATGCCAAGACATCCGTTCTGAGATATGGGGACCAAAATTATTGACAATACTCCAAGTGCAGTTTAACTAGTGTCTTATAAAGGCTCAGCATTATCTCCTTGCTTTTATATTCTACAGTATTCCCCTTGAAATAAATGTAAACATTGCATTCGCCTTCTTTACCACAGACTCAACCTGTAAATTAACCTTCTGGGAGTCTTGCACAAGGACTCCCAAGTCCCTTTGCAAATCTGATGTTTGAATTTTCTCCCCATTTAGATAATAGTCTGCACTATTGTTCCTTTTACCAAAGTTCATTATCATACATTTCCCAACACTGTATTCCATCTGCCACTTTTTTGCCCGTTCTTCCAATCACATTGCTTCCTCAGCACTACCTACCCCTTCTCCTATCTTCGTATGATCCGAAAACTTTGTCACAAAGCCATCAATTCCATTATCTCAATCATTGACAAACAATGTGTAAAGTAGCGGTCCCAATACTGACCCCTGAGCCAACCAGAAAAGGCCCCTTTCATTCCCACTCACTGCCTCCTGCCTGTCAGCCATCCCACTATCCATGCCAATATCTTTCCTGAAACATCATCAAATTTTATTTTGTTAAGCAGTCTCATGTGTGGCACCTTATCAAATGCCTTCTGAAAATCCAAGTGAATGGCATCCACTGCCTCTCCTTTGTCCACCCTGCTTGCTGTTTCCTTGAAGAATTCTAACAGATTTGTCAGGCAAGATTTCCCTTCATAGAAACCATGTTGATTTTGACTTATTTTATCAAGTACCTCGAAACCTCATCCTTAATAATAGACTGCAATACTTCCCAACCACTGAGGTTAGGCTAATTAGCCTATAATTTCCTTTCTTTTGCCTTCCTCCCTTCTTAAAGAGTGGAGTGACATTTACAATTTTCCAGTCCTCCAGGACCATTCCAGAATCAAGTGATGCATCTGTTCAATGCATCTGTTATCTTTTCAGCAACCTCTCTCAGGACTCTGGTATGTAGTCCATCTGTCCAGGTGACTTCAAGACCTTTGAGATTGCCCGGCCCCTTTTCCCTTGGAATAGCAATGGCACTCACTCCTGCTCCCTGACACTCACGGACCTCTGGCACACTGCCAGTGTCTTCCACTGTGAAGACTGATGCAAAGTACCTATTAAGTTCATCTGCCATATCTTTGACCCCATTACTACCTCACCAACATAATTTTCCAGTGATCCAATATAAACTCTCACCTCCCTTTTACTCTTTATATAACTGAAAAAACTTTTGGTGTCCTGCTTTATATTATTGGCTAGTCTGCCCTCATATTTCATCTTTTCCCTTCTTATAGTTTTTTTAATTCCCTTTTGTTGGATTTTAAAAGTTTCCCAATCAACCAACTTCCCACTCACTTTTGCTACCTATATGCCCTTTCCTTGGCTTTATGCAGTCCTTAACTTCCTTTGTCAGCCATGGTTGCCTATCCCTGCCATATGAGAACTTCCTCTGTGGGACATATCTATCCTGTGCTTTGTGAACTATTCCCAGAAACTTCAGCCATCTCTGCTCTGCCATCATCCCTGCCAGTATTCTCCTCCAATATACCAGGGCAAGCTCCTCTCCCATGCGTCTGTAATTCTCTTTATTCCATTGTGATACTGGTACATCTGACTTGAGCTTCTTCCTCTCAAACTGCAGTATGGATTCAGTCATATCATCATCACTGCCTCCTCAGGGTCCCTTTACATTAAGTTCCCTAATAAGATCTGGGTTATTACACAGCACCTAATCTAAGATACCCTTTCCCCGAGCACAAGCTGCTCTAAGAAAAACATTTCATAAGCGTTCAACATATTCCCTGTCTCGCAATCTGACGCCAACCTGATTTTCCCAATCCCCTTGCATATTGAAGTTACCCATTACAATTGTGACATTACCCTTTTCCAGCTCCCTTTGCAAACTCAACCCCACATCTTGGCTACTAATTGGAGGCCTATATATGAAATCCATAATGTTTTTTTTTAACTCTTGCAGTTTCTTAACTCCTCCCACAAAGATTCAACATTCTCTAACCTTATGTCATCCCTTTCAAAAGATGTAATTCCATCACCTCACACTGGGCCACCACACACACGCACACACACACTCTCACACCACATACACTGAATCACATACCACACACTGGGTCACACCCCACACCAGCTCACCCCACACACTAGATCACCTCTGTCCTACAGCAGATCACCTTCTCTGTTGCCTGCTGGCAGCAGATGGAAGTGGGAATGGACTGGAGTGGAGTCCCTGGATAGAGCCGGTCCAAAGTCCATTGCCACCTTCTAATTCCCTGATCCCAACATTTCATTTCTCTGACATTGGACCTTTGAACCTTTGAACCAACATTTTCACATTACCATGGGATGTACAATCCCTCCGACCTCCAGTGAATGACAGGACAGTGTGAGGACTCTCTATGTCTGTCCTCACCAGTTTTCCTCCACTGATACACTCACTCAATCTCTTCTCATTACTATCACCGGAGAGGATTAGATTAGATTATGAGGACACGCAGTGCTCTTTTATTGTCATTTAGTAATACATGCATTAAGAAATGATACAATATTCCTCTGGTGTGATATCACAGAAACACAGGACAGACCAAGACTGGAAAACTGACAAAACCCACATAATTATAACATATAGTTACAACAGTGCAACAATACCATAACTTGATGAAGAACAGACCATGAGATGGTAAAAAGTTCAAAGTCTCTCGAAAGTCCCACATCTCACACAAATGGGAGAAGGAAGAAAACTCTCCCTGCCATACCTGACCACAGTCCAACTCTGAGTCGTCCGAAAACTTCGAGTTCCAACCAGCCCTCCGACACCGAGCACCAACTCTGCTGAACGCTTCGACCCCAGCCCCAGTTGCCAGCAGCAGGCAAAGATGGGGATTTTGGGGCCTTCCCTCTGGAGATTCTCGATCACACAGTAGCAGCGGCAGCGAACCGGGCATTTCAGAAGTTACTCCAGGTGTTCCTCTGCGCTTCTCATGTCTGTCTCCATCAAATCAGAATTGTGCACGGCCCCTATTTAACAAATACTTATAAGACATGATCGTATTCAAGCCTGCTTTGATGATTGAAGTTTAGTCTGGAATTGCAACTTGGCCCATGAGATGGCTTTCTGGAGATCGTACCTGGACTTCTCGTAACTTTCCTGCTCACCAGATCAGAAGTGGAGAGGGTCAGCAACTTTAAATTCCTCAGTGTTATCATCTCAGAGTATCTGTCCTGGGACCAAGTGCAATTATGAAGAAAGCATGACAGTGTCTCTACTTCCTTAGCAATTTGTGAAGATTCAGCATGTCATCTCAAACTTTGACAAACTTCTATCGATGTGCAGTGACTGGTTGTATCATGAACTGGTAAGGAAGTACCAGTGCTCTTGAATGTTAAAGCACCCAAGAAGTGGAACATATGGCCCAGTCCATCACAGGGAAGGTCCTCCGTAGCAATGAGCAAATCTACACTGGAAAGCAGCATCCATCAAGAACCCCACTAAAACAGGGCATATCCTCCTCTCGCTACCAGCATCAGGAAATGGACTCACAGCACCAGGTTCAGGAACAGTTATTATCTCCCAACCATCAGGCTCCTGAGCCAAAGGAGATAAGTTCACTTGCCCCATCACTGAAATGTTCTCACAACCAAGGGACTCCCTTTCAAGGACTCTTTACTCAGCTTATCAATATTTATTGCTAATTTCTTTTTTTGTGTTTGCAGTTTGAAGTTTATTTGCAGTTTTGATTGCTTCTCTGTGTAGTTGGGTGTGGTTTTTCATTGATTCTATTGCGTTTCTTGTATCTCAGGGACTGTACAGGGTGTGAGATGTGTACTTGGGCAATAAATTTACTTGAAATTTTGAATGTCCAGAGGTCAGTTGGGAAGCATGCAATCAGATGAAGTTACATAACAACACAAACAAATCTGTTACATTTTGTGTGTGTTACTTTGCGACATCATCAGGCAAGAGTTAATTAGGAGCAGAAGTAATTGGGCAAGTGCACGTCTTCCATGGGTGAGACAATTAGAGAGCAGCCGATCCGATTTCATAACTGGAAAATTCTGGTAAAGAGGAGGGACGAGTAAGGAAGGGAATGGAACCTTGGAAAATGAAGACATGAAAAAGAAGACATGAGGTTGCCTTGGCAGTCAAAGTGAAGGATAATCCAAAGAGCTTTTACAAGTATATTAAGAGCAAAAGGATTGTAAGGGATAAAATTGGTCCTCTTGAAGATCAGAGTGGTCGGCTATGTGCGGAACCAAAGGAAATGGGGGAGATCTTAAATAGGTTTTTTGCGTCTGTGTTTACTAAGGAAACTGGCATGAAGTCTATGGAATTAAGGGAAACAAGTAGTGAGATCATAGAGACTGTACAGATCGAAAAGGAGGAGGTGCTTGCTGTCTTGAGGAAAATTAAAGTGGATAAATCCCCGGGACCTGACAGAGTGTTCCCTCGGACTTTGAAGGAGACTAGTGTTGAAATTACGGGGGGCCTGGCAGAAATATTTAAAATGTCGCTGTCTACGGGTGAAGTGCCGGAGGATTGGAGAGTAGCTCATGTTGTTCCGTTGTTTAAAAAAGGATCGAAAAGTAATCTGGGAAATTATAGGCTGGTGAGTTTAACGTCAGTAGTAGGTAAGTTATTGGAGGGAGTACTAAGAGACAGAATCTACAAGCATTTGGATAGACAGGGCTTATTAGGGAGAGTCAACATGGCTTTGTGTGTGGTAGGTCATGTTTGACCAATCTGTTGGAGTTTTTCAAGGAGGTTACCAGGAAAGTGGATGAAGGGAAGGCAGTGGATATTGTCTACATGGACTTCAGTAAGGCCTTTGACAAGGTCCCGCATGGGAGGTTAGTTAGGAAAATTCAGTCACTAGGTATACATGGAGAGGTGGTAAATTGGATTAGACATTGGCTCGATGGAAGAAGCCAGAGAGTGGTGGTAGAGAATTGCTTCTCTGAGTGGAGGCCTGTGACTAGTGGTGTGCCACAGGGATCAGTGCTGGGTCCATTGTTATTTGTCATCTATATCAATGATCTGGATGATAATGTGGTAAAATGGATCAGCAAGTTTGCTGATGATACAAAGATTGGAGGTGTAGTAGACAGTGAGGAAGGTTTTCAGAGCCTGCAGAGGGCCTTGGACCAACTGGATAAATGGGCTGAAAAATGGCAGATGGAGGTTAATACTGACAAGTGTGAGGTATTGCACGTCGGAAGGACAAACCAACGTAGAACATACAGGGTTAATGGTAAGCCACTGAGGAGTGCAGTGGAACAGAGGGATCTGGGAATACAGATACAAAATTCCCTAAAAGTGTCGTCACAGGTAGATAGGGTCGTAAAGAGAGCTTTTGGTACATTGGCCTTTATTAATCGAAGTATTGAGTATAAGAGCTGGAATGTTATGATGAGGTTGTATAAGGCATTGGTGAGGCCGAATCTGGAGTATTGTGTTCAGTTTTGGTCACCAAATTACAGGAAGGATATAAATAAGGTTGAAAGAGTGCAGAGAAGGTTTACAAGGATGTTGCTGGGACTTGAGAATCTCAGTTACAGAGAAAGGTTGAATAGGTTAGGACTTTATTCCCTGGAGCGTAGAAGAATGAGGGGAGATTTGATAGAGGTATATAAAATTATGATGGGTATAGATAGAGTGAATACAAACAGGCTTTTTCCACTGAGGCAAGGGGAGAAAAAAACCAGAGGACATGGGCTAAGGGTGAAGGGAGAAAAGTTTTAAAGGGAACATTAGGGGGGGCTTCTTCACACAGAGAGTGGTGGGAGTATGGAATGAGCTGCCAGACGAGGTGGTAAATGCAGGTTATTTTTTAACATTTAAGAATAAATTGGACACATACATGGATGGGAGGGGTATGGAGGGATATGGTCCATGTGCAGGTCAGTGGGACTAGGCAGAAAATGCTTCGGCACAGCCAAGAAGGGCCAAAAGGCCTGTTTCTGTGCTGTAGTTTCTATGGTTCTATGAAAGAGATTTCAAAGTTCAAAGTAGATGTATTAGCAAAGTAAGTATAAATTATACACCACCTTGAGATTTATGCTCCTGTAGGTATTTACAAGAACATTAAACAATAGAGTTTACAATATGCTATTCATATACAAAGACTGACAAATAACCACTGTGCAAAGAAAACCCTGATGGTTGAGGGGTAATAACTGTTCCTGAACCTGGTGGTGTGGGACCTGATGGTTGAGGGGTAATAACTGTTCCTGAACCTGGTGGTGTGGGACCTGATGGTTGAGGGATAATAACTGTTCCTGAACCTGGTGGTGTGGGACCTGAAGGTTGAGGGGTAATAACTGTTCCCGAACCTGGTGGTTGAGGGGTAATAACTGTTCCTGAACCTGGTGGTGTGGGACTTGATGGTTGAGGGGTAATAACTGTTCCTGAACCTGGTAGTGTGGGACCTGATTGTTGTAGAGTAATAACTGTTCCTAAACCTGGTGGTGTGGGACCTGATGGTTGCTGGGTAATAACTGTTCCTGAATCTGGTGGTGTGGGTCCTGAGGTTCCTGTACCCGCTTCCTGGTGGTGGTAATGAGAAAAGGGCTTGGCCTCTCATTGTACATTTAGGAGAAGAACAAGGAGCATATGTAAGGTTTAGAAAGCAGAGATCGGACAAGATTGTTCCTAAGGAGTAAAACATGGTAGGAAAGAACTCAAGCAGGGGACTGAGAAGGCAGAAATGGTCAAGGAAAATTCAAAGGCATTTTATACACACAGTACTGCAAAAATGTCTTGGGCATACATCTAGCTAGGGTGCCAAAAACCTTTGCACAGAACTGCAAACATGAGGAATTCTGCAGATGCTGGAAATTCAAGCAACACACATCAAAGTTGCTGGTGAACGCAGCAGGCTAGGCAGCATCTCTAGGAAGAGGTACAGTCGACGTTTCGGGCCAAGACCCTTCGACCCGAAACGTCGACTGTACTTCTTCCTAGAGATGCTGCCTGGCCTGCTGCATTCACCAGCAACTTTGATGTGTGTTGTTTGCACAGAACTGTATTTGTCAACATGGAGCGGAGAGTGAGTTTGTGAATCTGGCGGGAGCAAAGGATTTTGGGAGTGGGGAGGGTGGGGGGGTACAGGAGGGGTGTGGGTCGGGTGGCAGAGGAGTGCCAGGGGTAGGGGTGGGGTGAGTGCAGACTCACCCAGCCCTGAGACGCCAGGCAAGGTCATATAATTCCAAACAATTGGTTTCCTGATCATTACAAAATATCTCTCTGGTGCCTCCTGCTCCCTCCACTCTCCATTCCCATTTTCACAACCAGGATTCCCCTCTTCCTGCCCCTTTCTCACTCTCAGTCCACAATAGGGACCTACATCACAATCAGGTTTATCATCACTCACATGTCATGAATTTAGTTTTTTTTTGCAGCAGTACAGGGCAATACATAGAATTACTACAGAACTGTGCAAAAGTCTTTGGCACCCTGACTATATATATGTGCCGAAGAGGTTTGAACATTAACAAGAGGGTAGGCAAGGGGCGGAGTGGGACCACCCAAAGATAAAGGAAGGACTGTCTGGATGGAGTGAGGTCCTATCAGATTGTGTTCACCCAAGAGGACATGGTGAAAGGAGGTCTGTGTGGACTAAACTAATAATCCAGGGCATGTAGCGATCAGGAGGTGTTGGGTCTATTGGTGAAATGGTCCCTAGGGCTGGATGGGATCTTGATGCCCTCCATTAGGTGGACTGACCATGTCTGTTGTGTCCCAGCTGTCTATGTGACTTGCAAGTCAGGACAGTACGATATGGAGAGCAAGCTGTTGCCCATGTAGCAAGCTCCCCCATACCACACGGCTGATGAATCCAAAGGGATGGCAGACGCTGATAGTTTGGCAGCTGAGGCAACGCAAAGTTGCCAATCAGTGTTGAACTCAACGTAGGACTGCCTTAGGGACTTCAGTTCTAGATTTTTCCCCTTGGGGTTTACTCCCAAACCCTTCCCCATGATCATGATGTAGTGGAGGTTTTCTTCTCCTAGATGAGCTGCAAACCATGGTGACTGGTTTTAAGGTGCCAGTAACTTGCTTACCTGTTGGTTGAAACATTTGCCCCTCCCACAGATGTGCCCACCAATCAAACACAAACCAGCACCCTGGCCCCAACCCCTCCAGCAACTCGGCCCCAATGGGTGTCATGCTGGGTCAGAGCCCAGCCCCGTGCAATCTGAGCACGTCCAAGCAGTGGGTGGGGAGTGGGGTGCAGGGGACAGGACAGGACAGAGCAGTCACTTAGGGCTTCTTTCAGTGAAGGCAATCAGGGCTCGTGAGGATTCAAACCACGGGTGCCTCAGCCTTCAAACACGCGTGATTCTATGTAAAATACTGTGTACGGGAAACACGGCTGGTCAAGCAGCAGCTGTGGAGGCTGATGACAAGACACTGCTCCTGCCCCACTTGTGGAACATTTCATCATGGTAGCATAATGTTTAGAGTAACGACTTACCGCACCAGGAGTCGCGGTTCACTTCCCACTGCTGTCTGTAAGGAGTTCGTACTTTCTCCCCGTGACCGCATGGGTTTCCTCAGGGTGTTCTGGTTTCCAAAGACCTATGGGTTATGGCAAATGAGTTGTGGACATGCACATCGGTTGCTGGTCTGTCTTTGTGTGTAGTTTTTCATTGATTCCATGGTGTCAAATGAGAATGCCCGCAAGAAAATGAATCATATATGGTGACATATATGTACTTTAATTTACATTGAACTTTATTGGTGTCGGACGCACGGTTACACTTATGGGCTGTCTCCCCCCCCCCCACCCCACCCCAGCGCACCCTCGGACTGTGGGGTCGTCGATGCAAACGACACATTTCACTGTATGTTTCTGTGTACATGTGACAAATAAAGCTGATCTTTAATCTTTTATTTCCAACATCTTACATTTTATTTCATGTGAGCATAATCAAAAAAGCCAAGTGGAAACTTTTAATTTTGTTTTGGGGTGGTTTGTTAGTTCCCAGATGATTTCCACTGATGAACCTCCCCACCTAACTCCGCCATCGATGGTTCCAAGCCAGGCTTGGAGGTGGGGGCTTGGGAATCCTGTAAAGATGCACAGCCAACACCAACAGAAGCTCCAACCACCTCGTTCCTGGGACACTCACCAAGAAGACGTATGAAGTCATGGGGTGAAACTGGAAGCCACAGGGCCCATCAACCTTCTATTGGCTCAGGACCAAGGACTCTGGTGAGCTGCAGTTGGAGGCCAAGCCCCTGTAGGGGTGATGGGGTTTAAGAAGCAAATGAAAAACTCCTCCACCCATTGTGACCGGGGGAGATCAGAGTTTAACTTGGCTTACAGAATGAGCCCATTGCATAGAGGGGAAATTCCAGCCTCCCAGCCACAATCAGGAAGGCAGTAAACACCGTTTCAGTAGCTGTCTCTAGGCAGCAGTCTGACTGAGCTCTGGCGGGGCACAGGTCCTGGACTGGAGAAGCGAGCCCTGATGGAGCAGTGTGGTCAAGGTCTAGTGACTGTAAATGTTCCCTTCAGAACCTATCACCAACATTACAGTCACATTTCAGTCTGGAGCAGAGGCCGAGGCAGACATGCCTGTGGTGGAATTGAGTTTAAACAACTTTAGGAATGGCATTAAAGTGATTCTGAAAGCAAACCTACCATCGGTCTAAGTCATCAGTGATTGTAATGAAACCCTGAGCGGAGGTGAGGTGAGCAAATGTAAGCAGAGAGGACAGAGAGCAGCATTCCCAGCTGCCAACTCAGAGTGGGATCTCTACGTCTGCTTCTCCTGACAAACCTGTGCTGCAGCCAGTCACATCTAAAATCCAGACTGTGTTCCATGTTGGGGCATCAGCCCCAAACCAAACCCCGAGACCTGCTCACAGTTTAGTAACTATTCTCACCTAGTGCGGGCATCCGAAAGGCCCGATCCATAAACCTGAAGATAACGCGGCAGCCTCAGTTGTGACACCCAGTCTGACTTCACCAGACCCTGGACCCCCGTCCTAGCCACAGAGAAACGACGAGACAACCTGCTGCCTCAGAGACCTCACTCAAGGGAGTGATGACAGCATTCTCGTCCATCACTGCCTGATTAACCATTGTTCCAAGGGGTAGAAGAATCCGGAACCATTGTTGTTTGAGGACAATGAAAGCCATGCAGTGCCAGGGCACGACATCACGGCTACAATGCGTGGTCCAACATCGTACCCGGCACTGGGCACTGCGTATAATGTTGGACCACGCATCACCCAGCGGTCCCAGTGAAAATCTCCCTAAAGACCCCCTTCATAAAAAGCGCATTTTGGTTTCCTACGGTTGGTATTTTGAGTTGTTCACAGCAGATGAACTGCAGGTTAGTATTCATAACTCCGTGCTCTGAAACATTGTGTGGCAGGACGTCCTCCAAACACACAGAACCTCCAGTCCACTGGTGTTTGCTGTTAAAGCCACAGCCCCTGGTGCCTACGAGAGCTTCGCAGGCTTAGCGACCAGTTGCCGCTCTCGCTCCAGCTCTTTCTCCCGTTGCTGCTCGTGTTCCAGCACTTCTCTCTGTCTCTGCTGCTGAAGTTTCAAAGCTCGTCTCTGCAAACAGAGAAACCATGCAAATGTGTTACCTATAGACCCAGAACACCGATCCCCACATTCCCCAGAACACTGATCTCCATGTTCCCCACAGACCCAGAATGCCGATCCCCACGTTCCCCACAGATCCGGAACACCGATCCCCACGTTCCCCACAGACCTGGAACGCTGATCCCCATGTCCCCACATCCCCCAGAACACCGAGCCCCACATCTGCAGAACACTGGTCCCCATGTTCCCCACAGACCCAGAACGCCGATCCCCACGTTCCCCACAGATCCGGAACACCGATCCCCACGTTCCCCACAGACCTGGAACGCCGATCCCCATGTCCCCACATCCCCCAGAACACTGAGCCCCACATCCGCAGAACACTGGTCCCCATGTTCCCCACAGACCCAGAACGCCGATCCCCAAGTTCCCCACAGATCCGGAACACCGATCCCCACGTTCCCCACAGACCTGGAACGCCGATCCCCATGTCCCCACATCCCCCAGAACACTGAGCCCCACATCTGCAGAACACTGGTCCCCATATTCCCCACGTCCCCCAGAATGCCGATCCCCACAGATCTGGAACACCGATCCCCACGTTCCCCACAGACCCGGAACGCCGATCCCCACGTTCCCCACAGACCCGGAACGCCGATCCCCACAGGACATGGTGGGGTTGTCACAGAAGGCAGAATTCAAGCACAGCAGAAAACTCCAAACCTCAAATTAAAGACCACAGCATGAGGGCCAGTGGGCACTGCAGGGTCGAGGGGTCCTTGGGAACCGCAGGGACGGGGCTGATACAAAGCCATTGACAAACACTATGATAAAGGAGCAGCTAAAAGTAACTGTGAAGATAGTCAGTGAATGACAACAGCCAAAATTCATCCCATTTCTGGAGGCACGGACATTGCCTGCCTTTGGCTGAAGTAAAGCACCCCCAGCGACAACAGGAGTCAACCAGATCGATCATTCCTTGACCGTTCCCATCTGATCCTGGATCAGGCAACCGGGATTTACCGATTGCTGGACTGCATTCCCACTTCCACCATTTAAAGCCCCAAATCCACTTGCCAACACTGCACAACAGGCAGTGTCACCACAAGCTGAAGTGTGGTCAATGGTGGGTGATAAGTATCAGGTCTCCCGGCTGCTGGCACGTCAGGAGTGTGACAAACGGAAAATGCACCATCAGCAAGTGATAGCAGGGGTCGGTAACATACTGTAATTAAAAATAAAACAAGGCCTGGAAAGTCTCCACCCATCCCACGGAGCTCCATGCCTGGAGTTATCCCAGACGAACAGAGTCTGAGTCCTGAAGCCCCTTCCTCCACCACTCTGGGTCTGAAATCTGAAAATCAGAGGACGTGGTTAAGGCAGCTTCAGTAACGAGTTTTATTAGACAAGTGGTCAGATACATGGGGTGGAAAGGTGAGATATGGGCAAATTGGAATAGTGCAGATGAGCACCTTGGGTTGGCATGAAACAGTGGGGCTGAAGGGCCTATGTGTTTCTGTGCTGCAGTGCTAAAGTACAGAGAATGCAGGCAAAGTGGAGAGAGGGCTGATAGTAACATGTCCGGGGTTCGTGGGTGGTTAGAAGCTCCATTCAGGACGAGTCGTGGGGTTCCATACCTTCAGTCTTGTCGTCCTTTCATGCAACATGACCATTTCCCTCCGAATGTTCACCAGTTTATCGTGGTAACATTTGGCCTCTGTGAACTACAGGAAAATATATGAACACAGAGAGACTTTGCAGATTCTGGAAATCCAGAGCAACACACACAAAATGCTGGAGTAACCCGGCAGGTCGGGCAGCATCTATGGAGAGGAATAAACAGTCAATGTTTCGGGCTGAGACTGTTCATCGGGACCGGAAAGGAAGCGGGAAGTTGCCAGAATAAGAGGGTGGGGGGAGGGGAGGGAGAACAAGCTGAAAGGTGACAGCTGAAAAAGATAAAAGGCTGAAGGAGGAATCTGATAAGAGAGTGGACCATAGGAGAAAGGGAAGGAGGAGAGACACCAGGGGCAGGTGAGGAGAAGTGCAAAAGCACCACGCAGAGAAAAAAAATCCCTTGAAAATCTTCTGTCAAATCTTGAGCTGAGACTGTGTGTGTGTGTGTGTGTGAGATAGAGAGATTGAGAGTGAGAGACTGAGAGTGAGAGAGAGTGAGACTGATAGCGTAAAACAGAGTGTGTGTGTGTGTGTGTGAGTGAGATTGAGAGTGTGAGACAGAGTGTGTGTGTGTGTGTGTGTGTGAGTGAGATTGAGAGTGTGAGACAGTGTGTGTGTGTGTGTGTGTGTGTGTGAGTGAGATTGAGAGTGTGAGACAGAGTGTGTGTGTGTGTGTGTGTGTGTATGTGTGAGTGAGTGAGATTGAGAGTGTGAGACAGAGAGAGAGAGACAGATAGACAGACACAGACTGACTGCTGCCGGGTAGAATGATGCCTCTGGCTCTGAACATCATCTTGCAGATGAACGGCACCCAATATCTGACCAGTTCGATATTTACCAGTAACCACATTTCAGATGCCAAGACCAGTACACAGCTGGAGTCCTACTCTGTAGCTGGTGACTGGCTCCGTCCCCCCCCTCGCTCAGAACCCGCAGTGGGAGGTGAAGTAAATATTCTGCTCTGCCATTCAGACACACCGTGGCTGCTCCTTCACCACGACGCCATTTCCTACCATGCCCCCATGTGTTTCTGGATGCTGGGGGATCAATTGTTGTCACACCTCACTGTCAGGTGTGGGTCAGCATGGCCAACGAGGGTCAGCATTTGGGGGAGAAACACAGACAGGCAGCTGCAACAGTACGTTACTGCAGGGGGTCTTACTTAGTGCTGGATGAAAAATGTCCAAAAACTGACCAAAAGTTGTGAAGAGAAAATATTTACAAATAGACAAATAAAAACAAACATATATGTACAAAAATTTAAAAATATACAGAGCTTCTTCCACGACACACTTTGTCTTTACCTTTCCAACACAACTGTTCACCAACTGTCAAACCCAACCTCCACACCTCCCTAGCAAAGCCAGACTGAGGGTTTAAATCTGCCTCTGCCTGGT
The DNA here is from genome assembly GCF_963921235.1 of Mobula hypostoma. Classification (NCBI taxonomy): domain Eukaryota; kingdom Metazoa; phylum Chordata; class Chondrichthyes; order Myliobatiformes; family Myliobatidae; genus Mobula; species Mobula hypostoma. The sequence goes on along the minus strand of NC_086109.1, from coordinate 96,916,548 downwards.
CTAGACGGACCAGGAGATTCTACTGTTGGTCGGGGTCGGCGGGGGGGGGGGGGCAGGAAATCACTTGATCAGACCATCATAATTATTTCAAATGCAGATTTGGAATGGGACATTTTAAATAGGGATTCTAACATTGTACGATTCGTCACCAGTCTCCACATTCCATTCTTGCTTTTATATTCTAGTCCAGTATCCTAGCGGGAAGGTTTGCTGGTGCTGCACAGTGTGATTTACCCCATTTGTTCAGAGGGGAATGGCCAGGCTGGGTCAAGGTGAAAGGAACTCAGCTAACCTCACGTTACAACAGTGGTGTGCAGAAGAACCTCTCTGAACGCACGACGCATCGTGGGCTGCAGCAGCAGCAGACCACCAACATAGACTCAGTCGTTACTTTATTCGGCACAGGAGATACGTAATAGAGTTGCCACTGAGTGTACCTGTGAGGTGTGTGGAGGGCAATGGACCAGGTGCAGATAGATGGGACTGGGCAGAATAGTTCAGCATGCACCAGATGGGCCGATTGGCCTTTCTCTGTGCTGTACTACTCTATGATTCTGCTAATGAGTCCATTCAAAAACAACTGTAACAGAACAGGTTAGCAATGCTAATTCTCCTGCTAACCTTGCCCCTTTGCCTGGTTACTCCTCCTCCTCGTTCTCCCACTAACCTTCCGCTAATTCTCCCGCTAGCCTTCCGCTAATTCTCCCGCTAACCTTGCCCCTTTGCCCAGTTAGTCACTCCTCCTCGTTCTCTCCCTGGTCTAGTTCCTCCGGTAGTGTTTGATGGCTCTGGGCCCGTATTCACTAGAATTCAGAAATGAGGGATGACCTCAGTGAAACCTATTGAATATTAAAAGACCTTGATAGAGTGGATGTGGAGAGGGCATCCTTTTAGAATGGAGATGAGGAGGGATTTCTTTAGCCAGAGAGTGGTGAATCTATGGAATTCGTTGCCACAGGCAACTGTGGAAGGCCAAGTCTTTATGTACATTTAAGGCAGAGGTTGATAGATTCTTGACTGGTCAGGATATGAAGGGATACGGAGGAAAGGCAGGAGACTGGGGCTGAGAGGGAAAATGGATCAGCATGATGAAATGGCAAAGCAGGCTCGATGGGCCAAATGGTCTAATTCTGCTCCTATATCTTATATTAGTCCCCTTCCAGTTGAGGTGCAAACCATCTTTTCTGTAGAGGTTCCACCTTCCCTGGATGATGATCCAAACATCTTATGCCCTCCCTCCTACACCAACTCCTTAGCTACATAGTAAACTGTAAAATCTTCCCTGTGCTGACCTCGCTGGTACGTGGTGTGGGTGGCAATCCTGAGATCACAACCCTGCAGGTCCTGCCCTTTAACCTAGCACCTAACCCTCTGAAGTCCCAGTGCAGAACCTCGTCACTCGTCCCACCCACATCATTGGTACCTGCATGGACCACGACTTCTGGCTGTTCACCCTCCCACTTAAGAATGCCGAGGACTCGATCCCAGATGTCCTGGCCCCTGGCACCCGGGAGGTAACACACCATCTGGGAATCTCATTCTCACCCACAGAACATCCTGTCTGTTCCCCAGTGAACAAATCCCTAATCACCAAAGCACATCTGTTCTCACTCCTTCCGTCTGAGTCACTCAGACTCAATGCCAGAGACTGGATCACTGTGTCTTTCCTGTTAGGTGATTTCCCCAGACAGTATCCAAAGTGATGTACCCGTTGTTGAGGGGGTCGGCCACAGGGGTACTCTGCACTGGCTCCTTCACCCCTTTCCCCTTCCTGACTGTCTCCCAGTGTCCTGCGTCCTGCATCTTAGGTGTAACTACCTCTCCATATGTCCTATCTATTACTCTCTCAGCCCCCCAAATTACCTGTTCATCCGGTTCCAGCTCCGACTCCTTAACGCAGACTGTTAGAGGCTGCAGCTGGACGCACTTCCTGCAGTTGTAGTATTCAGAGACACCGGAGGTCTCCCTGCCTTCCCACATCCCACAAGAAATCCCCAATCACCGGAGCATTCAACTCTCCCGCCAGGCATCTCTACTGTCCAGTTAAGCAGATATAAAGAAGGAAGAACTGTGGGGTGGGTGTTGGGGGGAACTCTACCTACTTGTTTGCCTTCTCTGAATGAAGCCTCTCCTTGCTGAAGCCTCAAAAACTCCCCTCTAACTCTGTCCCAGCCTTACTTTAATTTGTTGTTGCCAATCAGTTACAGATTGGACGTTGCTCAAGGCTCCAAACTGTCGTGAGCCACTGCCTTTTCTACAAAGTGTACTTAATCAGCAAACCTTCACAGGCTTCCGACCTCCGACTGGCCACCACTGTAGCAAACTCCTGGCAACATCCTTCTAAATTTTCTCTGCACTGTTTCAATCTTATTGCTATTTCTCCTGTGGGTAGGTCACCTGAACCACACACAATACTCTAATTTAGGCTTCACTAACATCTTTTACAGCTTCAACATAATATCCCAACTCCTGTATTCAATACTTAGATTTCTGAAGGCCAATGAAGACAGATGCTCTGGTCAATAATTCCAAAGATTCACTACCTTCCAAGGCAAGAAGTTTCTCCTCATCTCAGTCGAACATGACTCACTTGTTTTTCAAAGAGTGTGAGCCCCTGGTTCTGGGCTCATTAGGCAGACACACATCCTCCCTACATCCAACTTACCCTGCACTGTCAACTGAGCTCTGAGATCACTCCCAATTCCACCAAACACCAGGAAACACAAGCCTGGTCTATTCAAGCCTTTCCTCACACTGTACATCCACTCTCCTGGGACCAGTCCAGTCAATGACACCTCATTCCCACTGCGGCAATGGACCAGTTCTAAGCCCTTTGCTAGCTCCTGGACTGAAGTATCATGTACTCCTTTGCCACCAGAGATGCTGCCCAACATTCCCCCGCCGAGATCCTCCAGCAATCATGTTCGCTCCATGTCTCCCCAAGTAGCAATGTTGAACAAAACATCCAGCCACCAACTCAGCCCTCCACAACCCCAACCACCACTACTTTATCATTTCCTGTTAGACCCTTACGTACAGACACTCCTGTGCATTGCATCTATGGATCTGTTATCTCAATTATTTATACTTATTGTGTTTTACATACCACTGGACTAGAGATGCCCAGGCATCATCCCTGACAAAGAGGGCAGAGTTTGTCCGAAACATCAGTTAAAATCGGTATCTGCACCCGGCTGGCAGCCCGAGAAGAGTTCATTCATCATGTATGCTGGGAAAGCACTGGATCCTTAATTTCATTCTCCTTTACGCTCGTGTACTGGAACTGACTTTAACCAAACTAGAATCCTGAAATAGCATCTACGTCCTAATTATCAAAAATTGCAGAAGTCACATTTCCCATCCTGCTGTGGGTCTGACCCAGCATTTATTTATCCAAGCACATTTTATTGCAAATCCACCTTTTAACCTTTAACATTATTAGCAGAGAAACCTCTCCTCCTGTGAATCCCGCGTGTCCCACCCCAGTACCCAGTGAGTAACTTTGCTCTTGGAACCAGAGAGACATGGGTTGGTGCAGCCACAAACATACAGAGCAGTGCAGCAGAGATCCCGGTTACCCCTGCTACTCTTCAACTTTGCCTCTGTTGTAGGCAAGTGGAGAGTTTTTCCAATGAGCTGGTAGGGGCAGGGGAGAATTGGACCCTGAAGCCATTTCTCTCTGTTGCCCGACTGCCTCTGTTCCACACTGTACTCACTAGAGCGTTGATATCCAGCACCAGATGGCACTCGCGGAATTTGGCGATCTGCTGTTCCAAAGTGTCCAACAGAACCACTTGATTTTGTCTAAAATGTGAACACAAACAGATTTAAGGAGAGAGAAAGCCCGACACTGCTCTCAGCCCCACTTCAGACACCACACACTCACTCCCAGCGAGAAGCCTGGTGCTAGAATTCACAGAGGAACAGACTGTCAATCTGCTACCACCTTATTCTGGCTTCTGGCTTCTCCCACCCCCCCACCCCCCCGTATGCCTTTCCAGTCTTAATGAAGGGTCTCCGCTCAACTACGGGGCAGGTCGTTCACAATCACCCAATACCGAAAGCACATCGTAAACACAATAGATTCTCACTTAATTCCTCCCCCTCACCTGGTCTCACCTATCACTTACTCTGACCCCACTACCCCTACCACCCACCTTCCCCCTCACCTGGTCTCACTTATCACCTGTCAGCTTGTACTCTGACCCACTATCCCCACTCACTCACCTTCCCCCTCACCTGGTCTCACCTGTCACCTACTCTGACCCCACTACCCCTACCATCTTATTCTGGCCTCTACCCGCCCCCCCGCCTTTCCAGTCTTGATGAAGGGTCTTGGCCCAAAACATCGTCTGTACTCTTTTCCATAAATGCTGCCAGACCTTCTGAGTTCCTCCAGCATTTTGTTTGTGGTTCACAAGTAAAGCAAATTGCTTCACACTTGATAATCCCCTCTCCTACCTATTCTCCCCACCCACACCTGACACTGCACACAATACTCTGAACGTTTTATACAGCTGCAACATGACATCCCAACCTTTAAGTCCATAAGACCATTAGACATAAGAGCAGAAGTGGGCCATTCGGCCTATCGAATCTGCTCCGCCATTCCATCAGACTGATTTATTATCCCTCTCAACCCAATTCTCTTGCCTTCTTCCATAACCTTTGACAGCCTGACTAATCAAGAACCCATCAACCTCCATTTAAATATACCCAATGACCTGGACTCCACAGCCGTCTGTGGCAATGAATTCCACAGATTCAACACCCTCTGGATAAAGAAATTCCTCCTTATCTCTGTTCTAAATGGAGGTCCCTCTATTCTGAGGCTGTGTCCTCTGGTTCTAGACTCCTCCACCATAGGAAACATCTCTCCACATCTATTCTACCTAGGCCTTTCAATATGTGATAGGACTCAATGACATTCCACCTCCACCCCCCGTTCTTCTACACTCCAGTGAGTATAGGCCCAGAGCCATCACTCACACACTCATCATATGTTAACTCTTTCATTCCCAGAAGCATTCTCGTGAAGCTCCTCTGGACCTTTTATGGTCAACACTCCAAATGGTGAAAGTATGTTTGCTGTATGCCTCGTATACCCCTCTGACTCCCTGCGTTGCCACTTTCTGTGGGGATATCAATGCTCCCCATTTCCCTTAGACTTAGCATCCAATGAAACAATCAATGGCCGAGACTGAATACATTCACAGACGTACGTCAGTTCCTGGAGGGCATTTTTCAGTTGCTTCAGATCCGGGAGATAGTGAGAGATTAACCCTTCTGTCAGCTTCTCCACAGTCTCCTGATTCACACAGATCAGTTCGCCCGAGTCCTCGTACTCCAGGCCGCCTTCAGTGACAGCTGAGACACAGGAAGGAGCACAAACACGACTGTTACCCACACTACAGTAAGCAACACTCTGATCTGTCCACAGAAGCTCTGTCAAAATGTACTCTCAACTTTGGGTTAACACATGTAACGTGTTCAGCTGCCACACACCTACACCGCTTTGTGGTTAGGAGAGCTGGATTACTGAAGGCTTGTTTGGTAGCCCTGCTGAAGGCACAAAGAGGTGGGAAAGTACCCTGTCAACTCTTGCCAATTTGTTTTCAATGCACCTTTGAAAGCATCCTATCTGGATGCATAACAGCTGGGTGCTGGAACAAGAAACTGCAGAGCAACACACACAAAATGCTGGAGGAACTCAGCAGGCCAGGCAGCATCTGTGGAAAAAAGTACAGTTGATGTTTTGGGCCAAGACCTTTCATTGGGACTGGAGAAAAAAAGATGAGTAGATTTAAAAGTTGAGGGAAGGGGAGGGAGAAACACAAGGTGATAGGTGAAACTAGGAGGGAGAGGGATGAAGCAAAGAGCTGGGAAGTTGATTGGTGAAAGAGATACAGGGCTGGAGGAGGGGGAATCTAATAGGAGAGGACAGAAGGCCATGGAAGAAAGAAAAGAGAGAAAGAGCACCAGAGGGAGGCGATGGGTGGGCAAAGAGATAAAGTGAGAGAGGGGAAAAAAGGGATGGAGAATGGTGAAGGAGAAGAGGGAGGGAGGCAATAACAGAAGTTTGAGAATTTGATGAACACCCATCACCTTGTGTTTCTCACCACCCCACCCCACCTTTTAAATCTACCCCTCATCTTTTTTTCTCCAGTCTTGCTGAAAGGTCTCGGCTTGAAATGTCGACTGTACTTTTTTCCGTAGAGACTGCCTGGCTTGCCGAGTACCTCCAGCATTTTGTGTGCGTTGCTCGGATTTCCAGCATCTGCAGATTTTCTCTTGTGTAGAAACTGTGGTCATTGCCCAGCAGTTCACAGAAACCGGCCTCCCCTCCACGGACTCTGTCTACACTTCGTACTGCCTCGGTAAAGCAGCCAGCACCCACACACACCCTTCTTTCTTCTCCCGCCCCCCCTCCATTGGGCAGAAGATACGAAAGCCTGAGGACTCAAGGACAGCCTCTATCTGCTGTTGTAAGACTATTGAATGATTCCCTTGAACAAGAAAATCGACTTTTGACCTCACAATCTATAACCTATCTCATTAAATCTTGCTTGCACCTTATTGTCTGCCCACACTACATTTTCTCAGTAGCTGTTACACTTTATTCTGCATTCTGTTATTGATTTACCTTGTTCTATCTTAGCGCACTGTGTAAGGATCTGATCTGTACGAACAGCTCGCAGGACAAGTTTTTCACTGTGTCTCAGTACATGTGACAATGGTAAACCAATTCCAATTGGATTACAGCAGATTGTGTGGGCAAAGAATTTACCAATGAAGTGCAATCTGGGGAAATATGTCTAATTTGGCTGGGAAATAAAAGTGATGCATGTGATCCAACCAGTGAGAGGCTACAGAGGTATGAGATATAAATGGTGTCCCAGTGCCTGCTTCACAGAAGCTTACAGTGTACAACTCACTCAGAAAGCTGACAGAACGTTACCTCACAGTCGTCTGCATTAAATTCCCTCAGCGACTGCCCCATCCAACCTTCCAGGTGATCTATGTCCAACAGTACTCCAGGATAAGCTTCACTGTCTATCACTCCAACAATATCTGCATCGTCTACAAATTGACCCATCATACATTCTCATCCATTATGAGGCCCCAGATCTAATCCCTGTAGTACACCACTTGATACACACTTCCAATCACAAACACCCAACCGGTATTACCCTCTCCTTCCTATCAGAAATCCAGTTTACCTCAAATCCATTTTGCCTTATGGTCTTACACCAGCCCACCATGCACCATGTCAAAAAGTTCAGTAAAGTCCATGGATCGCACTGGCTACCTCACCTGTCCTGGTTACCTCCTCAAAACCTGTGATTTGTGCCTAAGAGATACAAGTGTTCATTGAGTCACTTTAATGCCTTCAGTGACTCAGCTCCACCACTCCCTCTGGCAGTGTATTCCACGTGGCCACCAATCCCGTGCTGAAAAACATCCCAATCACAGTCTCCTGTTCTATTCAGAAAGGGGAAGTATACGACCATAATATACAGGAGCAGAATTGAGGCTGCTACACCATTTCATCAAGAAATCCCTCCTCATCTCCCTCGCAGCCCCAAACTCCTGCTTTCTCCCTGTATCTCTTCCTGCTCTGACTAATCAAGAATCTATCAACATCTGCCTTAACTATGCCCAATGACTTGACCTCTACGTCCGCCTGTGGCAACGAATTCCCAATCTCTGGCTGAAGAAATTTCTTCTTATCTCTGTTCTTAATGGACGTCCCTCTATTCTGAGGCTGTGCCCACTAGTTCTAGACTCTCCCAATACTAGAGACACTCTCTCCACATCCACTCTATCAAGGCCTTTCAACATTCTATAGGTTTTAATGAGATCCCCATTCATTCTTCTGAATTGCAGTGAGTACAGGTCCAGAGCCATCAATTGGTCCTCATATGGTAGCCCTTTCATTCCTAGAATATTTTTGTGAACCTCCTCTGAACCCTCTCCAATGTCAGAACATCCTTTCTTAGAAAAAGGGGCCCAAAACTGCTCATAGTACTCCAAGTGAGGCCTCAGAGTGCTTTATGAAGCCTCAACATTACATCTTTGCTTTTACATTCTCGTCCTCTCGAAAGGAATGCCAACATTGCACTTGCCTTGATTTTTTTTCTGCATTCGAACATAATTATATTAACCTCTCACAATTATATACCTCAATCATCCTTCCCCTTAACACCCTCAGCTCCAGGGAAAACATGTAGCCTTCCAGTCTCTCCTCATTAATGAAATGTCACAAGACCCACACTCAGTAATTCAGGGAACAGATTCTTCCTGCTGCCATCAGATTTCTGAATGCTGCATTAACACTTCCTCGTTTTTTACACTATATATAAATCTTCTAATATCTAGTAACTTCATGCCTATCCAAAACGACAAATTCACATCATAGAAGAGAGTGCTGAAAACCTAATCCAGATTCTAATTCTTGATCCATCCCAGGTGAAACCTCTCTGCCCTCTCTTCAGAATTATCAAACGTGTCCTGTCATGTGGTAACCAGAACTGCACACATTACTCCAGGTGAGGTTTCACCAATATAAATGTGGGGTATAACCTCCCTGCCCCGATTAACAAAGGCCAGCACCGCCTCTATCTTCCGAACCATGTTATGATTACTTACTTGCAAAATACATCACCTCACATTAATCAGATTAAACTCCTTCATTAACATGTGGCTCTTACCTGGGCCTGCCCCCCTCCTCCATGGACCTCACCCTGACCTTCCCCCCCACCCAACAGGGATCTCACCTGGACCTCCCCCCCCAACAGGGGTTTCACCTGGACCTCCCCCCCCCCACACAGGAGTCTCACCTGGACCTCCCCCCCTCCAACAGGGGTCTCACCTGGACCTCCCCCCCCAACAGAGATTCCACCTGGACCTCTCCCCTTCCAACAGGGGTCTCACCTGGACCTCCCCCCCTCCAACAGGGGTCTCACCTGGACCTCCCACCCCATGGATCCTAAACCTGACCACCATACTCCCAATGGATCCTCACCCAGACTGCCACCCGCTCCCACGGATCTCACATAGGCCTGTCACCCATGGACCTCACCCTGACCACAACACCAATCTCCATCCTGACCACCACACCGATCTCTGTCCTGACCACACCCCTCGTCACCCTGCCACACCGATCTCCACCCTGACCACCACACCGATCTCCATCCTGACCACATCGATCCCCACCCTGACCATACCGATCTTCATCCTGACCGCACCGATCTCCATCCTGACCGCACCGATCTCCACCCTGACACCACCAACTCCACTGCCGGTGCCTCCTACCCCCCCCCCCACCCTAGACCAGCCGGGATCAGCCTCCTTCCCCGGGGATACCCCGCAGCGTCAGCCGTTCAGTTGCTCCCCACCTCCCGGTCCCTCCCCCGGCGTACCTGCGGGGGCCGTGAGCCCATCAGCGGTGCCCTGTGCCCAGTGCCCTGGCTCCATGGTACGGCGGTCGGCGCCGGGCCTCACATTCGCCGCCTCCTGTGGGGTTAATGGGGAAAGGTCAGGGCGGTAAGTGGGGACGGGGGAGGCCCGGCCCGACCCCCCTCCCCGGTTACCCGCCGCCGCCAAGACTCTGCTCTGCAATCCGGAGGAGAGGTCGGTGCTCCAGGAACGTCCGAGGCAGCGCTTCAGGCCTCGGTCCACCCCCCCAGCCCAGCCCGACTAACACAGCCCCGGCCGACCAGCGTTGCCTCCCCTTTACCCCGGGGCCTTGGCCTCACTCCCGGGCTCAGACTGGGCCTCTCCCCGCCCCTGGCGCTCTGCCCCCGCCGCCGATTCCTCCCGCTGGGCTGCCCCCTCACCAGAGCTCCGGGCTGCCGCAGCGCCAGGCCGCTCTCCTGCCCCTCCCATTCCTCTGCACTTTCCGAGCCCCGCTAAAGATTCCGGGTCACCTTTTCCCTTTAAGCTGACAGAATCTAATGCAGTATTCACTCGCCTTGTTCCTTTTCCCTTCCGGCCTTCCGCCCTCCCGAGAGTGGCCGCAGGAAGAAACCCAGCCCGCTGACAGAACCTCCCGCAGGACGAGTACCTCTCTGAGGAGGAACTGGGGCTCCAGCACAGTTTTATAGGAGCCTCACAGTAACGGTGCCGGTAACACAAGCCTTTCTGCGGGTGCTGGAAAGCCACAGAAAACGCGGGGGGACCCGGCGGGCCGGGCCGGGCCGGGCCAGGCAGCGTCTATGGAGAGGAACAGTCGGTCCTGGTGAAGGGTCTCAGACCCAAACAACTGTTTGTTCCCTTCCAGACGCTGCCTGACCTGGTGTGTCTGCTGCTTCTGTTACTTGATTCCCTTTAGCGAGGCATAGACCCCGCAGTGGGTTTACAAGATTAGGAGGGACAGCTAGGCCATGATGGCCGGCACCGTCGGATATCTGTTTAAGGAAAGTGGAGCAAAGTAAGGGCAAGGTGTCAGAGGTGGATTATTTTCTTTCACACAGTGAGTGATGAATGCCTGGATTACACTGCCAGGGATGGGGGTAGAGGCTAATAAGGGACTTTTAGATAGGCACATTGGTGTAAGGAAAATGGAGGGTTGTGGGTTGTTAGGAGGAAGGCTTAGATTGATTGGGCAATAAGTTGATAAAGTTAGGCACAACTTTTGCAAGAAGCTTCCCTTTCACAGCTACCACTTGTTCTCTGTGGCTCTGTATCTCTGTTAGAAATAACATACAACATTACAGCACAGTACAGGCCCTTCGGCCCACAATGTTGTTCCAACCTTTTTAATCTCCAAGATCAAGCTAACCCTCCCCTTCCACATAGCCCTCCATTTTCCTGTCACACAAGTGCCTATCTGAGAGTTTCCTAAATGCTCCTATTGTATCTGCCTCGACCACCACCCTACAGCACGTTCTGTGCACCCACCATTCTGTGTAAAACATGAAGGGCTTGACTGTTCTGTGCTGTTTTATGTTCTATTTTCCCATCACTCCTCCAAGAGGACCACAACCTTGTCATGGTTCGGAGGCTTATGTGCCTCAGGCTCCATTGGCTGGAGTCAGGGCTTTACGCTTTGGCTCTTGGTCGGGTTGCCCATGCCAAACAGGTCAAAGGGTAGAGGCCAGACTAAGATTAGTCCAGCTCAATGTTCCCTCTAATTTGTATGACCAGTCTGTACAAAAATCTTGTGCAGTACAATTTTTTTGCCCAGTGACAACAACCTGTGCGCACTGAATAATTTCTTCAATGAAAACAGTATGAACAAGCCAGTCTAAAATCTGCAGATAAATCATCCCAAACTCCATGTTGTCAATGCCATCGGCATCAGAAACCGGAAAAGGAAATGTGATTGTGTACGATCGTGAAAATATACTTAACGTGCCAATGAGGTAGAGGGTGACAACCTTTTGTGCACTAGTAGCAAAAGATATGTGCATGCTCACCTTGAGGGAACGTTGCCCCAGCTTGGGGCTAACAACTCTGTCTGGTCAAAACAAAGGTTACAGAAGCTAATGTATCTGCCTTTACCACCACCCCTAGCAGCACATTCCACACATTCACCCCTCTCTGTGTAAAACAAAAACCTACCTCTGACATTCCCCTATATTTACCTCCAATCACCTTAAAATTATGTAATCATATTAGCCCTGGGAGAAGACTCTGGTTGTCCACTCTATCAATGCCTCTTGTCATCTTGTACACCTCTCTCCTCCTTCACTCCAGAGAAAAGCCCCAGTTTGCTCAACCTGTCAGGGAAAACTCCAAGAACCCCCAGTCACTTGGGACGGACCAGGAAGGATGCAGCGACCTATTCCATGTGTGAGGTATAAGTTCCTGCAAATTGTGACCACCCCAGTGAGACCATCACCCATGTGATGCACAGTGGGAATGTAGTGGTTAGTGCAACACTCTTACAGAGTTCTAAATTCAACCCCTCAGTCCTCTGTACAGCCCCCGTGGAATGCATGGGTTTCCCCAGGTGCTCTGCTTCCCTCCCATGTACCGGGTAGTTTAATTGGTCATTGTGAATAGTCCTGTGATTAGGTTAGGGATAAATTGGGGTGGCCGGGTTGGTTCTATATCTCGAAACAAATAAAATGACAGATGCTGTAGAGGGTGGTGGACCCGGCCTGGCCCCTCACAGACATTGCCCTCCCCACCAATAATGGCATCTACGAGAAGGCAGCATCACTCAGTAGGGATCCCCACCCTCTTCTCACTGCTACCATCTGGCAGGAGGTACAGAAGCCTGAAGTGGTGGGTGCAGAAACAGCTATGTCCCTACGTCCATCAGATTCCTGAACTGACCTGTGTCCCCACGTCCATCAGATTCCTGAACTGACCTGTGTCCCCACGTCCATCAGATTCTTGAACTGACCTATGTCCCTATGTCCATCAGATTCCGGGACTGACCTGTGTCCCTATGTCCATCAGATTCTTGAACTGACCTATGTCCCTATGTCCATCAGATTCCTGAACTGACCTGTGTCCCCACATCCATCAGATTCCTGAACTGACCTGTGTCCCTATGTCCATCAGATTCCTGAACTGACCTATGTCCCTATGTCCATCAGATTCCTGAACTGACCTACGTCCCCACATCCATCAGATTCCTGAACTGACCTGTGTCCACACATCCATCAGATTCCTGAACTGACCTACGTCCCCACATCCATCAGATTCCTGAACTGACCTGTGTCCTCACGTCCATCAGATTCCTGAACTGACCTATGTCCCTATGTCCATCAGATTCCTGAACTGACCTACGTCCCCACATCCATCAGATTCCTGAACTGACCTGTGTCCCCACGTCCATCAGATTCCTGAACTGACCTGTGTCCCCACGTCCATCAGATTCCTGAACTGACCTGTGTCCCCACGTCCATCAGATTCCTGAACTGACCTGTGTCCTCACGTCCATCAGATTCCTGAACTGACCTATGTCCCTATGTCCATCAGATTCCTGAACTGACCTACGTCCCCACATCCATCAGATTCCTGAACTGACCTGTGTCCACACATCCATCAGATTCCTGAACTGACCTACGTCCCCACATCCATCAGATTCCTGAACTGACCTGTGTCCTCACGTCCATTAGATTCCTGAACTGACCTATGTCCCTATGTCCATCAGATTCCTGAACTGACCTACGTCCCCACATCCATCAGATTCCTGAACTGACCTGTGTCCCCACATCCATCAGATTCCTGAACTGACCTGTGTCCCCACGTCCATCAGATTCCTGAACTGACCTATGTCCCCACATCCATCAGATTCCTGAACTGACCTGTGTCCACACATCCATCAGATTCCTGAACTGACCTGTGTCCCCACGTCCATCAGATTCCTGAACTGACCTGTGTCCCCACATCCATCAGATTCCTGAACTGACCTGTGTCCCCACGTCCATCAGATTCCTGAACTGACCTATGTCCCTATGTCCATCAGATTCCTGGACTGACCTGTGTCCCTATGTTCATCAGATTCCTGAACTGACCTACGTCCCCACGTACAGCAGATTCCTGAACTGACCTGTGCCCCACATCCATTAGATTCCTGAACTGACCTGTGTCCCTATGTCCATCAGATTCCTGAACTGACCTGTGTCCCTACGTCCATCAGATTCTTGAACTGACCTGTGTCCCTACGTCCATCAGATTCCTGAACTGACCTGTGTCCCCACGTCCATCAGATTCCTGAACTGACCTGTGTCCCCACATCCATCAGATTCCTGAACTGACCTATGTCCCTATATCCATCAGATTCCTGGACTGACCTGTGTCCCTATGTCCATCAGATTCCTGAATTGACCTACGTCCCCACGTCCATCAGATTCCTGAACTGACCTGTGCCCCCACATCCATCAGATTCCTGAACTGACCTGTGTCCCCACGTCCATCAGGTTCCTGAACTGACCTGTGTCCCCACATCCATCAGATTCCTGAACTGACCTGTGTCCTCACGTCCATCAGATTCCTGAACTGACCTATGTCCCTATGTCCATCAGATTCCTGAACTGACCTACGTCCCCACATCCATCAGATTCCTGAACTGACCTGTGTCCACACATCCGTCAGATTCCTGAACTGACCTACGTCCCCACATCCATCAGATTCCTGAACTGACCTGTGTCCCCACATCCATTAGATTCCTGAACTGACCTGTGTCCCCACGTCCATCAGATTCTTGAACTGACCTATGTCCCTATGTCCATCAGATTCCAGGACTGACCTGTGTCCCTATGTCCATCAGATTCTTGAACTGACCTATGTCCCTATGTCCATCAGATTCCCGAACTGACCTGTGTCCCCACATCCATCAGATTCCTGAACTGACCTGTGTCCTCATGTCCATCAGATTCCTGAACTGACCTATGTCCCTATGTCCATCAGATTCCTGAACTGACCTACGTCCCCACATCCATCAGATTCCTGAACTGACCTGTGTCCACACATCCATCAGATTCCTGAACTGACCTGTGTCCCCACGTCCATCAGATTCCTGAACTGACCTATGTCCCCATGTCCATCAGATTCCTGAACTGACCTGTGTCCCCACATCCATCAGATTCCTGAACTGACCTGTGTCCCCACGTCCATCAGATTCCTGAACTGACCTGTGTCCCCACGTCCATCAGATTCCTGAACTGACCTATGTCCCTATGTCCATCAGATTCCTGGACTGACCTGTGTCCCTATGTTCATCAGATTCCTGAACTGACCTACGTCCCCACGTCCATCAGATTCCTGAACTGACCTGTGCCCCCACATCCATTAGATTCCTGAACTGACCTGTGTCCCTATGTCCATCAGATTCCTGAACTGACCTATGTCCCTATGTCCATCAGATTCCTGAACTGACCTACGTCCCCACATCCATCAGATTCCTGGACTGACCTGTGTCCCTATGTTCATCAGATTCCTGAACTGACCTACGTCCCCACGTCCATCAGATTCCTGAACTGACCTGTGCCCCCACATTCATTAGATTCCTGAACTGACCTGTGTCCCCACGTCCCTCAGATTCTTGAACTGACCTATGTCCCTATGTCCATCAGATTCCGGGACTGACCTGTGTCCCTATGTCCATCAGATTCTTGAACTAACCTATGTCCCTATGTCCATCAGATTCCTGAACTGACCTGTGTCCCCACATCCATCAGATTCCTGAACTGACCTGTGTCCTCATGTCCATCAGATTCCTGAACTGACCTATGTCCCTATGTCCATCAGATTCCTGAACTGACCTACGTCCCCACCTCCATCAGATTCCTGAACTGACCTGTGAACACACATCCATCAGATTCCTGAACTGACCTACGTCCCCACATCAATCAGATTCCTGAACTGACCTATGTCCCCACGTCCATCAGATTCCTGAACTGACCTGTGTCCCCACGTCCATCAGATTCCTGAACTGACCTGTGTCCTCACGTCCATCAGATTCCTGAACTGACCTATGTCCCTATGTCCATCAGATTCCTGAACTGATCTACGTCCCCACATCCATCAGATTCCTGAACTGACCTGTGTACCTATGTCCATCAGATTCCTGAATTGACCTACGTCCCCATGTCCATCAGATTCCTGGACTGACCTGTGTCCCTATGTTCATCAGATTCCTGAACTGACCTACGTCCCCACGTCCATCAGATTCCTGAACTGACCTGTGCCCCCACATCCATTAGATTCCTGAACTGACCTGTGTCCCTATGTCCATCAGATTCCTGAACTGACCTATGTCCCTATGTCCATCAGATTCCTGAACTGACCTACGTCCCCACATCCATCAGATTCCTGGACTGACCTGTGTCCCTATGTTCATCAGATTCCTGAACTGACCTACGTCCCCACGTCCATCAGATTCCTGAACTGACCTGTGCCCCCACATTCATTAGATTCCTGAACTGACCTGTGTCCCCACGTCCATCAGATTGTTGAACTGACCTATGTCCCTATGTCCATCAGATTCCGGGACTGACCTGTGTCCCTATGTCCATCAGATTCTTGAACTGACCTATGTCCCTATGTCCATCAGATTCCCGAACTGACCTGTGTCCCCACATCCATCAGATTCCTGAACTGACCTGTGTCCTCATGTCCATCAGATTCCTGAACTGACCTATGTCCCTATGTCCATCAGATTCCTGAACTGACCTACGTCCCCACATCCATCAGATTCCTGAACTGACCTGTGTCCACACATCCATCAGATTCCTGAACTGACCTACGTCCCCACATCCATCAGATTCCTGAACTGACCTGTGTCCTCACGTCCATCAGATTCCTGAACTGACCTATGTCCCTATGTCCATCAGATTCCTGAACTGACCTACGTCCCCACATCCATCAGATTCCTGAACTGACCTGTGTCCCCACGTCCATCAGATTCCTGAACTGACCTGTGTCCCCACGTCCATCAGATTCCTGAACTGACCTGTGTCCTCACGTCCATCAGATTCCTGAACTGACCTATGTCCCTATGTCCATCAGATTCCTGAACTCTACGTCCCCACATCCATCAGATTCCTGAACTGACCTGTGTCCACACATCCATCAGATTCCTGAACTGACCTGTGTCCTCACGTCCATTAGATTCCTGAACTGACCTATGTCCCTATGTCCATCAGATTCCTGAACTGACCTACGTCCCCACATCCATCAGATTCCTGAACTGACCTGTGTCCACACATCCATCAGATTCCTGAACTGACCTGTGTCCCCACGTCCATCAGATTCCTGAACTGACCTATGTCCCCATGTCCATCAGATTCCTGAACTGACCTGTGTCCCCACATCCATCAGATTCCTGAACTGACCTGTGTCCCCACGTCCATCAGATTCCTGAACTGACCTGTGTCCCCACGTCCATCAGATTCCTGAACTGACCTATGTCCCTATGTCCATCAGATTCCTGGACTGACCTGTGTCCCTATGTTCATCAGATTCCTGAACTGACCTGTGTCCCTACGTCCATCAGATTCCTGAACTGACCTGTGTCCCCACGTCCATCAGATTCCTGAACTGACCTGTGTCCCCACATCCATCAGATTCCTGTACTGACCTGTGTCCACACATCCATCAGATTCCTGAACTGACCTGTGTCCCCACGTCCATCAGATTCCTGAACTGACCTATGTCCCCATGTACATCAGATTCCTGAACTGACCTGTGTCCCCACATCCATCAGATTCCTGAACTGACCTGTGTCCCCACGTCCATCAGATTCCTGAACTGACCTGTGTCCCCACGTCCATCAGATTCCTGAACTGACCTATGTCCCTATGTCCATCAGATTCCTGGACTGACCTGTGTCCCTATGTTCATCAGATTCCTGAACTGACCTACGTCCCCACGTCCATCAGATTCCTGAACTGACCTGTGCCCCCACATCCATTAGATTCCTGAACTGACCTGTGTCCCTATGTCCATCAGATTCCTGAACTGACCTATGTCCCTATGTCCATCAGATTCCTGAACTGACCTACGTCCACACATCCATCAGATTCCTGGACTGACCTGTGTCCCTATGTTCATCAGATTCCTGAACTGACCTACGTCCCCACGTCCATCAGATTCCTGAACTGACCTGTGCCCCCACATTCATTAGATTCCTGAACTGACCTGTGTCCCCACGTCCATCAGATTCTTGAACTGACCTATGTCCCTATGTCCATCAGATTCCGGGACTGACCTGTGTCCCTATGTCCATCAGATTCTTGAACTGACCTATGTCCCTATGTCCATCAGATTCCTGAACTGACCTGTGTCCCCACGTACATCAGATTCCTGAACTGACCTGTGTCCCCACGTCCATCAGATTCCTGAACTGACCTATGTCCCTATGTCCATCAGATTCCTGGACTGACCTGTGTCCCTATGTTCATCAGATTCCTGAACTGACCTACGTCCCCACGTCCATCAGATTCCTGAACTGACCTGTGCCCCCACATCCATTAGATTCCTGAACTGACCTGTGTCCCTATGTCCATCAGATTCCTGAACTGACCTATGTCCCTATGTCCATCAGATTCCTGAACTGACCTACGTCCCCACATCCATCAGATTCCTGGACTGACCTGTGTCCCTATGTTCATCAGATTCCTGAACTGACCTACGTCCCCACGTCCATCAGATTCCTGAACTGACCTGTGCCCCCACATTCATTAGATTCCTGAACTGACCTGTGTCCCCACGTCCATCAGATTCTTGAACTGACCTATGTCCCTATGTCCATCAGATTCCGGGACTGACCTGTGTCCCTATGTCCATCAGATTCTTGAACTGACCTATGTCCCTATGTCCATCAGATTCCTGAACTGACCTGTGTCCCCACGTCCATCAGATTCCTGAACTGACCTGTGTCCTCATGTCCATCAGATTCCTGAACTGACCTATGTCCCTATGTCCATCAGATTCCTGAACTGACCTACGTCCCCACATCCATCAGATTCCTGAACTGACCTGTGTCCACACATCCATCAGATTCCTGAACTGACCTACGTCCCCACATCCATCAGATTCCTGAACTGACCTGTGTCCTCACGTCCATCAGATTCCTGAACTGACCTATGTCCCTATGTCCATCAGATTCCTGAACTGACCTACGTCCCCACATCCATCAGATTCCTGAACTGACCTGTGTCCCCATGTCCATCAGATTCCTGAACTGACCTATGTCCCTATGTCCATCAGATTCCTGAACTGACCTACGTCCCCACATCCATCAGATTCCTGAACTGACCTGTGTCCCCACGTCCATCAGATTCCTGAACTGACCTGTGTCCCCACGTCCATCAGATTCCTGAACTGACCTGTGTCCCCACGTCCATCAGATTCCTGAACTGACCTGTGTCCCCACATCCATCAGATTCCTGAACTGACCTATGTCCCTATATCCATCAGATTCCTGGACTGACCTGTGTCCCTATGTCCATCAGATTCCTGAATTGACCTACGTCCCCACGTCCATCAGATTCCTGAACTGACCTGTGCCCCCACATCCATCAGATTCCTGAACTGACCTGTGTCCCCACGTCCATCAGGTTCCTGAACTGACCTGTGTCCCCACATCCATCAGATTCCTGAACTGACCTGTGTCCTCACGTCCATCAGATTCCTGAACTGACCTATGTCCCTATGTCCATCAGATTCCTGAACTGACCTACGTCCCCACATCCATCAGATTCCTGAACTGACCTGTGTCCACACATCCATCAGATTCCTGAACTGACCTACGTCCCCACATCCATCAGTTTCCTGAACTGACCTGTGTCCCTACGTCCATCAGATTCCTGAACTGA